>NC_056743.1:1827555032-1827702532 GCF_019279795.1 Protopterus annectens | reverse complement strand
CTGGCAGTAATGTAACAAATTAATCTTTTCGCACTTAAAACCAGGCAGTTGTATTTAGAGAAACAAAATGATGCCTGGAGTTATATATACTAGTGCCCTGAGATTCTTGCCACACATGACTTCCTGAGCTAATTTTAAAACATGAAGTTACAACAAGGGTCACCTCCTATTGATTCAGAGGTTCTTACCTTGACAGCAGTCATTGCTCACAGCAAACTGTTGGATCAATAGATTCCTTCACCAAAATGCTAAAATGATAAAAAATGGGGTCAGCAATATGAGTTTTGTGTAGGCCTTTGTTAATCTTGCTTTATTTATAGTTTTTGCCTGCCTCCCAGCAGTTGTGCTGTGATTGGTGTTTACATTTAGCACTGTGCAGCATAAGGCGTCATGAGGCACAAGGCAAAGCTATATGCTAAACTGCTAAATTGAGAAAATTAGCAAAGTAGCCTCTGAATAATCCATTTTTACTTGCACATTCATGCTTTGTGAATATGAGTCTTTCTACACACACACACACACACACACACACACACACACACACACACACACACACACACACACACACACACACACACACACACACACACACACACATTTTGATAGAGAGATGGCTAAATGGTTAGATGCACATGTATATATTAAGTGTATATAACTCACAATGGTGACTACAGCCTTTACAGGTTGTCTAAACTGCAATAAAAAACTTGACATTTTTGCACAGACATTCCTGAAGCTGAATTTTTATGTGTTTCAGCAGGAAAAGAATTACTTAAAGATGCTACAACATACAGTGAGATGAAAGGCACACACACACACACACACACACACACACACACACACACACACACACACACACACACACACACACACACACACACACACACACACACACACACACACACACACACACACACACACACACCTTTCAGGTTGCTAATATTTGAAAGAAGTGGGCAAGTAAACACCTTATGTATTAACCAGCACTAAAATGAAAAGTAAACTTAACAAACTTTTACTTGATATCGTAAGCGCTTTCATGCAGACAATCTCAGACAATTAACCAGCACTGTTATACGCTGTGAAAATCATCACTGAGGCTCCTAAAAGGATGAAATGATCTGTTCTCTCTCAATGATAACACTTCTCTGTCACTCCTCAGGGGTACACACATCTACAGATCCACGGGGAGGGACCAGATTATTTGCATGTATCTGCTTATGGATGTTATGGAGATAGATTTGAATTCAACACTAACACTGGACTAATGGAAACACAGCATTTATTGCTCCTCTGCTTACATTCTTGTTTAATGAATAAGTAATTTGCTCTTATCCAGCATCTTACTTTATTGCTGCTAGAACTGCTTTAATTGACCTGTGCATTATTAAACTCTGTCTTCATTTTTAATTCCATAATTTTTACAAGACTTTGCACCATTTTCTATTTCATTTTTATTTTATTATTTATTTATTTGCACTACCCCTTCTGTTCTATCAGTGTGCTTGTGGAGGTGGGGTCTGACGAACATTATCAGGTAAACCTGGAATGCTTTCCCCTAGCAATACTGAGAAAGGAAAGAAAAAAAACTCATTTTCTCTTAATGATGCCTTGTGCTTTTAATGCCAGAATCTATTTTCCCTCAAATTCATGTCTTACACTTCTTTACAGTAATACAAACATGTCACACATCTTTTTCATTCTTTTTACTGAATTTCAAAAGGCACTTATATTCCAGTAGGTGTACCAAGTAACATGTGTCTCTAAAATGTTGTGATGCACATATTTACAACCTACAAAGCATTGCATTAATTTTCTCCTTAAGTGTATTCCTTCTCTAATCTTCTCCTATCTCATTTCAAGTACTTAGTGCTCCTTTTCAATAGGGTCTTTGTTGAGTGGTTATTGATGGATTCACTAGACTCTTTTCTTGTCTTTTTTCAAAGCCCATCATATTCTTTGCCTCGCTGTACTATCCATTTTGAACCCTACCTTTGTTAACTATAGTTTTCCTATTACCTTTTCATTGTTCTCATATTGCTAGTCCTTAAGGCAAAAAGCAGTTTTTCTTGTCACCCTTTCCAATATCTTGTGATTTAACTATTGACATGAATAAGATTTGCTTACTTTTATTCTTTTTGTTGGCCAGGTTAGTCCCACTAAACTAGTAGTCTCTTTTCAGTGGCGACCTAAAGTGGCATTTACACTACTAGGAGAAATTTGGCCAGGGCATCAAAGAACTAGCCCTACTCTTCACTGTTGCAAGTGAGACCAATTTTGGTGGAACACTTCTTGTTTCTGCTCCAGGCACAGAGATGGCCTGCAGAAACCGGGAGGCAAATGTCAAGAGAAGAAGATGATGGAGTGGTAAAAGAAATGGAGGAGAAAGCAAATAGAGAGACCAGAAAATGTTTGCAGGATTCTGCAGAAAATCCTCAAAGAAACTTGTTTGATGGAGATGAGTCAGCACAAGATGCATGTATAACTACAATGCTCCAGTCAGGAGGGTTGCAGGATGATTTACTTAAAGAAACAGTGGTGCAGAGTGAGGCAGAAACTGAAGGAGATGCTTCCTTGGGGGAATTATGGAGAAAATACAAAAAGAGATGACGAGACAATCCTGAGGAATAGTGGTGAGATAGAAAAGAAAACATATACAGAGAACATAAAAGAAGGCAAAAGCAGAGTAGCAGAAAAGAAGGCAGAATGAAAAACAGATGTTTGTATTAAAGATTCAAAGTAAAGAAGCCAAAGAAATGGACAGGTATGAAGTGTGGGACAAATTAATACTCCTTTGGGTATAAACACACATGAACAAAGAGCATTTTTTTATTAACAGACATTTTGTGGAATTATATTTGAGACTGTTTTTCAATGGAAAGTTTTCTTGGAGAATATGAAAAAAGAAAGACTGCAACCTATGGAATCTTTATGTGATAAATATATTTAATAGTGAAACTATTTTAAACAGATGTAGAAAGAGAGACTTTGAAAGGACATTTGAAAACTTTATGTAAAGAGGTACTGGACATTGCAAAAGCTGATGACTAAATCAGTTTATGAACTGGTGGATGGGATTGTAATGATGTGTTAAAATAGAAAGACAAAAAAGTATACATATACCAAGCTTGATAAACGTGGCGGGGAATAGAGATTTGTAAAATACCAGAGACAGCCCAAAATATTTTTTTTTGTGAAAAAAAGACATTCGATAAGTAACTGTGATAAAAATTCTATATTTGTGGGGAAGTGAGACATAGTGCAGAAATTTGAATTGGAATGTTATAAATATAACAACATTGGACATTTATGGATGGATTGCTAAATAAAAATAAGAGAAAGGAAACAACAAAAAGAAAAAGAAAGTGAAGAAAATGAACAGAGAGAACAAATTTTAGAAGTAGTAGAAAAAGAAGAAAAATTAAATGAGGAAAAATAATGAATGGGACATAGGAGAAGGTTCTGAGATAAGACATAAAAAAGATAAAGTAGGAGGTAGTAAAAGAAAAAAAATCTATTGGTAAATGGGCAAAGACAGAAAAAGGAAATTTTAAGGGATAAGCACAAAAGAAAAACAAAAGGAAATGGATGAAAAATAATATATACAGTTAATGATTGGAGGTTGGTATCATGGTTAAGGTGTCTGGCTCCCACGCTCAAGGTAAAGTGTTTGATTTTCACTTTTGGGAGGGAAAATGGCTATGCTTAGAATAGCCTATTTATAAAGCTAACCTAGTAATTAGCTATGAACTAAAAAAGACGAATTTTAGGAAAAATTAAAATGACAATTTTAGAGTGCTTTCTGTAAATGTGAAAAGTACTAAGAATATAATAAGAAGAATAGAGATTTTGCAGTGGTTTCATACAAGTAGCATAGATGTAATTATATGAAAATAATATAGAAGGTGTAGGACATTCGCAGGAACAAACCACAGCTAGCAAAAAATCTTTAGATGATAAAAAGTCTCTCCACTATTGTATAAATCTCCTGGTGTTCAGAATGCAATGCATTAGCCAGACATGCACTAGAAGCAGGCCCACTACATTGTTTCAAGTTTACTGTCATACAAGTTATTGCTCCTAGTCATAGAGGAGGAGATGTTAAAACATTTCACGGAAGGCTGTGAGACTAAATGGATCATAAAGCTTAGAGCAGACGAGACCGGGACTCATTGATAAAGTACCCCTCAAACCAGTCCTACAAAACAGGAGACTGAAGTCCATTAAATAACCCCCCCCATTTTACACACACACACACACACACACACACACACACACACACACACACACACACACACACACACACACACACACACACACACACACACACACACACACACATACTTTTTATATATACATATTTTTATATATATACATTTATTTATTCATGTCTTTTATATATATATATATATATATATATATATATATATATATATATATATATATATATATATATATATGTGTGTGAATTGTTTTTTATTTAGCCTTCACCTACAAATATATATATTTTTATATTTTGTATTTAGATGCAAAGCATCATTTTTGAAAGTGTTTTTTACTGTCTTTACATACTGCCATGATAATTTTATAATGACAAGAGATGTTTTAAGGATTGTTTTTAACATGGAAGAATTTTGTAAGAACATTAATTATTACAAAAATACTGTTTTATGTAGCGATATATATATATATATATATATATATATATATATATATATATATATATATATTTTTACAGTTCCGGAAATGATGACAGCATGAATAATTTTACTGAATCAATGAATAATTCATGAGGAGGCCTATATAAGAGAGGCTGTATGTATGCACACATTTGTATTTGTATTTGTTTGGTCTGAAGAAGCCTTATAGGTGAAAGCGCTTACCATTTTTGTTAATAAAAGTGATTAACAGAATTGTGTTTGCACCAGGAGATTTATACTACAACAGTGGAGAGACTTTTTATCATCTAAATATTTTTTGCTAGCTGTGGTTTGTTCCTGTGAATGTCCTATACCTTCTACATTATTTTTATTTTTTACATCGCTGGAACATTTACTCCATGGTGGTGCCACTTCATTTTACTAATTATATGAAAAGACAAACAATTTTTAAAAACAGAGGAACTATGTGGAGGAAAGATTATTTGGAATTTGGGAAGTGAGAGATGTTCTGGAATACCTGTATTCTGTAGAAATAGTAAGGATATTAAATGTCACGTTAACAAAAATGTGAAGATTTGCCATTGTTGATTTAAAATGGAAAGAACACGTATATAGAAAATTAACACTATATGCTTATAATAATTGTAAAGAAAGGGAACACTTTTTTCATCTTATTTTAGACTATGTGGTGATAAAGATCAATATTATAATAACAGAAGACTTTTAAATTTGTGATTTAAGAGGCAAGTGTAAAAAAAGAAAGGAAATGATGTAAGAAAAATGCTAGAAGTTATAAGATTTGGTGAATTAAAACTTTGGGACTAAAATTAATGGACTTACAAAAGGGGTATTTATAAAACTGACATATATTATTTTATAGTATTGGATGGTTTAGTTATAGGAGAAGCGGGTATAGTTGAAAAAGGATTAAGGACTATATAAAAATAGGCAAAGGAATAAAAAGGATAAATGAAAAATCATGGAATGAAGAAGGAAAGAGATTATCCGTACAGTTATGGAAAAATTTCAGTATTATAAGAACATTTTATAACAATTGGTCTGAATAGTGGATGGTATTTAAAGAAAATGTAACAAAAATTACAGTGGCAATTTGATGTAGAAAAGTAGAAAAAGAAAATATAGAAGATCATATAATGATGCATTGGAAGATTTAGAACATAATGATAGAAAATACTTTGACAAAGAACATGAATTGCATGAAATCAAGAAAAAAATGCAAGATTTTTTTTAACAAAGATGTTTTACAATAAAAAAAGAATAAGTATCAAGTTACTTAAACAACGTGTTATAGGAATATGGTTGTGTAATGAGATAACTAAAAATGTAAAATGAGAAACAGAAAGAACTCTGGAGAAGATTATGAATGGTGTAGTACAATATGTATAAGAAATGTTTAAAGAAAAAAAATGCAGTGAAAAAAACCTGGATTGTAAAATCATTAACAGAAAAAGATAACAAAGAACTGGAAAATGAGATTTCTTTAAATGAGCTAGATAAAGTATTAGGACAAGTAAATGCAGATTTGCCTGGTGGACTAGATGGAATAATGTATGAACTATATAACTATCTAAGAACTTGGCAAAATATATATTTTAAAGGTTCTGAATAAATGGTAAATGAAGGTACTATGTATAATGAGTTATGTAATGGAATACTTAAATTTATATTGAAGAAGGAGGATAGCAGAAAATGGAAAACTAGAGACAGATATTATTGAATAATAATGATAAGATCTTTATGAAAACACAAAAGAAATTTGAAACTAAAATGGAAAATATTATGGAAGATAGTATATACAGTATAAAGGAAAAGGGTTGTCAAGAATTATTAATGATACATAGATAAATTGTGGATGATATTATGAATAGAAACAAATAAGTGAAAATCATGATTAGAGACCATACTAAGGCATTTGATACAACTGGACATGATGTCATATGATTAGTAATGAAAGAATATCATATAAGTGAGAAAGTTAGGAAATTATATTTCAGCATATAGTAATAATAAAGAAAAAATACTTGCAAATGGCTAGTTAAGCCAAGAGGTACATATGAACAGTAGTGTAAGACAATGACTTCCAATGAGTTGTATACTCTTTTCACAGGTTATGAATGTGGTAGTATGTGAAATAAATTACAAAATGAAGGAGGTGGGATATATAACACTTGAAGGGTATAGAATTTCATTTATGTCAATATATGCAGATGACATAATAATTTCAAAAACAAACTTTGAATAAAAGAAGTAATAATTTGCACAAATTAGTGTCTTGAGGTGGTAGGGATGGCTTTAAATAAAGATAGAAGCAAAGGTTTAGGTGATGTAGTAAAGACTGGTGATATATATTTTGCAATGAATGAAATTTTTGTATTAGGTATAAAATTTGGGAATAAAGATGTAAATAGAATTCAATGAGAAAAAAATTGAAGAAATGAAACAAGCCTGTCTTTTCTGTTGAACACATAAATTATCATTCAGGAAAAGAAAGCCTATTTGATAAATTTAGTACTGATGGGAAATAGCATCCTTAGCAAATGTATTTATGTTGCCAACAGTATTTGAAACTGAATTATTGCAGAAAAGTGTTTTATTTATATGAGGTTCTAGATTAAATCCAGTAAAAAAGATGAGTTTTGTATGCAAAGAAGAAGGGGGTTTTGGGTTAATTAACCTAGGGGTATATGCTGCTTTATTAAGTTTGTACAAAGTGTTAAAGTGGATAAATTAAAAAGATGAGAGATTAGTAGTAAAACTGTATAAATATGTGTATGATGAATTTGGGGGTATGGTAAAAAAGAGCAAAAGGGAAAAAGAGTGTATCAATGAAGGATAGATTGTTACCAAGAAAAATAATTTTGTGGAAAATAAAAATTGATGATATAGAAGAAAAGTATACTATAAGAATGTAATGCTAAAACATTATGTAAAACCATGGGAAAATCTAACAGATTAAAAGATTAAAGTTAAAGAAATAAAAAGCAAATTGTGTAATCAGTAAGTAGAATGTTAAGATCTTTTGTGGAAACTGGTACTAGATTAGTTACCAGTAAAAGAAAATCATCATCATCCCCCTTTTCCCCATTTTTTTCTACATGGGGTTGGGGTATCATGTTAACTGTCACCAATTCTCTTGATTCAGTGCCACATGCCTGCCTTCTTCAACACTCATGCCTGACTATCACAGATCTTCTTTTACACAATCCATCCACCTCTTTGCTGGATGTCCTTGCTTCCTCTTACCTTCTTCCTGTCTGTCACAAATCTTTCTCACTAGATTGTCTTCTGCTTTTCTGCACTTGTGTCCATACCACCATAATCTATTCTCTTTGATATTTTCTGCAATGGGAGCTACTTTGGCTTTGGCTCTTAGGTCCTTATTTCTTCGCTTGTCCCTTAGTATGCATCCTACCACCCTTCTCAGGCACTTCAGTTCCATCATCTCTAGCTTCTTCAACTGTTCTGCCTTTATTGCCCAGGTTTGTGTACCATACAGTAGTACTGGTCACACCACTGTCTTGTACACCTTACTTTTCATCTTCTTTGGCATTCTTCTGTCATAGACTACACCTAACACTCTATGCCAGTTGGTTGCAGCCTCTCTGATTCTAGCTTTAACCTCTTTATTCAGACTTCCCTTCTCCTCAACCACCCTCCCAGATTCTTGCTGTTTACCTGTTCCACTATCTTCCCTTCTATCTCTGTTCTCAGCTTTTTTATTTCCCCAGTTTGCTGCCATTACCACCATCTATTCTGTGCTTAGTTTCATCCCATGTGCTTTCAGTTTTACATTTCACTCTCCTATCCTTTGCTGAAGTTCTAGCTCAGATTCATCGTGCAATACCACATTGTCTGCATACAGCAACTTTGTTGATCTGTCTCCTCTGACCAGTTTGCTAATGTAGTCCATCATCAGTATGAACAGCAGTGGGCTCAGAGCCAAACCCTGGTGTACACAAACTCCCATTGGGAACCCGTCTTTGTGGCCAAGCACTGTTTGTACTTGAGTCATTGGATCCTTGTACATAGCCTGCACTAACTCTACTAATGTTTCTGGGCCTTCAAACCACCACAGTAATGCTCAGATCAGTTTTCTTGGGACCTTGTCATATGCTTTCTCCAAGTCTAGGAATGCACAGTTGGACTGTCTCCTCATCTCTAGAGTCTTCTCTGTCTCACTGCAAACATCAGGTCAATTGTGCTGCATCCTGATCTAAATCTGAACTGCTCATCTCCCATCTTACATTCTACTACTCTGTGTATCCATTTATCAGTCACACTCTCCAGAACTTTCATGCAATGTGATATAGGAGTTTGATGCCTCTGTACTGCCCACAGTTATGGATGTCCCCTTTGTTCTTGTACACTAGCATGAGCATGTTTATTCTCCAGTCATCTGGGCCTTTCTCTCCACAGTGCTATTAGTACCCTCAGGAGTCATTTCTCCCCTACCTCACCCAGCAACTTTATTATCTCTGCTGTGACCTCATCTGAGCCTGCTGCTTTCCCTGACTCCATTTACTTCATTTTCCTTAGTTTCATTCTTACTTCTTCTAGGGAGGGCTCCTCTTCTTCTCTCATCTGTTTCTGTGGCAGTACAACTTCTGTGGGGTTTTGTTCATTCAGAAGTTGCTGGAAATACACCTAATATCTGCCTTTGATGTCCTGTGGACTGGTGTATGAACTTGCTAGCATCCCTTATGAAGGGTATCTGACTATCTTCTTTATCTTTCTGTCTTTGCCTTGGAACCTGATATAGTTTCACTTTCCAGAAGTTGGTAGAGTGTCTGCAATGCTTTATTCTTTGCTATTGCAACCTCTTTCTTAGCTTCTTTTTTTGGCAACCAGTAGCCCTTCCTATCCTGGTCAGTCTTTTCTATCTCACACTTCTTCCTGCACTCAACGTGGCTTGATCACATATCTTTTCTGCATGCCGATTTTAGGCACTGACATTCTTGTTCAACTCCACTTATTTCTGCTCCTCTTGGGAATGCTAGAGCCCTTTGTAATTCCTTGAACTGTTGTACTTTCTCTCCAGTCAACTTCCAGGTGTTCAGACAGATCTCTGTTGACCGTAGAGCATTTTCTGATCACATTCTACCCCAGTGCCTGTGCCTAAAGTCTACCTGAGTTGCTGGCTGCTCTCATATGTGATCTTGTGATCTTTCTTTTCATGTGTTGGCCATTTGCCAGACAGAAGTCTAGAATGACTTCTCCTTTTCCTTCTTTATTCCTGTTGCCGCACCCTTGTGGACCCAGACAGTTCTAATATCCTGTTCTGTCTGTCCCTATATATGCCTTCAGGTCACCCATTATCAAAATCAATTCATATTGTCTTTCAACTACCCCTCCCATTGTCATTAGCAAGGGGTCCCTGGCATAGGTTAGAGTAGGCCAGGTCCTCAACCCACTTGTCATGATAACTACCCATGCCCATTTTGGCGACATTAGTCAACATGACCAAATCACCTAGAGCCATATTTTACACGGGGAAGTGGCTAGCCCTGCCACAGCACACAGTCTGTGATCTATGCTCTCCTATCTTGAGTATACTGTGCACCATAGTCAATGCCCAGAGTGGTTGGTCTGTACAACTCTTCCACCTATAGGGCACCATGTAGAGTCTGTGCTGCTGCTGAGAGCTCCATTCATTGGTGAGTTTGAGATGGAAACACTCACCATGTTTTTTGGATGTGGGAGAAACCCCACAGAGACATAGGGAGAATGTGCAAACTCCAAACAGGCACTGGTCAGAGGTCAGGCTCGAATCTTGCACCTTGTGCATGGGATGGAAAAATTTTAACAGTTATGCCAACTGGTCTCCCAGTAAAAGAAACCATGCCATATAAAAAACTGTTAGAATATGTTTACAATGTCAAGAAGAATAAAACTACAAAAAGTGTTTTTGAAATGTCACTGAAAAACAGTTGTTTAATTGTTAGGTTTTAACCAATTAAGATGTATAGGTTTGACATGTGATAGGTTAATTTTGTATTTAAAGAAAATGTTTAATCAGTTCTCATTATTCTGATGAAGTCTTGGGACGAATGCCTGACGAAAGCACTCAATTAATTAATAAATAGTTCAGTAGTTTCTATTCAGCTTCGTGGATTTATTTCTGTGTTCTTGAAATGTAAAAGAGTAAACAAAATATGGGGAGAACTAAGTAAGGAAGATGTTTTGGAAGATACAAAATAAATGGATAAAATACACATGGATATAATTAAGTATGGATACTATAAGAATCTGCTAAAAGAATAGATAAAAAGTTATTTTGTGTTATATGGATTATATACATAGAATGAAAGAAAAAAATGAAATTATGTTTAATGGTAAATGGATTTTAGCAACAATATTAAGTAAAATCAGATGGTAGTTATGAAACATGAGTGGGTGGTCTAAGAGGGATGAAAATGTAATATGATTATAATGAAATTATGAATATTGTAAACACATTTGTATATCTATAGATGTGTACATTTTTAAATATTTGTAAATGTGTAAATATTTTGTAAATAAGAGTTCTTTTTGTATACAAATAAGGGAACCCTACTCTTTTTAATAGGTGGCATGGAATCTTTTACATCCACCAGAGCTACCACCAACTGAAGCAAATGGGAGCTCGGTATAACCTTTCATCCAAAGGACAGGATACTCAGGAATGAGCACCAGTGTCAGCAGTAAATCTACTTGGTATAAGAATAGGTCCCACAGCCTTCTGCAGCAAAGATCAGTGTGCTACCTGTTGCACCTCTGACGCTGACAATAAAGCAATGACAAGATGTGTGTGTGTGTGTGTGTGTGTGTGTGTGTGTGTGTGTGTGTGTGTGTGTGTGTGTGTGTGTGTGTGTGTGTGTGTCGGCTATAGGAGGTAGGGTTAGTCTAATACCAAATGGGATAGATTAAGCCAAGTCACAATAAGGAAATTATCAAGGCTTAAAATGGCCTGGAAGGGCATCTAGACTAGTCTTAACATGAACTTATGAACTTTTTTTGCTCCTTTCCTAACCACATTAAACAGTCGTCTTTCTTTTCACCAGGTTAATTTCCCACATTCCATTCCATTCATCAACTATTTTTTTCCAAATCTTTTTTCATGGGTTTATGGGTCCATAGGCATATACTAGGCCAATGACCACCAGGGTCTTTTTAAGTTTAGCTGTGCAGCCCAACCCAATTGTGTCTCCTTGTAATATGTTCATCGCTAAATTGTAGGGATATGTTACTTAGAAGGGGTATGTTAGTAAGGGGGTTGCTAAAAACTTGTGTGGTGGAGTATGTTAGTTACGGAATGCTTACTCTCATCTTTTGCCTATATTAGACATGGGAGCCAGCCCAGTGCAGAATTTACAGTTTCCCATCCAATGGTCAGGGTGATGTTTGAATAGAGTAGGGATGGACCCTATTACAATGGCACTGGAATCCTTTGAGATACATATGTGTCTCACCAACATGTTCTATATAATTTGTAAGCAAAGTTTAAATCCTTGGATCTAGTGTTTCTGGTGCTGTTCATTTTGTGACTGTGCAAAAGGGCCATCAGGGCTCTACTTGAGGATCCCTTATAAGCTAGGTATAGATCACCTCTCAGTAACCTGTAGGAGACTTGAGTATAGGGAAAGAGCTTTATGGCAATCTCTATTGGACAAAGTGTTAACCCCCTGAATTGTCTTGGTGAGGAACCTCTGTGGATATTCCAACTACTGCATATACTTGGTCAGTTACATAGCAAAGAAGGCATTGTACTCAATGATGGGTCGGATAAGGACCAAGTAAAGTGATAATATAACTTCCTTGTACCCAAATGCCATACTTATAATTTGGGTAGCATAGAATGATTTTCCTACTACTTTGGCTACATATAAGTCAAAGGCCTGATAATACTGCCTATATGTGTTCCCAGATCCCTAACCACCAGGTCAGCTGTAGGGTTGTCTTATCAATAGAATAATCAAACTGGGTGGATATTTTCCCAAAAGGCATTATAATGCATTTCTTTGCATTGAGTTTTAGTTCATGGCTTTGGCACTTGTTATTTTTCTGCAGGATGTTGATGCCATGGAGGGGAATTTATGAGAGCTCCCAGTTTACAGCCATCAGCAAACCTGGTGAGCATGAGGCTCTTGACATTAGCCTTGACCACCAAGTGGTAGATGCCAAAAAGGAGTGGGCCCAGCATTGAGCCCTGTGATACTCCTCTCGTGACCTGCCTCTTTTTGGTTATGATTTCACCACTCCTGTCTTTTTGGGTCATATCTGTATGCCAGCTGGTGGTCCAGTGAGTTTTCTATGGCTTTATGCCTAAATTGGTGAGTTTTCCAAAAATATGTGAGTAGGGCATTGTACTGAACACCTTAGCCAGATCTAGGGAGACAGTATGTGCAATTTACCCATTTATCCATTGCCTTGGTTATTTTCTCAAAAAAAGTCTACAGATTAAGTACGCATGACCTTTCCTTGACAAATCTGAACTAGGGTGGTTCTAGTGTCTGTAGGTTGCCAGTGTCTTTGTTGACCATTTCCATGATAAGTTGTTCCATGGCTTTGCATATTACACTAGTCAGACTAATGGATCTGTAGTTCTTGGGGTCAGTATAGGGTCCACCCTTGTGAAGGGGGATAAGAGTTGCCATCTTCTATTCACTTGGCACATAGCCTGTTTTGAGGCTGTAGCGACTCAAGTGGTCATGATAGCTCATGTTTCAGGCTATTTTGGAGGCCACCAGGGACATTGTCAGACTCCATTGAGGCTATGTTTTTGGCTTTAATGAGTGCCTCTCTGATCTGCTCCCTGCTGATAGTTGGAGGGATTATGTTGCTAGGGATGTCATGGGGGTGGCAGGGGTGAGTGGGGGATGAAGTTTGAGCTGAATTTGTCAGCCAGCAGTTCACAATGTCACTCTGCTCAGTGAAAGTGGTACCACTTACTACCAGTTCTGCATACTATTGCATGTTAACTTTGACTTTTTGGACATAGCTGTAGTAGAAGGTCTAATGTTCATCTTTAGCCTGAGTGGCTATCTTGACCTCTTAATTGGCTTTGTTGAATTTACTTAGTCATTTTTGTTTCTTGTTCAGTTTGTCTTTATGAGCATTTCTCTTTCTAATTTTTGATAATGACTTTTTTCCTTGTGTTATATACCCTGTTAAGATTAGGAGTCTAACGGTGTGATTTGCTTTTGTGATTTGTTTTGGGCTTACTTCTGGTAGGCACAGCAGTCTCTACATAGCCCTTTACACTTCTGTACAGTGTTTCTTTTAACAATTTTGGCATTGAAATTTGGCAAACTATCACTTAACAGGGTGTAGTTTGATTTTATTTTGAAGAAAACAGCTTTGTGATCCAATCTCATCAGTGTGCTTGTGTGTGTGTGTGTGTGTGTGTGTGTGTGTGTGTGTGTGTGTGTGTGTGTGTGTGTGTGTGTGCGTGTGTGTGCGTGTGTGTGTGTGTGTGTGTGTGTGTGTGTGTGTGTGTGTGTGTGTGTGTGTGTGTGCGTGCGTGCGTGTGTGTGTGTGTGTGTGTGTGTGTGTGTGTGTGTGTGTGTGTGTGTGTGTGTGTGTATGTGTGTGTGTGTGTGTTTGGTGGGGGCTGCTCTCTCATACTGTTGAGAACTAGATCCAGTATGTTTGAACCTCTGTTTGGAGTGCACACTAACTGATCAAAGGCATTTTTGTTAATAAAGTACAGGAATTGTTGTGCTTGCAAATTGGAGGCAGTGTATGTTTCCCAGTCCATAGAGGGAGTAATTAAAGTATACTATGAATACAGTGTTTGGTTGGATGGAGAGATAAGAGCTGTAGGATTCTTGTGACATAGACAGTGACCTATAACTTGCTAATATAATGGAAGGGAATCTATTTAGGGTGATTTGCATGTGGATGAACTGAAAGGTATAATTCTGTTTAACCAGTCTTGAGGTATACTTGTTGTAGACTGAGACACCTCCACATTTAGTCCCTGTCTGAGTGGCTGATGATCTAAATCTGTGGAATGCACTATAGCCATGCACTGCCAGAGAACTTTCTGTTGCTTTAAACCATGTCTTGGTGATGGCACACATGTTTATATTCTCCAGAGTGAGGAGAGCTTGTAGAGTGTGGAGCTACTTCATAAGGCTCCTAGCATTCAGCAGTAACACCTTTAGGGTCCTTTGAGCTTTATTAGCTATGTTGGTACATTGTTCACTTTGGCATTTCTAAAAAAAAGGGCCTCTAAGAGTGTGGATTAAGCTTTAACCCAAAGGGGACAGGTGCAGGTCACCTTTGGCAAAGCAATGGGACAGGTGCAGGCCACCTTTGGCAAAGCAATGTGGTTTGTTGACCATGTCCTCCCAGGCTGACAGGTATTACATACCTTTGGACTGAGACCAAAAACTAAGCCAGGTGTTAAAGTCAATTATTTTTTGTTCATACTGTGGCATCATCCTTGTTGAAGGCAGAATGCTACACAATGCAAGGCATATATAAGTACGAGATACATAATCAGAGAGGTACACAATGTCTTCCTGTATATAGTTCATAGAGGTACATCTCAGGCCATTTCCTCCCACATGAACTATGATAGATTCATACTGGTACCTGTTGTGCAAAGACCTGAGTGTGTGTGTCACTTGGCATATCCTGGCTGCAAATAAGCACCTGACTTCAATCTTCTCCTTGTCCAGTCTGAAGAGTGGGGCATGTATGTGCCATACAATGAAGTTTCTTATGCTAAGAGTGCTGGGTAAATTATTGGCCTGTCTTATGGTCTTTGTTTTTGGAGGTCCATAGGGTATAGGCTGATGTGTGGTGTTTGGTGATGTTTTTGTGTGTGGTATAGAGATTGATGAGGATAGGCATGGTCATTTGCAAGTTTAGGAGGTGTTTGAGGTTTGGGGAGATTGCTTTTTAGTGCCTCGGCATAAGATGGTCTATGTGTGTGTGTGTGTGTGTGTGTGTGTGTGTGTGTGTGTGTGTGTGTGTGTGTGTGTGTGGTGGAAACTATGTGCAGTACATGTAGTGCATGTGTTCTTGACTTGCTTGTAAGTGAGATTTTTGTTTCCGTGGATGTTGTGTATGTAAATGCCTTGCATACTGTGTTGGTTCCATTAAGGAATAAAAAGTTGTCTGTGAACATGAGACAATGGTTATATTGTTTCAGGATGCCATATACATAGCAAAATGACTAAGAAGACATTCAGAAATTGCATATCCATGTTGTCCAGACTTGTATTAGGGTAGGCTACTAGGGTTTGAGGACTAGGTTTTACAGGGGTCTCCAGGACTAGTACCTAAGGTTAGGCACTAGAGTTGAATAGTGCTAGGATATGGTATTAGATAGTGCTAAGATATGGTATTATCTGACATGCAAGCTAGCTGCTCTGAGTTTAACTTTAAGCAATGTAAGTTACAGTCCCAGTACTAGTTTTATGGGTAAACTTAATTGTCATGGCATTTGTGTCTGTACAGGTCACTTCCAATCACCACTGCTGGGTGAGCAGCTGCACTCAAAAGGGAGTGCTTCCTAGGTCAGATAGACCATGCAAACACCTTCTGCCACAAGGTGGATGACATTTGTCCTCTTGATGTAAAAGCAGAGCAAAAAAACACTCTCAATGGCAAAGTAATAACAAACAATTGATTCTCTAGTGAAATTGCTCCTCTATAAGGCTATTACAAGAGAAAACACTTCAAGTATCAAACAGTAAGCAGAAAAGGTGATTTATAGCAAAGATACACTTTAAATGTTCATAAAATTGAAACAAAGTAGTGATCACTTAAACAGACCAAGTTCAGTAATATAATTTGGGAACTTATCTTTGCCTGGATGGCATTGGATTCTGTATGAACATTTCTTGATGCCAGGCAAGAAGACAAGGTTTCCTGAACTCTGTGGAAATGAGCCATTTGAACCCCAAAATTAGGGTAGCATCCAAGTTCTATTTCACTACACTTCCTTCCTTCCTGTTTTTTTTTCTTGTTTTGTACTATGTTGCAGTTTTGTAACACATCTTTTACTAATCTCATCGGCTAGTCCTATAGGTGGGTCCAAGTTTCTTCCTATTCTTATTGGAGTGAATTTCATCATTCGGTTTTCTTGCACTTTCTCTTTAAACTGCCTATTTCCAGTGACTCATCACCTTTCCCAGGTCTTTGTACATACTCTCTGCTGTTCCCTTTCATTTACTCCTGACCCATCTCTGTGCAAAGAGAGTGCTTCATCTGTCGTTTCCCTTGATCAGTCTGTACCACATTTTTCCTGAGTTTTTAAAACATTTCTTCTATAGCCTTCATTTTAGCCATTTTCCAAACCTCCCTTCCCATAATTCCTCCCAACATTCCCACCATCATGAATGTTACTCATCCGATTTCATTCTGCGTTGTTACTTGATTCAGTCTGGTAATTCCTTTATGTTTCATCTTTCCAGCATTTTCTTACTATTTTCATCCCGTCCATTCTTCTCTTTTCAATACAACAGTTTTCCTAGCACTGTATCACACGATTCTTGTCCTCCCCCCATTTCATCTAGGCTTTCTTTTATTTCTTGATCAATATCTGCCTTCATATTGTCCTATTTCCTGGATACATTCCTTCCTTCCTCCATTTTGAAATTTGATTCTATCAGCATTTTAGTCACTGTAGTTGTTGCATGTCCAGGTGTACCTCAATACACGTGGTGCTCAGCAGCCCACCCCCCCCCTTTTCAGGTCTATGTCCTCCTCTCTGCCAGTTTAGCTTATTTTTCTTTCACACAAAGCTGTTGTCCAGTTTATGTATCTTTATTGTGCTTTTTTTTTCCTGTCTTGTCTTTGGTACGTCTTAATGCATAAAGAGTAAGTCCTGGGCTTAATCAAATTATAATCATGTTTTTTTAAGTTGATGCACTTCTTTTATTTTTCTCTGTACCTCCTCTATTTTTCCACAGTATATCATTTTGTACCATTTGTTTAAATTTGCTAGAGTTTTCTTATGCACTGCATTTCACAGTTGCTGGCCAAGGTACACAATACCTACTTTGTGTTTAATTTCTCCTAATACCATTCGCCCTTTGTTCATCCCATCATTGATCTATGCCATCTTCTTTACATTATGTTCAATGACTACCTTTGCCTTGAGACTTAAAACATGTGCTGTCATTACCTTACCTGACAACATGTGCTGTCATTACCTTACCTGACAACATGTGCTGTCATTACCTTACCTGACTACTTCATATCCTTGGTAATCAAAATGCAGTCATTCACAAAGAGATAAAACCCTGTTCTCCAACTGCTTTAAGCTGTTTCTGAGTTTCTGCATTTGTGTTCTCATGACTAAAATGAACAGATGTAGAGAAAATGGGCAGCACTGGCTTATCCCACTTCCACCAATTACTTGGACAGTTGTCCTGGAATATTTGTCTGTCTTTACTTTTACGTATTTCTCTTTTTTTTTCAATATCCTTCTAGGAGTCTCTCTCTCACTCTAACTATAATTATATAATTAAATATATAGCAATATATATATATATATATATATATATATATATATATATATATATATATATATATATATATATATATATATATATATATATATATATATATATATATATATATGCATATCAATTTATCGCTCTCTCTCTCACACACACACACACACACACACACACACACACACACACACACACACACACACACACACACACACACACAATATATATATATATATATATATATATATATATATATATATATATATATATATATATACACACATCTGTATCTGTACAATATACTTTACGCATTGACCCAGTTGTTCTGGATTTCAGAACTTCTGATAGTGACCTAATTTACGACTAACATGTGGCCATTGTTGTAAGTCTTTCAATATTGCACAGCTTATAAATAAAGCTATTCTGTCTAGATCAAGGGATGTCATTATCCATCTTTGCTCAGCCCTCATAAGGCCATTTATTGAAAATAATGCCCCCATTGGCATGTATATGTCCGGACACATGCAACAACTGGAACACCCACAGGAATAGCTTGATACAAGGATACAAGGCCTAAACAGTATGTCCTGCATGGACCATCTCAAAGCCTTGACACCATACCTGGCATCCTTCAGACTGCTAAGAGATAACCTGTGTCTGGCATGCGAGACATTCTCTGACCCAGTACTAATGGATTTACTATACATCGGCAAGTCAAATGGCATTCAAAATACTTGGTCTAGGGATCAAAATCTCTTGTGCAGCATCAATAAAATGGTTTGAAGTGAGAGATATATCTCACAGAGAATACCACTGTTCTGGAATAGACTGTCCATCCATATAAATCAAAGATCATCCATGTCCATATTCATGCATAACTTGGATCTATGGGTGGGAAATAACATTTATCCCAGGACTACTCCTATACTACTAATGGATAGAAGCAGCTCCTAAATACTTCATCCCATGCATGGGTCCCCTAAAATTATCAATGGTATATTCCCAGTTTATTATCAACTATGCGGTGGGTAAAGCCATCTAACACCAAAGGGCATAGGCTAAATAGAGCACCAAAAGGGAAACTGGCTAGGCTTAAAATGGTCGATAAGATCAGCTTATCCAGTACTTACCTATTCACATAGAAAGAATATTTTACAGATTTGAAAGCCTTCTTCATGTCAGAGCACATAACCTTTGATTTTCCCAGTTGCTTACCCTCGCATTAGTTTACAAATCTCATTAGCTCCTACAAATTGGGATTCCATACTCCCACCAAAAAGTCAACTTGACCACCACAAATTACTTTGATCATTACTTTTTCATCCCTGTTACTAATATTTTTTTTACCTAGATTAATAGTTTAGTACCCTTTGCCTCTTCCTCAGTCCTTTGTTTGTGTCTTCAACTTGCATTTAATTTCCTGAGCATGTCTTCCTCGGTTTGGTTCAGGATGCCTTTCATTTGCAGAATTTTTTTTTTTTTTACTGCTGATCTTCCAGTGACCTCCCTTTTCCTTTTTAGCTTTCTCTACCATTGATAATCTTCTGTCTCACCCTGTTACTTTCACTGTTGTATTTAAGGTTAAGTTCTGCCCTGTGTGTCATTGTCCTCCCCTTCTCATCTTTGACTTAAGACAAGGCTGTGCTGTTGTAACATGTTATCTGTTAGGTTTTACTTCATTCCCATTTGCTTGTCAATCTCTTCTAAGGTTCTCTGTCTTCTCTTTATCAACCTCTTCTTAAACTCATGGCTATTTTTTGCTGACAACCATTTGATAGTTTGAGACTCATTACTGCAAGTCCCAGAATAGCAATTCTGAATGACCAAAAATACAGATTTACATATATTAAGTCCAATGTTGCCTTTTCTCAGAATGTTCCCTGTTCACCATATCTTTATGGTAATATTGACGTTGGCATAAATAAGTTCAGGGGGTACGGTCGGGGAACGTGGCTTGTTCAAGAAAAATACTTTAAAGGAAAACAGCAACATTTGACATTCAGTGTTCCCAGTAATGTTGTTCTTTTTTTTTTTAATTCTGAGTATTGGAATTACTGTGGGAAACACATTTTTGCCATTTCTAACCCGAGATTTCTTCTTCTGACTCTGTAATTAGTGTTCATTATTACTACCAGTCCTACTGTTATTTGCTTTCTAGCCCAACACTCCTTCCTCATTTTATCTGTTATGCCTCTGATTTTATTTTGTAATTTATGTTTTCAAATATAATGATTAAATGGTTTAAATCATTCATAGTAACTGTAAAATAAATAAATTTAAAAAATAATGTCCCCCACACACCCCCTACTTAAATATATCAACTCCGAGATCGCACCACAGTGGAGGAAATAGCAAAGCCGTTAAAACGGCGCAATCGATGTTCAGTGGCTTCGCTATTTTCATATTTCAAACATTTAGTTTCGATATTACAACGTTCTGACTCCTGTGAGTTCGACGTTGTAATATATACCCTGCTACCTGTACATCATATAAGGTATATTATGTATGGAAAACCTGAAACAGCTAAAGTTGAGGATTACTGAACATTTGTATGCTATGAAAAAAAGGCAAATCCTTACTATAAACATTCTGTTAGTTATACAAATCTTAAGAAAATTTTGTTCCATGTACTGATCAAGAGGGTGGAAGTCCCTACAGTGAAAGACAGACAATAACTTAGCGGTGACTCTTTTCAGTCGATTAAATTAAATTCTAGTAGAGAACTGCATGAGAATTATTATTTATTTAAATATCAAATTACTTAAAGTCACACATGTATGGACAAATGTCCTCATTTCCTGTATTTAAAAATGATTTATATTTTAGGAACTATTATGAATGTTTCACAGCATCAGTGAATGAAACTTAGAATATTGCAACTCAATATTGTATACACATTTTTGTTATTTCACTGATACAGTTTTAGCTTGATTTGTTGACTTTGATCTCTTGTCTGAGACAAATTGGTATTCAGATTTCATGATGGGTATATTCCATTAGTTCTGATAGTATTTTTAGAGCAAAGGCAATGATTTATTATATTGTATGCCTATACTACAGAGCTACAGGATGTGTTCCATGCATAGACAATACTTTGCATAATTCTCTGTAGCCTCACAGTAGTATGGAGGAGCAAAATGAGTCAGCATCACAGCTATTCTAGGCAGAGCCAAGCTATATAACTTAGAGACAAATAATTCATCAGCAAACTAAATCTAGATGAAACCAGTCTAGCTCTCTAATTATGGTTATTATGGTTATTATAACTAAATATTATAACTAAATATTTGAAAGCTAACCAGAAATATGTAATATATAATATATTTAATGTGACTATCTAAACTGAACATGACAATTTGCAAGATATATGGCATTTTTTTTTGCTTGCCAAAGATGCATTTAATTTTGTCTGTGATTAAACTTAGCTAAGTATAGATGACTAGCGCAAGTATTGTGCAGGACCTTTTATGGCATTATTTATGCAAAAACAATGATTAGTCCCCATAAAGAATAGAAAAATATAATCTGTTTATACTTGGAAAACCCAAAAAATGATACAGCAGCTTTCACTTTTTAATTATGACTCGAGAAAAGTGTGTCATCTTTTAATGAATGGAAGAGGAACGTGTAAAGGTCTTGCAAACTGAACGATTAACCATTTTAATGCAACAGCTGCCCTTATTTTTATTTCAGTGTAGAGTATGATATATCATCTCTGTCTTCCTGTTTCCAGCTGACTGGCATTTTATTATTTCTGGAAGCATAACTGTGCCTGCTTTCCATTTCTTTCCGTCTCTTCCCTATTTCCATTTCCTTTATACTTGCTTTACAAGTCTGTATTGGAACAAATATATTTTTGTTCTTGGACTTTTAAATATATTATATCTTCTAGGGTGCAGTCAAGCATAGCTGCATACATTTTTAATAATTTATTTCTTTATTTCTTTTGTGCAATGAAGTATGCTAGAATTTAAATAAATACTGTTTCACGTATTTATCACAACTTATGCCTATATATTTCATAAAAATAGCTTTTTTTTTTTTTCTTTTCTTCAGAATGACTGTGTAGTTTATTTATATATATATATATATATATATATATATATATATATATATATATATATATATATATATATATATATATATGGGTTCATGTCAATCGATCGACAACTCACTATATCGACATCCACTTCACCGACAGCTGAAATACTCGACACCGCAAATCACGGACATTTTACAGGTAAGAGATTTAAATTTAGCTAATCATGCCTACCAGACATGCATAACACTGCCATACTTACTAAAATAAGGTAGGCATGATTAGCTAATTTAAATCTCTTACCTGTTAAATGTCCGAGATTTGCAGTGTCGAGTATTTCAGATGTCGGTAAAGTGGATGTCGATATAATGAGTTGTTGATTGATTGACATGAACCCATATATCTATATATATATATATATATATATATATATATATATATATATATATATATATATTTAGCATTAGCTTGTCATTTCAAGAGTATCTTTGTAGTATTGAAAAGTATCAGTATTGAAAAGTGCATTGTCCAGAATGCACTATTGAAGGTCAGAAGGTTATACATCTGGGGTGAAGACTATATTTTGCAACTCACCTTGCAGTTTGCTCATAGAATTAAGGCTATCTGTATAATTTCAAAACTACTGGCTGCATCCATATATAGCTTAAATTTGTTTTAATACAATTATTCAATTGTTTTGTCGTTCATATAATTTTCCCGTTGATGATTTCTTTTGCGAAATATTGTAGTTTTGATTATCAGTTCATATGTTTCTAAAATATTGAGTAAAATGTGATGGCGAATAAATGAACTGCAGACCAGGCCCAGTACTGAAACATTTATCATAGTGTTGGTGAACAGGATGCCTGTTTGCAGAAATCATATTCCTAGATACTCTGAGAAAAACTGACATGCAAACATTCTAAAGTATTGACATAAAATCGAGTCAGTGTATAGGTGGGCATTTATTAACTTTCAATCCACTTTCAGATTTATGAATACATATCACAATAACAAAGTGTACCCGTCATTTACATATGTAAGCAAGATATGAAAACTAAAATTATAAGTTAAGTTTAGTAATGGTGGTTTGATTTAAATGTAGAGAAGGAAATAAGTGATAGTTATAACATTAATAATAATAATAATAATAATAATAATAATAATAATAATAATAATATTCTAGGATTCTAATGGGTGGTCTTGTTTCATACTACATTACAAAGACATATCATAGGTGAAATTGCAATACTCCAGATTGCCAATAGCTACCTACACTGTTTATGAATGAACATGTTCACTTATCTTGTGATGGTCTAGCAAAGTATTCAAGACTAGTTTCTCTACAGTGCAGTCACTAACCGTCAGGGCAGGGTCTGGCAGTCTTGAGAAACTGAATGTGAACAGAGAAAGAGGAAAAATCAGTAATTTGACTGACTTTATAACATAGCAAATGTGAAGATGTTCAAACACTTTGTCTGGGATTCAGAAACATACCTAACAAGGCCTTGCAAGGGCTATCTCTGAGATGTCAAGTTGTACAACACAACTTGAGGCAGTTATCAGTTAAGAAGAAGGCATTCAGCACTTGACAATTAAGTAATTACAAAATCCACTTGTTGAAATGCTTATGCCAGAGAAGACAGATATAATTCTTTGCTATGGTTACAGAAATATTGAGCAGCAGTAACATGCATATCACATGACCATCCAACTCTTTTGACCTCATACCTGTCCCAATTAACACCCTAAGAACAATGCTGAAAAAATTGAAAGCTTTTTCCTTTGCAGCTAACTAACTCCCCAGTGAGTACCTCAAACGTGTAGCTGATGCCATAGCTCTGCCATTCTCCATTCTGGTAAATAGGTCTATAGCAGCACAATCTTCTTCTTCTTCTTCTTTCGGCTGCTCCCGTTAGGGGTCACCACAGAAGATCAACTGTTTCCATTTCTTCCTGTCCTCTGCATCTTGCTCTGTCACACCAATCACCTGCATGTCCTCTCTCACCACATCCACAAACCTTATCTTAGGACTTCCTCTTTTCCTGTTACCTGGCAGCTTCATCTTTAGCATCTTTTCCCAATATACTCTGCATCCCTCCTCAGCACATGTCCAAACCAATGTAATCTTGTCTCTCTGGCTTTGTCTCCAAACCTTCCAACCTGGGCTGACCCTCTAATATACTTATTCCTAATCCTGTCCATCCTTATCACACCCAGTGCAAATCTTAACATCTTCAACTCTGCCACATCAAGCTCTGACTCCTGCCTTTTTGTCAATGCCACTGTCTCCAACCCATATAACACAGCTGGTCTCACTACCCTCTTGTAGACCTTCCCTTTCACTCTTACTGGTACTCGTCTGTCACAAATCACTCCTGACACTCTTCTCTGCCCACTCCATCCTGCCTGTACTCTCTTCACCTCTCTTCCACATTCACCATTACTCTGAACTGTTGATCCCAAGTACTTAAACTCATCCACCTTCGCCACCTCTACACCCTGCATCCTCACCATTCCTCTATCCTCCCTCTCATTCACACACACATACTCTGTCTTAGTCCTGCTGACCTTCATTAGTCTCCTCTGTAGAACATATTTCCTCCTCTCCAGGGTCTCCTCCACCTGTTTCCTACTCTCACTACAGATCACAATGTCATCTGCAAACATCATAGTCCACAGGGACTCCAGTCTGATCTCGTCTGTCAACCTGTCCATCAACATTGCAAATAAGAAAGGGCTCAGAGCTGATCCTTGATGTAATCCCATCTCCACCTTAAACGCATCCGTCACTCCCACCGCAGACCTCACAGCTGTCACACTACCCTCGTACATATCCTGTACCACTCTTACATACTTCTCTGACACTCCCGACTTCCTCATACAATACCACAACTCCTCTCTAGGCACCCTGTCATATGCTTTCTCTAAATCCACAAAGACACAATGCAACTCCTTCTGACCTTCTCTGTACTTCTCCATCAACACTCTCAGAGCAAACATCGCATCTGTAGTGCTCTTTCCTGGCATGAAACCATACTGCTGATCACTAATCATCACTTCCCTTCTTAAACTAGCTTCCACTACTCTTGCCCATAACTTCATGCTGTGACTGATCAGTTTAATCCCTCTGTAGTTACTACAGCTCTGCACATCACCCTTATTCTTAAAAATTGGTACCAAAACACTTTTTCTCCATTCCTCAGGCATCCTCTCATTTTCCAAGATTTCATTAAACAATCTAGTTAAAAACTCCACTGCCATTTCACCTAAACACCTCCATGCTTCCACAGGTATGTCATCTAGACCAACAGCCTTTCCATTCTTCATCCTCTTCATAGCTATCCTTACTTCCTCCTTGCTAATCCACTGCACTTCATGATTCACTATCCGCACATCATCCAACCTTCTCTCCCTCTCATTCTCTTCATTCATCAACCCCTCAGAGTACTCTTTCCATCTGCTCAACACACTCTCCTCACTTGTGAGTACATTTCCCTCATTATCCTTTATCACCCTTACCTGCTGCACATCTTTACTAGCTCGGTCCCTCTGTCTAGCCAATCGGTACAGGTCCTTTTCTCCCTCCTTAGTGTCCAACCTTTTATACAACTCTTCATATGCCTTATCCTTAGCCTCTACCACCTCTCTCTTTGTCATGCACCTCATCTCCTTATACTCTTGTCTACTTTCTTCATCTCTTTGACAATCCCACTTCTTCTTCCCCAACCTCTTTCTCTGTATACTCTCCTGTACTTCTTCATTCCACCACTAGGTCTCCTTGTCCTCCTTCCTCTTTCCAGATGTCACACCAAGCACCTTTCTAGCCATCTCTCTTACTAGCTCTGCTGTAGTTACCCAGCTATTCGGTAACTCTTCACTGCCACCCAGTGCCTGTCTTAACTCTTTCCTGAACATCACCTCACAATTACCCTTTTTCAGTTTCCACCATTTGATCCTTGGTGCTGCCCTCACACTCATCTTCCTCTTCTTGATCACCAATGTCATCCTACAAACCACCATCCTATGCTGCCTAACTACACTTTCCCCTGCCACCACTTTACAGTCTCCAATCTCCTTCAGACTGGCCCTTCTACACAAGATATAATCCACCTGTGTGCATCTTCCTCCACTCTTGTATGTCACCTTATGCTCCTATAGCAGCACAATATATCCTAAAATTATGCAACATTTATTAAATCACCCCTCTACATAAAGGAGGAACATCAACAGAATTAAACCATTACATCCTTTCCCTCTGTGTCAGAATTCTGGAAAAATGTATACACACTCAATTACTACAATATCTGTTATCTCACAACCTTATATCTCCCTCCCAACATGGTTTCAGACCAAAACACAGCACCACCACAGCCCTAATTAATTTCTCTAACACCATTAACCAACTCAGAAATTCAAACCAGCAAGGAGCATCAATCTTCCTAGCCATGTCAAAACCATTCGACAGTGTCTCCCATCAGAAACTCCTTAATGCTCTTGCCTCACTAAATGTATCAAAGACTTCCCTCTCCTGATTCCTAAGTTATCTTTCTGACAGACAATAAGCAGTACGATGGAAATCCAAACTCTCACCACTTCTGCCTGTCTTGGTTAGAGTATGCAAGGGTCCAAATTAGGGCCCCTTTTTTTCACTATCTTCTCTAATGATATAGCCTCATCCACAACACACGCTAAAGTAGCTCAGTATGCTGATGATTCAGCTTTAATCTGCTCACAGATACCTTACCAGACCTGCAAATAGTAGCCCAACAAGCGTTTAATGATATTGAAACATATTTAAGTAAATCACAACTAATCCTAAACCCTAGAAAGACACAGTTAATGGTATTTACCAGTAGCAAACAATCACCTAACACCCCTCATTTCACCAGTGTCTCAGCAAACACAGTCATCCACCAGTTGAGCATACAAAACTCCTCAGCATGACTATCAACAGCCAACTCAGGTTTGATCAACACATGGGCATCACAATTAAGAAAGTTCATGTCAGACTTGGTTCTCTGTACGGAATAAGCCATTCCTCACTGAAAATACCAGACTAGCCATATTCAGTACATTCCTCCTTTCTACTCTCCTTTATAATTTCCCCCTCTTTACCAACTTAAAAAAAATCTGAGTTAAACAAATTGGAAACTTGCTACACCAAAATAGCCCGCTTCGCAGCCAGTCTTCCCCACCAAACCCACCATTGTATTGTTCTACAAAAATTAAATTGGCTCGAGCTACCTAACCTTCTCCATCTCTACCAACTTAAATTCACACACAATATCATCTTCCATCCTGACAACTCCCCATCCCTTAAGGAATCTGTTCTTCCCTGCTCATGCCCACGAAGTCTAAGATCTGCAGACAAAAACTTTCTCACAGTAAACAAAGCTAACAACACTCATGGTGAAGCCCTATTTTCAAATCAAATAGCCAAATTATGGAACTGTCTCTCCCACACCCTTCAAAACACTCTTGAATCTACCAGTTTCAAACAACTACAATTTGAACATCTGTCCAAGAACTGGCATTACTCCTTCACTAAACCTGACAGACAAGATATCTATAACTCTCTCATCGCACTGTCCTCTACTTACCTCATTTTCTCCCTCTCCTCAGTGTTATTACTACTCAAAAAAAAAAAAAAAAAAATATATATATATATATATATATATATATATATATATATAAGAGAGCTCATTTGTTCATAACTATAATTTAATATGTACAAAGTGATCTTTACTAAAATGCTTGTGTTTTTTTTCTTTTTTAACCTGTATCTACTAGAAAACTATAGTGAATACTTCTTTGTATAGACTACTTGGATGATGCATATTCTGCATCTGACAATATGTATACTCTTGTACTATCTAATTATTGTATTTTGCTTATATTTCTATGGAGCTTTTCTCCCCAGGCCTCTGCTGAAAACAGGCTTCTGGCCCAGACGGACTTTCCCAGAAAACAAATGTAAATACATAAAATAAATAATATGTGTGCCCATAATTGTTGCAGTGTTGTGAGGTTGCATGTATGAGCAGATGTATGTGTCTGACCACTTGTATGGGTGCCCATACTTGCAGCCTTACAACACTACATCAATTATGGATCACAACAAGACTCCTATTGGGAATTATTCAATGAAATGGGGAGGAAACCTCATGAAGTTGGAAGAACAATCAGAGGAATATACAGAAGGGAGTGACAATGGGAATGAAGGGTATACTTTTTGAGGGGACAGGTGCCCATATTTTTTAAGAGGGGTAGCTAGAAAAGGATGTAAGGAGAAGATTGGGGAAAAAGGTAAGGAAGTAGGGACACACAAACAAACATAAAACATACAAAAATCAAATGACAAAGGTGCAGGCGCAAAGATATTGGTTGACAGTGAATAGACACACATACACACACACACACACACACACACACACACACACACACACATGCACACACGCACACACACACACACGCACACACACACACACACACACACACACACACACACACACACACACACACACACACACACACACCAACAGACAAAGGTGACAAATGGTGATGCAGAGAATTGGACTACAAACAGGAAAGGGAGGTGGCACACAGAGGAAGAGAATACTACAACTGGAGATATGGTGGAGACTAGGCTCAAACAAAGGAACATACAGAAGGACACAAGGAAGGAAAGTGCAGAAGTGGGGAGATGAATGAAGGATATACAGTTCTGGGAGGCAGGTCCCAACATTTTTAAGAAGGATAGCTAGAAGATGTAAGGAGAGGAGACGGGATAGAAAAAGAGTATAAGTATGCAAGTAGAGGCACACAAATAAACACAAAACAGATAAATAGCCAGCAGCAAAGGTGCTGGCACAAATATATAATTGACAATGAATGCACACACACACACACACACACACACACACACACACACACACACACACACACACACACACACACACACACACTAACAGACAAAGGTGACAAATCATGATGCAGAGGATTGGACTACAATAATGGGATGGAGGTGAGACACAAAGCATGGGAATACCAGGATTGGAATTATAGTGGGGTCCAGGCTCATGATCTTGCTGAGTCAGATGGGACCCATTCAAAGGTCAGTTATTATTGCGACTGCCCTCTTTAATGAGTTCGGCATTACGTGGCACACTTGGTTGCATCAAGCACTAGTGTGACTCTGCTTGTCACATGGGGAAGGCCTTCAGGTGATCAGTGTGGATGTTATGTCACATGTCCACAACCTCCACCAACTCCCAGCTGGTAAAATAATGTGACCCAATGGTAATGTCAAAGGGAACAACCCCCCACTCACTGGTGATTGACTGCCTGACACCACAAAAGATACTTCCAGGTCAACCCTGCACTGCATAACCTTCATCATATTATGGAGGGACAGGCCTGGAGGAAGATGGTGAGCTGTCAGGAGAAGGATGGATTGTCATCCTGACAGTGTGCATGAACTAGTGCTGCACCATAGACAGAGCTGTGGCTGACACTGTGTAAAATAGTAATATAAATGGAGGAAATAATAAAATAAACATCAAATAAAGATAGAAAAGAAGGACAGTGACAAAGAAAGAGACAAGGAAAAATACTATCCTACTTGCATCTGATGATCAGTTTTATAATACCTTCAGCTGGACTAAACATGTGCCAGGTATTCTATTATACTAGGGTCCATAATGCTCATTAGGTATGTAATATCATATGTCTCTAATAGAAGAAATGTGTACAGGGATGCCATAGCATTGGCTCTGTGATGCATGATTGTGAAACTAACAGCAGGATGTTATTACTGTCTGTAAGAGATCATGGAAGGTGTGTGCCCACCAGGATATTTCCTGTTGGAAAGGGAAGAAGACAGATCAGGTGAATATGGATAGTGTCACTAACTATGCAATCTGGCAGCACACTTTTCAGTACTATAGGACAGAACTGTTGTAATTTATGAATGCCACGGATATACCAGTTGAAGGTCACACATGCTTGGGCATTCAGTAGACTGATGCATGGACAGTATGATGAGATGCCTACTCTGCATGCAGTAGCATGTCCTGCTTTGTGACAGTGTCCACAGAGTGGTAGTAGGCCAACAGCCTTGCATTTCAGGCACTGTGTGGCAGTGAGTATGAAAAGCACAGACATGCTGAGCTGGGCAGATGCTGGCAAATGTGGCAGGCGTGGGTCCCTAAATATACTCTTTATGCCTGTGGGCTAGCATGGCAGCATATATACACAGACTATGTCAAGTAGTCTGTATTGGTGTCACATATGGTTGTTACAGTCACCTCTACAAAATTATAGCATACAATGCTGTTATGAAATAGATAGCAGCAATCATATGTATGAAGAGAAGTTCTATCCTCTGTGATACAGGACAGGGGTTTGTTAGCAATCTTCAATGGAACTGAAAAACATTAACAAAAAATAAAATCATCATGAATTAAGTGTCCTGCAAAGGCATTTTTAACCATATATAAAATAATAGTGCAAAGACCTGCCTTGTTTACTTACTGTACATCTCAGCAGCACTATCTCTGGCGTCTTTTTCCCATTGGTGTAGAAGGTCAGGATGGTGCCTTTTCCTATCACTAGAGTGGAACTGGGACTGCTCACTTGAGCAATACATGCCAGAGGGCAGCAGTGTCTGCTCTAAAAAGGCTGTCCCAGGCATCCATTTCATGCTAGGAACATTATAAGATTCCCCAAGCCAGTGCTTCTGGTGCTTTCTGTACATATTTTGCTCACATTAGAGCCGCTCTCAGTGGCTTCAGAGGTCATATCAATGTATCAGGTCAAGATCCAGAAGAATCTTGCATCCACACACATCTCTGTTGCCAACAGGTTATGGGCAGCAAAGGGAACCCAATTTTCATGAGTTGTAGTGCCACATACACGCATGGCATGGTATTAGGGTATGAATTATGTCAAGTAAGAAGGGTATAAATATTTCCATTTACGCACTTTAGCATGTCTAAAGGCCATAATACTACAATAGCTTCTGTGGCTCTGCTTGACAGGGGCACAGGAAAATAATTTTCTTGGGTGGCAAAAGCCAGGGTACCATTTGGCTAAGCTTATATAGGCCCTAGGGCCAGTATACTAGTACCTACCTCTGAACCTATGAACCTATGTCCCTAATGAGTTGACTAAGTAACCTAGGCAGTGTAACTGACAACAATACAGAATTAGAGGTAAAAAGATTAACGTATCATAAAATACAAAACCAGCTTCGCTTTAGACGTGAACATTTCAGAATGCCCAACACACTGATAAACATGCATTTAAGGTGCGCCAATCCTGTACTGGAAAGAAATAAAAGGGAAGCTCAGCGTGCAAAATAATGGGGCAATATGAAAAAAGGAAGAGTGTTGGAGAAGATTATTATAAGACTTGTGTAGCATATACGGGCTTCCTCTTACTAAATCTGTACCATGATAAGGTATGTCTGGATTGTGACTGCGGGGGCCCTATTTTCAGGTATCTATGTAGGAGGTCTAAAGTGGTTAATAGTAGGGCATTGCACTAACACATTGAGAGATGTCCTAGTGTAGACCACAGCCTACTGTTGGGCTGTGAGCACACTAATGTTAGAGGTGATATTACAGTTGCATCCTCTGTGGGGAAATATCTGGTGTAGGTAATTTTGGCAGTGTAGGTCATTGTGGCTGTCACACAGTGGGAGACAATTTCACTACTGGTCATGTAGTACTTCCACAGTACAGGGAACAGACATGATGGATCTAACACTTGTAACCATGTAGTGTATGTATAGGCTGTATGTGTGCTGTTGTGGTCTATAGGGACACACAGCACATGGCCTGTGCCACATATCCTTGTGCTTCCGCATGGTTTCCTTTGTAGGGTAATGCACCCTCCTGCCATATCTTAAAGCAAGACCTAGAACCACACCATACTGCAACTGCCACATGGAGAGCAACTGCTTGGGTGGCTAGTGATGCATCGTGGCTGACGCATAACACAGGCCAAGTGAATCCTGGCCATATTTGTATGTTGCTGAGGCATGAGTACCATATATGACATGTTCCTTAGATTACACACATGTTTTCTTATTACAGATAATCATGCCTGAAACTGAAAAAATCGAAGTGGAAATTTTTCCAGGCAGAGAATGGTGTCATGTTGGAGGCACTTCATGAGCATGGTTGACAGATGCTCTGGAATGTGTGATCAGACTTGGCAATTTCTGACATTTTAAAGCAAATCAATGAAGTTGGTGGAAAAAATAAAACATACAAGCAGGTTCAGAGAAGAATCACAATCATGATTGCACATACATGCAGTGAGTGGTTCCATTGCAGTTGATTTGGAGGATTGAGGCTTTAAACTGTGAACATCATGATGTGGTATGAGAGGTCTCAGCACAACCACCAAATCCATGCCTGCATGTACAGTGTCCTGCATTGTCCAGAGTGATGGTTGGAACTGTGGGAAGTGGTCCACTACAGAACCTAGACCATGTCCTTGTCCTCCTGTGAGGGCTTTTTCAACATAAGTGAAAAGGAATGGCAAAATTAAAGGGTAGGGCCATGACAGGTGGCTGTATGGGGACATATGCAGCATAGACTCCCTGTGCTAGCATCCCAGTATGTGGCATAGATGAGCCTTCTAAAATATTCCTTACTGAGTTTTATTCACACAAATGACAGCATATGAACATGCACACACACACACACACACACACACACACACACACACACACACACACACACACACACACACAGACACACACACACACACACATGCACACACACACACACACACACACACACACACACACACACACACACACACACACACACACACACATACATGCACTCCCCATTGTTGACACCTGTCACTGTGACCTTAATACTGTGCTGCCTGGGTAGCTTGTGTCTGATGTACAGCATGGCGACAGGTATGAACATTTCATGCAACCCACTTACCTGGATATTAGGGAAACACACCTCAACCAGTTCCTGCATGTTGCCTTTACTTAAAAAGTAGCATTCTAAGCTTTCTGTGTCGTGGAAGGTAGAGAATATTAGAAAAATTACTTGGCTGCACCATGAGCCATGTTTCACACCTCCATAGCTACCGACTGCATGAGCAGCCTGTTGCCTATACATATCCACTAAAGTGACTACCCTGTTCTTGTTTTCCTGGTTTTTCTCACATACTACCAGGATTTTGCTGTGGTCAGCAACTCTGGTGGTTAAATTTCAGCATACAAAATTTGTCTTTGTGAATCATGCTGCCATATTGTTTTCCTTCATTTGCATTCACCACCTCCTCATTTTAATAATGGTGCTCATTTCCATGTCATCATATAGCAATTTGCATAGTATGATGATCATTGTATTTCACACTCTAGCATGATCACCCTGTGTGTCTCTGAATCACACTTTACCTGAACATGGATGTTCATCCTGTAAATCTATTTACTGTGATGCAATACAATGCATTAAACATTTCTGAACTACAGGCTGTTAGTACACAGGGCTCTAAGTATCATAGTATGGACAGCTTAAAGTTAGAGGCTTATTGAACAGAAAAAAAGACAAAAATATATGAGAGACGTGAAATAATATGCAATTTAGCAGGGTAACCCAGTGGACCAAAACAGCATAAAATGTAGTCTGTTGTCTGTCAGAATCACAGATGCGCTGATATACACTTCTTTCTATGACTCATTTCTAGAAGTGTTTTAGATGTCTGCCCCAGAGTCACATCATAACTCAAGATTTAATGCTCATCTCTGTGATCCACATTATTATCATTATTATTATTATTATTTGGAGTTTGTACATTCTTCCACTATTCTTGTAGGATTTTTAGCATATTCTTGCTTCATCCCTAAAACCTCAGGCCAGTCAGGTTTTGGTCGTAGCTGAAAAGTGCTTGACAGAAATCAATCTGCTTATTTTCTCCAAAAACTATGACCTTACTGTGATAGACAGGTGCATGTGCCATTGAGATTCTTACGTTGTCTGGGACTTTCTGCCCCTGATTTGATCTAGCAAAGTGGCCTGACAAGATGGACCATATAAACAGCAAGTCAGAATGTTACTCATAATTCTGAGAGTTTGCTTGGAATATGGATATTGGGTTCACCTCTAGGGCCAGGTTTAGGATTGTAGTTTGCTGATGAGGATCTGTTGCCCAAGTAACACACATAGTCTAGCAGACTCAACCTGAAAAAAGCTGTACATAGCTAACATTTGGGCTAAATAGCTGCATGGTGAGGGGTACGAGCGAAGTTTTATGGCAATCAAGTGGCAAAGAGAAACAGGACAGATTAGATCTGGCAATGGGGACTTACCTCAAGCAGATGAGTTTAAATATTTTGGGTTATTGTTCATGAGTGTGTATAGAGGAACTATTAGATTGTGCAGTAGGCTCGTGTAGTAGAGGCAGCACTATGAACAGTGTACAGGACTGTGATGGGGAAGTAAGAGTTGAGTAAGAAGATGAAGCCCTTACTTTACCAGTCAGGCAATGATCTATCCTCAGCTATGGTCATGACCTTTGGTAAAACATAAAAAGAATCAGGCTGTGGATACAGGCAGTAGAAATGAGGTTCCATTGTGGGGTATCTGTGTTCAATCTTTGTGGCACAGTGAGAATCTTGGTAATCTAGTAGACCCTCAGAATGTAGTCAATACCCCATGTTGACAGGAGTCAATTGAGGTGGTTTTTGCACCTTGAAAGGATGTTCATTTGGTGCCTTCCATGGTGTAACAGGCTCTGGCTACTGTAAGGAAGCCACAGTGCACTCCCAGGACACATTGGAATGATTATACCTGTCAGATAATTTGGGAGTTGGTGGCATCCCACAGGAATGTCTGCATACTGCTGTTGCTGGGGTGAGGGAAGTCTGGTCTGCCCTACTGATCTTGCTATCATAGGATCATAGGAAGTTACTAGGCTATTGGCCCTGAGGCCCTTATAAGCCTAGCTAAGAATTTAGCCCATGTTCTGACAAGTCAGCACCCAATGCCCCTGTCCTGCAGGGACACAGGTGGAATCCCAGGCTGTATTTTCTGTTTCCCATCCAGTTTTCCTAGTTCTGCTTAAAAAGGGTTAATGAGGTACTCTGCTTGACATGGAGAGGGAGTCTCCTCAACAGAAGGGAGAGTATCTGGGACACAAATCTGTCCCACCAGCAAGTCCTACTGATGTCACAGACCAGGTTGAGGTCAAGCGTGTGGGTTACTTGAGTGCAGGTTGAATTGTGGATAACCAGCAGTCCCATCAAGATAGAGTCTGAGATTGCTTTTAATGCCAGACTGATGTCACCTCTGAGGAGTCTCTATGAGACTGAGTAGATGGACAGGGCCTTTAGCCAATCTGTGTAGGGTAGATGTTTGAGGCTCTGGATTCTCTTGGTGAGGAATCTCTGTGGTATCTCCAGCTGATGCATGTGCTTTGTGAGGTACGTGCTGAAAGGGGCATTGCACTCAATAATGGGTCTTATAATGGAAGAATACTGGGATGTTATGACCTCCTCATCCCTGGATGAGATAGCCTTACTAATGAGGCTGGCCATTGTGATTCTCACCTGGACAAATATTTTAGAATAATGGTGAAATAATGATTTTGCTAGAACATCTCCAGTGGCATAGAGTGATAACGCCCTAATTTTGGCCCAGGTGACCAGAGTTCAGTTAGAGGCTTCAGCGACTGATGGAGTGAAAGGAAGGGATTGATGTGCCTATCCTGTGAAGATGACATTCACTGATGATGCTCCATAAGTGGACATGTGTTCCAAAAAGGAGAGTTGCCATCAGATGTCAAGTGAATGAGTACAGGGGATAGGGTAGGGAAAGTGGGTAGGGCATTAAAGAAACCCCAAGACAAATGTCGAGATGGCCTAGCTACCAGGATGCTCTTGGAATCCATGATCAGCACCAGCCATACCAGAGTAATTCCAGAGGGGGTAGGAGATCAGCTGGTACACCAAGCAGGAAACGGGACACTGGGAAGCTTGTCTGGTTTAATGATGTAAGGAGGGGAGCAAAAAAAAATATATTGAGTTTGTTTCTCTAGTTAACAAGCAAGGAATAAATAAATGGTAGAGTATTACTTTTCTGAAGTTTACATTCTTTTAAGCACCCCTTTGTGCACCTCAAATATAAACTTTTCTGAAAAGAGTACTGGATCCATCTTTCTTACACATTTTACATTATGTCCCTTCTGACCTCAGCAGCAGTAATCCATCTTGGCTGTCCTGCTGCTCACTAATGCCTTAACCACCTGATTCTTAATCCTCCACTGGAAATCAGTGTCAGACAAGCTTCACACTAACCACTGATGGCAAAAGACTGCGTGCTCTGTGCCCCACCCTGCACTTGGATATACTTTACTGGCAAAACAGTACAGGTAGTGGGCAGAGTTTGATAAAACAGCTAGTGCAGAGGAATAAGGCTACAATCTGTTAACTATTTCCTATAGTACAAGGTTTGACTCTGTCAGCCTTCATTTGTGTAACGTGTGACCTGAACAAGTCATTTAACTAGACAGTGAGTTGAAGCAATTGGGAATTTGGGTAGGATCCTTAATGGTTTCCTGGAATGCACGTCTGTGAACTAATTATGCTGAGATTTCAGATGCTTGCCCTAGTTATAATTCAACAGGATTGTGAAGAGTGAGTGTCATTTTCTCAAGTACAATAGAGTTTCTTCATTCAAATATGCATCTCTCCTACTCTGGACTTTATTAAAAACAAAAAAAAAATTAAAGCACTGTTAGGACAAAAACAAGTTGCTGTGCAGATGAGTGTTACAAAGTTACATCTTGGATTTATTCTCCTTCACAATGGCTAAATCTATAACCAGGTTATGACCTTAGGTGAAACCCCGTATTTTGATTGTTGGATACAATTGTATAAATAAGCTCTCTTGATTAAAAAGTTTTCACTGAAGCAAACTCGAAACTAGATAAATATTTGATGCTAAATGAAGGTGCAATTTAAAATTTTTGCTAACTTAAGGATGATCACTGCTGAATTATAAGACTAATATTTTGTTAATAAATTGAAGGTCATTAAACACCATTGGCAGACTTGCAGTAAAGAGGGAGACACTGTTTCATATGTTAACAAAATATAACATTTTAACTTTGATGTGTGAGTAACGTTTACTTGAGAAATTTAATGGGGGTAATGCTATATTCATTACAACACAAGATGTCTGATTCTTTTTCTTTGAAGAGTTAGAATGTGTTCGATTTTGCATACCAGTTAAACAGGCCTTTTATGAGCAACTTTCTATTGCATTTGAGGGTAGCCCCTAGCCACCATCACCTCCACTCCTAGCCCATGTTCCCTGAAGCAAAGCAGTTATAAGCATTATTGAATGAAAGAAAGATGTAGTACATGGATTGTAATTATTTATGACTGCTGAAACAGAATTCTTTATGTACATTTTCACTCTTGCCTTTCAGGGCAGTTTATTGTTTCTCAGGCCACCTGTTCCTGTCAAGATGATTTTAAGAATTACTATACTAAGATAAAACCTATGGTGTATGAATCATTTTATATAACAGAACTGTCTGTTGATATAAAATCTGCAATAAAAAGTTGCAGAAAAGGATATGTTACTCAAGACACTGACTGTGATAATAATTTCTGTGGGTTCTGTCCCTTGCCTGTCTATTGCATTTATTTATTTATTTACGTATTTTATTACTGACAATAAAATGCAGGAAGGAGAAGAGTGTCATTGTACTATTGAGATACAGTTCTTAAGATGACAAGTAAAGTTGAGATCTCAGCTATCTGTTCCCCTGCATTGAACCTCAACTTCAGTTTGAATACCATAGCAGTAGAACAAATAAACTAGCCATCCAAGCTGCATAACTGCTGAATTCTGAGCTAGCGTACAAACTATACATGACGAACATTAACAAGCACAAGAAAAATTATCTAAAATAAATGAAAAAAATGCATTTATTTAGTATCACAAACTTTTAGCAAAATGTACTTCCTCGGCTAAATCATATAAAACAGGAAAAATTATTGCCTCATAAATAGTTATCTAATTACTGATTTATAATCAGAATTCATAGGAAAAAGGGTCACCACTTATTTAAATCATGTCTGATATGGGACTTACATACAGCACATGTAGGGTGGGAAGATGACATAATGGTTAAGGTATTTACCTTGCAAACACAAGGTACAGGGTTTGATTCTCACATGGGGTTATTGACTAGGCTTAAAATGACCCACTGTGGCAATTAACCTAGTACTAATCTATGAACCTTGGATATACATTTCCTGCCAAGCATGCTACTACAAAAAACACTAACCTTGTTTTGAAGTATGTCCAGAGTGGCAGTGTACATTTTATGAACCTTGGATATACATTTCCTGCCAAGCATACTACTACAAAAAATGCTAACCTTGTTTTGAAGTATGTCCAGAGTGGCAGGTTACATTTTACATCATGATATAATGTGTACAACCCATGCATGCTCTCATTTATGTCCAGAGTGGCAGTGTACATTTTACATCATGATATAATGTGTCCAACCCATGCATGCTCGCATTTATGTCCAGAGTGGAAGTGTACATTTTACATCATGATATAATGTGTGCAACCCATGCATGCTCTCATTTATGTCCAGAGTGGCAGTGGACATTTTACATCATGATATAATGTGTACAACCCATGCATGCTCGCATTTATGTCCAGAGTGGCAGTGTACATTTTACATCATGATATAATGTGTACAACCCATGCATGCTCTCATTTATGTCCAGAGTGGCAGTGTACATTTTACATCATGATATAATGTGTACAACCCATGCATGCTCGCATTTATGTCCAGAGTGGCAGTGTATATTTTACATCATGATATAATGTGTACAACCCATGCATGCTCGCATTTATGTCCAGAGTGGCAGTGTATATTTTACATCATGATATAATGTGTACAACCCATGCATGCTCGCATTTATGTCCAGAGTGGCAGTGTACATTTTACATCATGATATAATGTGTACAACCCATGCATGCTCTCATTTATGTCCAGAGTGGCAGTGTACATTTTACATCATGATATAATGTGTACAACCCATGCATGCTCGCATTTATGTCCAGAGTGGCAGTGTACATTTTACATCATGATATAATGTGTACAACCCATGCATGCTCTCATTTATGTCCAGAGTGGCAGTGTACATTTTACATCATGATATAATGTGTACAACCCATGCATGCTCGCATTTATGTCCAGAGTGGCAGTGTACATTTTACATCATGATATAATGTGTACAACCCATGCATGCTCTCATTTATGTCCAGAGTGGCAGTGTACATTTTACATCATGATATAATGTGTACAACCCATGCATGCTCGCATTTATGTCCAGAGTGGCAGTGTACATTTTACATCATGATATAATGTGTACAACCCATGCATGCTCGCATTTATGTCCAGAGTGGCAGTGTACATTTTACATCATGATATAATGTGTACAACCCATGCATGATCTCATTTATGTCCAGAGTGGCAGTGTACATTTTACATCATGATATAATGTGTACAACCCATGCATGCTCGCATTTATGTCCAGACTGGCAGTGTACATTTTACATCATGATATAATGTGTACAACCCATGCATGCTCGCATTTATGTCCAGAGTGGCAGTGTACATTTTACATCATGATAGAATGTGTACAACCCATGCATGCTCGCATTTATGTCCAGAGTGGCAGTGTACATTTTACATCATGATAGAATGTGTACAACCCATGCATGGTCTCATTCAAGGTTTTATCTATGATATGTAGCAGCTCCTTTAAAAAGCTGCTTTTAAGGCTGTAACTGTAAGGCAAAACAGAAATCAGAATTTAGCAGAGGTCACAATTTGAAGTTCTGTGATGATACTTTTGCATTTAGTGTGGCAATGATAAGACATGTAGCAACTTTGTTGTTATATATACTCTGGAAATGTGTTCTGGTGTTGTAACTTTAAGAAATGATGAATCCTATAATGCACTGAGTTTGGTTTGCTAGCTGGCACAGAGCTTGTGATGAGAGATGAAGATTTTAATACCCTTTTTGCTCTGCTTCCAGTCGGTGTACAGTTGAAGTTGCTGTATTCCTTCATATACTTGGTTTCATTACATTATTGACATTGTCAGAGAAGAAAATGGAGTAACCGAAGCGCACATCGTGGCATGATGTCTGAGGTATTTCTTTTTGGAAAGAAACACTGAAAATGCCATTTCAAACAGAAAAAAAAAACAATTGGGTGAATGTTGTTATAACCATTATCAAAGTAAGATATTTCTGCTGAAATAGTTGTTTTGCCTAAGAAATTGGTTATTACACTCAATATCAGTCATTTAGTCATCGCAGTATGATTTAATTTTTATTGAAGGTTGACATATTTAACTCATCTGACCTGTCTGACTGTGCAAAGCCATTTGCTTTGTCATCATGGAGGCAGAGGTTTGTATATTTTCAAACTGAAAACAAAATAGTTAAGGAAAGTGAAAAAATACAAGTATACATTTTGTTGTATGCTATGGGCAAAGCAATGGCAGGAATAAACAATTCATTTTCGCTTTCTGAGACCCAGAGAGTTGCATACATATCAGTAGTAAGTAATCTCAATAAAGATTTAATGCCAGAAAGAAATAGTATTTAAGAAAGGGCATGCCTTCACACATGTTCACCTTTAAGGATTGAGTGTTGAAGCCTGTGCAAAGCGCTTGACTGAACAGGCTGGTAACTATAGGCTTATTTCTTTATCTGTATTTGTTTACTAGGGCAAAGCTTAATTTTCATGGACCTTATTCATACTAAGAGCAGGAGCACTGTCTGGTTAAGTGACTTGCTCAGATTCACACAGTTAGACAATGGAGGCTGAGGGAATCAAACCCAGGACCACTCGACTATAGGAAACAGATTATCAGCTTCTTAATCCACTGTATAAACTAATAGACAATCCTGATAAATTTAAACATGAAAGTATTAGAGATAGAACAGCAATTTATTATTCATTTATTTACATTTGTTTACCGGGAAATTCCAACTGGACACAGGTCCTTTTTCAGTGGAGGCCCAGGAAGAAAAACTCCACAGAACAATAAATGAGCAGCAGAGTACACGATGAACAGCTGAATACACATACAATAGCAAATAATACATACGCAGAGAACATTAGCGATACATACAATATGAAACAAACAGATATACCAATATCTAGCTAGAGGCTAGGAATAAAGGTAGGATGTATATACAGATAATACTAAGCTCAAACAGATACTGTTCTAAACTCATATACCTAAATCTTGTATACAGATATTGCACTAAACTCAAGCCAATATAAAGCAGAAGCTCCACACAAAGGTGAAATAAGCTAGAAGGGCTAATGGGATGGAAGGGGAAGATAGAGGAGTAAGAGTGGAGACTGAATGAGTAGTATATGTGGTAGTGAGAGGAAGCTAAGTGTAAGTCAGTTGGATATGTATTTGAAGTTGAGATGACGTCAAGTAGTTAGGCATGTTATAACAGGTCTCAAAGATTGAGTGATGAGGGAAGGGGGGTAAAGGGTGAGCCAGAGCCTGCAGAGGAAGGAATGCGATGATCAGATGGTGTGAAGCAAGGGTGGCTAGGGGAAGGGAGAGGAAGAGGAGATAAAAAGGAGTGCTACTAGTCAGGATTGGTGCATGGGCATAACCAGAGACTTCTTAAGTGAGTTTTAGTGCAGTCTTGAAGTGATTGCAAGAAGGAAGTGTGGTTATGGGGGGGGGTTGTTCCATAATCTGGATATGACACAGTAGAATAGTGCTTCTTCTGCTGAGTTCGTGGGTTTGGTCACTAGAAGTAGATTTCTGCTGCTGAAGCATAGAGGTCTATTTGAGCAGTAGGGCTGGAGAAGGTTTTGAAGGGATGGAACTTTAATAGGATGGTTTACTAACTTGTTGGCAAGGGAGAGTTGATTCAGGTGAAGAAGTTGAGGGAGTTCAAGCCAGTCAAGTTCTCTAATTGAGATACAGTGGTGTCTACGATAAGATGCACCAGTGGCAAACTTAGCAATTTTATTGTAGTAAGCCTTGAGCTTGTTTGGGTCTGTTTTTCTAAGGTAGGTAAGTATAGGAGAGACGTAAAGTAAAGTGGAGATTAGATGAGAATTGGCAGCAGAAATTCTGGCTGTCTTGGTAAGGAATTGTTTCATTCTGTAGAATGCACCTAGTTTTTTGTGAACCTTTTTTATGGTAAGAGAAATGCAAGTGTCAAATCTGAGATTGTTGTCAATCTCAACACCAAGTAGTTTGGTGTGGTCTGTTGGGGAGATGACAGTATTGTCTCTGGCTAGAATATTAAAGTGGGTGATAACTGGGTTAGATTTGGTGGGTTGGAAGATAGGGAGTTTAGTCTTGCTCGGTTGAGTAATAACTGGGCATTAGATAGTCAGTTTTCTACAGATGAAAAGGCTTCCTGTGTGACCTTGTGAAGTTCAGGTATAGGTGGGGCTGAGCATGAGGGTGGAGTCATCTGCACACTGTATAAGAGAAGCATGCTTGGTGGGGCTGGCATGCGTAATTGTGCTGGCAATACTGAATTGTCTCCAAAGTTGCAACTTGAGGAGAATTTAACTTTTGAAAAATGAATTCAAATTTCAAGTTAGGTTGAACTAGTAATTAAACAAAAAGTTAATATGAATATTAATTCTCATAGGTGGAATCATATATTAGCCTTTTTTCTCATCCTTCTTATCGGTAACCATTACCTATCACCTCCTACCTTCTTTTCCTCTCCTAACACTACTATTTCACCTTCATGCAACTTCATCTGTATTATATTGATGACAGTATGTGCTAGACCTAGAAAGATTTTATAATGCATTTTTACTTCTGTTCATTTACAGTATGAATTTTTGTTGCAAACTCTGATGATTTTTATCTTTTTGTATTGCATTATATCTGAATTTTAAATGTAAAATTATAGCATTATCAATGTAATTCAGGTTTTTTTCTCCCTGGGCCTCCGCTGAAAAAGGGCACTTTCCCAGTTGCATTTTCTCAGTAAACAAATGCCAAATAAACAAGTAAGTAAATAAATAAGTATGGCAAATGATGTATGTAAGTTAAAATATAAACTAAATAGATAATACAATTAAAGACATGATAGTGACCAAAGCAAGCATGAGTGTAAAAAAGCATTGTGAATGTAAACTTGACAAATGCACAAAAAGTAACTGCCTTCCTGTGACATCAGAGATGTGCTGCACATGTGAGAAGGAAAAGGAAATGCAAAGAGATTGGACATTTTACTGGCATTTCTAGAAATAAGCTAACTGAAGAAGGGGCTACTGAAAATGAAAGTGTGTAATTTGTCCAGAAATATTTTTTTTTATTTGTGACAGAAATGCTGTGCAGACATTGAATCAGTCTGGCAAGTAAAACTCTCAATTCATGGGACCGTGTATAGTTTAACACTGATATGGTGAATAAAGGTACTGTGGTATCACATGCTACTTACAGATGGATCGTGAAATGTCCACAGCTGTGTGATACAAGAACAGAAACAAGCAGCCTTTCATGCAAAATTAAGTGTATTGGTATGTGTTTGCTCTGTCTGATTAGAAAGGGTACAAGAATAAGTTATGGTTTATGTACTGGATCATCATCATCATCATCATCATCATCATCTTAAATCATCAACTCCCTTTTTTCCCATTTTCTACATGGGGGTCAGGTTGTCGTGTCAACTGTCACCATATCCCTTTCTCTCTCTATTCAGTGCTACTCAACTACCTTTTTCAGCAGTCATACTGGACTTTTGCAGGTCTTCTCTCACTCACGATCCTTTCACCTGTTTGCTGGACTTCCCCATTTCCTCTTGCCATCTTCCTGTCTGTCCCAAATCTTCTTTGCCACATTGTTTTCTCCTATTCTGCACATGTACTCAACCCATTGTAATCTGTTCCCTTTATGTTTTGTCTGCAATTGGAGCTACTTTGGCTTCTGCTATGATGCCCTTATTTCTTTGTCTGTCCCACAGTGTGCATCCTACCACCATCTCAGGCAGCTCATCTCTATAAACTATAGCTTCCTCAACTGCTCTACCTTTACTGCCCAGGTTTCTGTACCATACAGTACTGTGGGTCACACCACTGTTTAGTACACCTTACCTCTCAGCTTCTTTGGCATTCTTCTGTTATGTGCTACCCTTGACACTCTGTGCCAGTTGGTTGCAGCCTTACGGATTCTAGCTTTGACCTCTTCATTCTGACTTCCTTTCTCCTCAACCAACCTTCCCAGATACTTGAAGCTGTTAACCGGTTCCACCATTTTTATTTTAACTCAATATTTAGCTTATAATGATCTCCCTTATTTGCTGACATTATCGCTGTCTTATCTGCACTCAGTTTCATCCCACATGCCTTCAGTTTTGCATTCCATTCACCAGTCATTTGCTGAAGTTCTTGCTCACGGTCTGCCTGTAATGCCACGTTATCTGCATACAACAACTTTGTTGATTTGTCCCCTCCACTCTGTTTGTTAATGTAGTCCTTCACAAGTATGAACAGCAGTAAACTCAGAGCTGAATACTGATACACAGACTCTCCCACTGAGAACCCCTCTCTGACTCTGAACACTGTTCATACTTGAGTCATTGGTTCCTTGTACATAGCCTGCATTAAGTCTACCAGTGATTTTAGGACTTTGAAACACCACATAACTGCCCAAATTGGCTATCTTGAGACTTTGTCATATCCTTTTTCCAAGCCTAAGAAGGTCCATTTAGAGTCTTTCCTTATCTTTAGCTTCTTCGCAGCGATCTGTTTCACTGTAAACATCAAGGCGATTATGCTGCATAATAATCCGAATCTGAACTGCTCATCTCCAGTCTTACATCTTACTGCTCTGCACATTCATTTATAAAGCACCTTCTGCTGAACTTTCATGCAGTGTGACATGAGTTTGATACCTCTATACTGCCCACAGTTGTGAATGTCTCTTTCTTCTCATACAGTGGCACTAATATGCTTATTTTCCAATCATCAGGAATACTCTATTCTTTCCATACTCTGCTAAAAGTACCCTCAGGAAACTTTCATCCCCTATCTCACTCAACATCTTTATCATATTTGCTGTAACTTCATCTGAGCCTGATGTTTTCCCTGGCTTCATTTGCCTTAGGGCTGTTTTTGCCTCTTCTAGGGTGGGCTTCTCTTCTTCTTTTATTATAGGCTGCATCTGGGGCAATACAGCTTCTGTGGGGTTTTCTTCACTTAGATGCTGCTGGGAATATTCCATTCATCTGCCTTTTTATGTCCTGTGGACTGGTGAGTAGGTTGCTGCTGGCATCTCTTATGAGGGGTGTCTGACTATCTTCTTTATTTTTCTGTATTTGCATTGCAACCTGACATAGTTTCTTTGTGCCATTCACTGAATACCTTCACAGAAGCTGGTAGAGTTTGTCTGATGCTTTGATCTTTGCTGTTGGAACTCTTATCTTATCCTCTTTGTTAGCCAACCAGTATTATTTCTTAGCCTGGTCTGTCTTTTCTATCTCCCACTTTTTCCTGCACTCTTTTTTTTCTTTTGATGACTTCCTGGACTTCTGCATTCCACCACCAAGTTTCCACATGCACCTTTCTTCCATACCTGGCTCAGCTGCACATACTTTCTGTAGTCCTTACACATTCTGTTTTAAGGTACTCTCATTCGTCTTCAAGTACACCTATTTGCTCTTCTCCTTGAGGTGCTATAGTCCTGAGTAATTCCTTGAACTCCTTTGCTTTCTGTCCAGTCAACTTCCAGGTCTTCTGTCTTGTCTCTGTTGACTTTAGAGCCTTCTCTGACCCCTGCGTGCAGCTAATTGTGGCAACCAGTAGTTTATGTTGTGGGCAGACTGTTTCACTGGGAATGACTTTACAGTCAATGATTCTACCCTAATACCCTTTCCTTACTAGGAGGAAATCTACGTCAGTTTCATGTTATTAACTCTTGTTTCTGATCTTGTGACTGTTTTTCTTGCTGAACCATGTGTTGGCCACCATTAAGCCATTTGACAGAATTCTAGAATGGCCTCTCCTTCTTTATTCCTGTTACCACACCTATGTGGTCCCAGGCAATCTTGAAATCCTGTTCTATCTGTCTTGATATGTACATTCAGGTCACCTATTATCAATACCAGTCAATGTTGTCCTTCTTTATCTAGCAGATCCTGCAACTGCTATCTGAATGCACTGTTTTCCTCACTATCACAACTGTTAGACTGAAATAACGAATACTGCCCTGCCCTTACATTGGCATCTGTTTGCCACAAGTTTATCACTAATTCTAATGATATCCCTCACTGTCTTCTGAAGCCTCTCCCTCACATCAAGTCAAACACCATTGATAGTCCAGCCTCCTTCTGAATAGTAGATAGTGCAACCCAAGCCAAGTATCTTTGCTGCACTGCCCTTTCATCTTACCTCCTGGATACATAAGACGTCTAGCCTCCTCCTTACCATCATTTCATCCACTTTCAAGCTGCATGCAGTCAGTGAACCAACGCTGAGGGTAGCAATCATTAATTTAAGTTTGGCAGGCTGATTGGTTTTACATCTGGCTTTCTCTCAACAGACCTATCCCAGGTAACACAAACTGGGCAGCTGGACACCTGCAGGCCAGTAGCTTATTGACCCAGGTCTCCTGGGATTTATGGCAGGCACACATTGGCCTATAGGGACACATACCCTCCTCCCATTGTTAACATGAGAGTCCCTAGTGTAGGTCAGAGAAGTAGGGTCCTCCACCTACTTATCACAAGCAAATACCTATGTACACTTTTGGTGACATTATGATCAGGAATGAGATGGATGATCTGCTCATAATCTGCAAGGCAGAGTTGTGGCAGACAAGATGGCTGGTGGCCAGAATAAACACAGTTAATTTGGATGTACTTGGCGAAACTGAACTACTTAATGTAAATCAGTAAAGATAAAATTAAATCCAAATGCTGTCCCACATGCAGTGCCCACTCCTAGAAGAATGCCATTTCTTTCACCGTTCAATGTGGAGGCAACACTCAAGAGAATACAGGCTCTTAGTGTGACTAGATGTGCAACTGAACCAACTGAATGGTGTATGCCAGTGGTTTCAGTTATTGGAATGACAGGTAATGCATGAATATGTGTTGACTTCATAAACTAAATGATGCAGCGATGACAGAAAGTTTTATTCTGTCATCAAGAAGATGCTGCGCCTAAGCTGGTCAATGCTAAAGTGTTTTCCAACATGAGATGTTTCAAGTTTGTTTTCACCAATACGCTTAGAGAGAGATACTCAACAGCTATCATCCTTCATTACTGCAATGGGAAGGTTGGTTTACGAGACTTCCATTTGGTCTATCTTCAGCTCCAAAAATATTTCAGCATGAGTGGAGTATTTTGTTGAAAGAAGGACATCAACTGTTGTCTTTATCTTGGATTATGTACTGGTGTTTGATATTTGTAAACAGTCATATGTTTCTTAACTGTAGCAAGCAATTAAAAACCAAACAAAGACAATTGCTGTTCTAGAAAGTCTGAGTTTCAAGATTTTGGTCCCAACATAAGTTCTAGTGGAATCAAACCAGATGCAAGCAAGGTCAGAGCAATAGCAAAGCAAGAGCTGAACTCATGTTGCTGAGCAATGTCAGACCTTAAGCATGATAAAAATATGGGGCAAATTTGTAAAAGATATATCTACATCACTATGACCTCTAACAGAATTGCTAAACAAAGATGTACCCTGATCATGGGGAGATGTTCAATTCCAAGGCTTTAGCAAAGTCAAAGAAATACTAATGACTGCTCTTATACTATGATAATTCCAGTTGTTACTGCCTATGTGCCGCATTACTCCAGACCGATGGCCAAGTGTAATAACCAGTTGCTTATTTCTCCGGGATGCTAACAGATGCTAAACAGAGCTGTTTACAAGTAGAGAAAAAATGCCTTGTGATTGTGTGGACATGTGAGAAGTTCTTCAGATACCTACCAGGTCTAAATGTTTCCAGCTCCTGACAGACCATGGGCTATTGGTTGTACTGATTAATTCTGATGATTTGTATGCAATACTGCCTAGATGTTATAGGATGTTTATGAAACTGAGACATTTCCATGCCAGTGTGACTCATGTCCCTGGAAAGCAGTTAATCATAGCTGAAGTGTTATCCAGAAATCCATTACCTACACAGATGCAGTCACATATTGAAGAAGATGTTGCTGCTTATGTGAACAACTCAACCAATGACTGCAAAAAGTGTAGAGTAATTGAGATCAGCTATTAAAAATAACAATGAGTTACAGACTGTTACCAAATATGTCAGGGATGGATAGCCTAACCATTAATGCAAATCACGCATCTGATGCATAAATACTATTCTGTCAGGGAACAATTGTCTGGACACAATGGTCTGCTACTGTACCAAGACAAAGTATTAGTTCTTTGCATAATGTGCTGCAGCATTAAACAGATACACAAAGGACATTGAAACCTCACATATTGTCTATAAAGAACCAAGATGTCTGCATGATGCTCTAATATGAAAAGGGACATTGCAAAGCTTGTGTTAAAGTGCAAGTGTTACATTATTGACAACCCAAAATAAGATACCTTTACTACCAGCTCCTTTACCACAAGTCCTTCAAAAAAAAGATGATTTCTGGCAAAATATACTTATTAGTAGAAGTAGCAGTAACAGTAGTAATAGTAGTATTAATAGTAATAGCAGTAGTAGTACTGATAGTAGGAGTACTAACAGTAGTAATAGTAGTAACAGTAATAGCAGTAGAAGTATAGTAGTAATAACAGCAGTAGCAATAATAATAGTATTAGTAGTAAAAGTAGTAACAGTAGTAATAATAGTAATAATAGCAGTAGTAATAGTAATAGTGCATAGTTATAATTACAATAGTAGTGATTGGCAGTAGCAGTAATATTAATAGCAATAGTAGTAATAGCATTAGTAGTCGGTAGTAGTAGTAATAGTAATTATAGTAATATCAGCAGTAGCAGTAAAACTAGTAGTAATAGTAATAACAGTAGTGGTATTACTAGTAATAGTAGTGGTAGTAATCATAGGCTATTATTCTTGTGACATTCAAAAGATGGATTAGCTACCACAAGTCAACAAATCGTAGCAGGGTTCAAGACCATGTTTATCAGATATGGAATACACATTGAACTGGTTACAGACAATGATGCACAGCTTGCATCTACTCAGCAGTTCACTGATGACTATGATTTCATTCATACTACATCAAACCAAGCAGAAACTTCACAGTGTGAATGCTGTGAAGTTCACTCCTTGGAATATGTTATGCACCTAGTTCACTAATACAAGTCAATCTTTAAAATACATACTACAAAATAATAAAATAGGTAGTCCGCAGTTGCATTAAAAATGGAATATTCTTTATTGAAACACACAAACAAGTGATCCTTGTTGAATATAATGAAAAGCATTAAAGACATTAATCAATGTATATATAGTCATGTTATTTGGAGCAAGGGAGTAGTTACAGAGGGCGGTTCTGTAAAGAGCAATAAAAGCATTAAACTCATTCCTTTAACCATGTCCCCCTTCCCCTTAACACCATAGTATAAACTGAGACTGTGCTACCTTATAATTGAATCTTAAAATCTAGATACAAATTAAAATACATATAATATACGAACAGCTTATTAAGGCTGACCTACTAATCCAGACTTTATTATTTAAGAAACCAACTCACTAACAAAATGACTAACTAATTAACTAACAAAAAATCTATCAGTGTAAATATTAGTAAATTATAAACTGAAACACTTTTAACAAAGATTGTTGCTTGCCAAATAAGTACTTCATCAGGTTTGTGTACAAAAACAAATAGTATTAATGAGCATATGTATAAATCCACAAGTGAACACCTAAATAGGCTGAAAAACATAGCTATAATTGCTAAGGTGAAAATACTGTAAAAAATGTTAGAAATAAAGCATTAAGGCCCTGGGGATCTGTTCATGTGTGGCAACTAACTAAGAATGTATTTAATTTAAATGAGTAAAAGTATAAGAAAAAAACCTCTGTCAGTTATTTTAACTGTACAATATTTACAATGTTTGGTATTTGTTTATAGCAATATTAGCACATATAATAATAGCATGTAATGTCAGCATTAATCATTCCCATATCAGACTTTTAATACTATTTTAAACATTGAGGCAGTTTTCTAAGTTCTAGTATGTTTTTTATGAAGCAATAATAATTGAGACGCTGCTTTCTAGAAGAGTTCAGCTTCAGCTGTCACAGTAATTCACGTTTTTTTTCTAAAATATCTGGAATGTCTCCTTCTACTTCCAAAAGGTCTACATGATCAATAATTTGAAATTTAAAGCCAGTGCATCTTTTGTGAAGCTGCAAGTGCCAAGCCAGTGCACTATTTTTGCACTTAGCTCCAATTTCAGAAAGATGGCCAAATATCCTTCTTTTAAGTCTGTTGAGTATTTTCCCCACATAACATGCTTCACAGTCATTGCAGCTAGCCTTGTAAACCACCTGCATTGAGTTATAGTCACCTCCTGCATTCATTTTAATCAGTTTCTCTAAATAAGGGCAGAAAAACATGTCTCCCTCCTGTATGTGCTGACAAAAGACATAGTTGGCTCCACATGTATTGCTGCATGCATCCAAGGGTATGGGTCTACATTCAACCTAACACATGATGTTTCTGGCTTTAGTATACACAAAAGAAGGAGCTTTTCCAAGGATGTCCATTAGATATGAGTTTTCAGTAATTATGGCCCTATTCTCTCTAATAATATTAATGATGCTGTAATAGTCAAAAGTAAAAGTCAAGATACAATTGTCTTTAGATTTGTTGCCCATAGGTTTCTTTAAATCTCTCCTGTAAGGACTATTAAGTGCTGGTAAATTTGTACTTTTTATTTCAGTTATAGGTTCCATAACATATTGCTTTCATATCCCCTTACCTAATGGTAATTTTCAAGATCATTTAGGATCTTAAGGAAGGGTTCCATTTTTGGTGTAATCTTGGACAACCTGTAGTCCTGGGACTTTACAACATTATATTTTGTCCTGGTGGGATGGAGACTCTTATTATGTAGTAGGAGGTTGGATGGAGACGCTTGTTATTTAGCAGGAGGTTGGATGGATATCTGAGAAGACTGCCAAGGTGAGGCTTTGGGAAAAGGTGAAATGCAGGAAGCTGGTGGTTTGATTCAGATAGTTGATAAAGTCTTCTAATATATCACAGTCTCCATTCCACACAATAAAGATGTCATCAATAAAACTCAGCTACACTGTCATATGTTGCATGTATTCTCTGTTATTAAATACATAATACTCCCCCCACTTGCCTAGGGCTGTTTTGGCTAGGCTAGGGGCCATAGCTGCCCCCATGACTAAACCAGTCTTTTGTTTATAGTAATTTCCATTAAATGCAAAAACATTGTAGCTAAGCATCACACCTAGAAGTTTACCTGTTTTCTTGTTGTGCTGGTGTGCCATTTTTGCTTTTCCTGTATGAATCAATCACTGTTTCAATACAATTATAGGTTGCATAGTGGGTTTTCTGAGACTTTGGGGTACACCACAGATATTTCTTTTTGCATTCTTACTACATCGAGTCCTCAGTATCCTTAGCCAAATGGAGTTGCTAAGAGAACAGTTCAAACTGCTACAAAAGATTCTTGGACAACCAGATCCTCACAGACCTCTCTTGTCATACCTGGCTTTAGCAAAAAATTCCATAGGAGTAAGCTAATGCTTGGAAAACAACATGATTCAAAAAGTATACTATACGAGTCCATGATAAGGAATGACCAAAGAGCTAACACTGATTATAACAGATTTTATGACAGATGATATTTCACCCAGTCATTGCATCTGTTTAAACTAGACAAGCTAATATGAGGGGAAGAGAAAGTGGGAAACAGCTGGCTATGCAGTGCAAAGAAATGATGACCAAAGGTTATTGGAGATACATACAAGCAATCAAAAAGGAGTCCCAGGGTAAATACAGGGTTCCTGTGAACCATCCCAAGGTTTTTGAGACAAGGATGACAAGATCTTATCTACACGGAATGTTACTGTTCCTCTGAATTCTATACCACAACTCAAGGATAATGAGGGAAACATACTCACAAGCGAGGAGAGTGTGTTGAGGAGATGGATAGAGTACTTTGAGGGGTTGATGAATGAAGATAATGAAAGGGAGAGAAGGTTGGATGATGTGGGGATAGTGAATCATGAAGTACAATGTATTAGCAAGGAGGAAGTAAGGATAGCTATGAACAGGATGAAGAATGGAAAGGCTGTTGGTCCAGATGACATACCTGTGGAAGCATGGAGGTGTTTAGGTGAAATGGCAGTGGAGTTTTTAACCAGATTGTTTAATGAAATCTTGGAAAGTGACAGGATGCCTGAGGAATGGAGAAAAAGTGTTTTGGTACTGATTGTTAAGGATAAGGGTGATGTGCAGACCTGTAGTAACTAGTAAGGGATTAAATTGATCAGCCACAGCATGAAGTTATGAGAAAGAGTAGTGGAAGCAAGGTTAAGAAGGGACGTGATGATTAGTGATCAGCAGTATGGTTTCATGCCAGGAAAGAGCACTGCAGATGCGATGTTTGTTCTGAGAGTGTTGATGGAGAAATACAGAGAAGGTCAGAAGGAGTTGCATTGTGTTTTTGTAGACTTAGAGAAAGCATATGACAGGGTACCTAGAGAGGAGTTGTGATACTGTATGAGGAAGTTGGAAGTGTCAGAGAAGTATGTAAAAGTGATACAGGATATGTACGAGGGTAGTGTGACAGCGGTGAGGTCTGCGGTGGGTGTGATGGATGCGTTTAAGGTGGAGGTGGGGTTACGTCAACAATCAGCTCTGAGCCCTTTCTTATTTGCAATAGCAATGGACAGGTTGACAGACAAGATCAAAAAGGAGTTCCCGTGGACTATGATGTTTGCAGATGACATTGTGATCTGTAGTGAGAGTAGGGAACAGATGGAGGAGACCCTGGAGAGATGGAGATATGCTCAGGAGAGAAGAGGAATGAAGGTCAGCAGGACTAAGACAGAATATATGTGTGTGAATGAGAGGGAGAATAGAGGAATGGTGAGGATGCAAGGAGTAGAGGTGGCGAAGCTGAATGAGTTTAAATACTTGGGATCAATAGTTCAGAGTAATGGTGAGTGTGGAAGAGAGGTGAAGAAGAGAGTACAGGCAGGATGGAGTAGGTGGAGAAGAGTGTCAGGAGTGATTTGTGACAGACGAGTACCAGTAAGAGTGAAAGGGAAGGTCTGCAAGAGGGTAGTGAGACCAGCTATGTTATATGGGTTAAAGACAGTGGTACTGACAAAAAGGCAGGAGTTAAAGCTGGATGTGGCAGAGTTAAAGAAGTTAAGATTTGCACTGGGTGTGATGAGGGTGGACAGGATTAGGAATAAGTATATTAGAGGGTCATCCCAGGTTGGAAGGTTTGGAGACAAAGCCAGAGAGACAAGATTATGTTGGTTTGGACATGTGCTGAGGAGGGATGCTGATTATATTGGGAAAAAGATACTAAGCATGAAGCTACCAGGTTACAGGCAAAGAGGAAGGCCTAAGATAAGGTTTATGGATGTGGTGAGAGAGGACATGCAGGTGGTTGGTGTGACAGAGCAAGATGCAGAGGACAGGAAGAAATGGAAACAGATGATCCGCTGTGGTGACCCCTAATGGGAACAGCTGAAAGAAGATGATGATGAACCCAATATCTCAGATATGGGTGGAAATCCTGAACCCACAGCATCTTCCAACAGTGCTTGTACCATTGGTCCAAGCATGATTGTTCCTGATTCTGGCTAGACTATTTTATAAATAGACAGTGGATAGCATTGGGCAGCTTTCTTTACATTTTAATTGTTTGGTTCCAACCACAAGTTCCATTGATGAGTGTACAACCAGAAGTGGCTGTGAAGTTTGTACTCCACTAAGACAACTGAAAAATTTGGGCAGATGATTTATTTTTTCTTCATATAAAAATGTGTTACTGCATTTTTGCTGCAAATCATGTCTACCTCAAATGCTGTCATTTTATGAATGCTTCCTTATGTAGCATTTGCCAAAATGTCTAGAACACTCAAATAGTCAGTAGCATGCATGGAATAGACACTTACTTAGTCTCTGTGGAGGATAGTGTATATTTGCTATTAAGTTACAAATGTAAGCTACAGATTCAGTAATGCCTACATGGTCCACTAAGATCATGTGCATATTGCAGTAGCACACAATTTTATATTCAGTAAGCAGCTCTACAAGCCATGCAGAGCTACACAAACATGGTAAACGTGGCATGCCAATTGCTGAATAAGCAGCAGTACTGTATGCTAATTACCAATTTAAGAAAGAAGAGCTATTCAACAAGCTATAAAGGAATCATGTAAAGTCAGGGTAGGTTTGGCCTGCGAATTCTAAAACATATTTGAATGCAGTTACAGAAGGTATTCTACATGGAAACAATGTTACAGGCTACTCTTATACATGTATATGTGCAACAGGCACAAGACTATGCTGTTGTTGCTGCAGATAGATCCTGGCCAAGAAGTAAAAGGGTATTTAGACCCCTGTTAACTTACCACTGTCTGCATGATGTGAACATTTCAGAGTGGATATAGACACACTACAGTAACTCTACAACCTCTGTCATCTTCAGCTGAGAGAAAGGACAACCCAAGGGGAACCAGTACCTGTGGAGACTAAGGTATGTGTAGCACATAGAATGTTTGCTACATGAACCTTTCAGAGGCCAACAGGGCATATGCTGGGGATACTGCAGGCATCCAGGATTCTACATCAGTTCCTGAATGCTATGCTACAACATGTCATTGATTGCATAGAGTTTCCCTGTACACCTGAGGACAGAGCTGCAATTTTGCAGGATTTTTACCCTGCCAAGGTCACCACAGCCACACACAGGTGATAAGTCAGAGGCAGAAACATCAGCTGCTGTGGGTGTAGGTAGACATAGGCATACACAGGATGACCACACCCTGGCCAAGAGAATATAGAACAAGTGCTCACCACCTAATGGGGTAAAACCAGCATCCTATGCTTAGTGTTACTTGCTAATTTAACTAAGTATAAGGTGTGTGATATAAGGTTGTTGTGTTTGTAACATATCATACCATACTGACACACAAACTGATGTATAGTCCAAAACAAGGGAATATGAAAGGAGCACTGTATTGTTTACCATGAAAATACCAGGATAACTATAGAATTACAAGAGCATAACTCTTGAAATCCAACTCTTGATGTGGAAACACACAAATTGTACTAAGCTCCCCACCTGCAAAACAACAGGAAAATAACAGCTTGTACAGTCCAAGGAATAACATATAATTCACTTGTTATAAATGCTTTCCACATAATTTTCACAAAATGTATACACGCTTACAACTTCTTCTTCTTTCAGCTTTTCTCGGTTAGGGGTCATCACAGTGGATCACATGTCCACTCATGATTGGCAGTGGAATTTTACAGTGTCGAGTTGCCAGCCCAGCACCCAACCTTCCACAGAATGCCCACACACACTCACATCTAGGGCCAATTTAGAGTGCCCAATCCACCTACAGCATGTCTTTGGGATGTGGGAGGAAACCGGAGCACCCGGAGGAAACCCATACAACCACAGGGAGGACATGCAGACTCCACACAGTAGACACCCCAGCTGAGGATCGAACAGGGAACCTCTTGCTGTGAGGCAAAAATGCTAACCACTGCACCACTGTGGCCGCCCATATACACGCTTACAACACAAACATAAATTGTATATTATTTCTAGGCACCTCTCCCTGTGCACAGCACTCCCCTGGTGATGGCTATGGGCCATCTTAGAAGCATAACCCTCTTGTATCATTAACAGTATAGTACTTTACATTGCCATGGAACAAGACAGCAGACTGTAAGTTAATCAGTTTTAACAGTAACACTTGTAATGACAGTTAATAAGGTTGTCTGTGAAAGTCAGTGTATGGCAAACATGCCTATGTCAAGAGTGATGCATAAGAAGTGAATACAGATAACAGTTTAATCCCTTAATCCTCTAATGCAAATATATATATATATATATATATATATATATATATATATATATATATATATATATATATAAATAACAATTTTCTCTGTAACATCTGAACAAATCTAGCATATACCTGAAAAATAGAACACACATCTTAGCAACATCAGAAGTTATATGTGCAGATAAATCTAAAGGATTATCAATCCTCTGTATTCTACAAATACACAAGTCCACTCACCTTCAAGTTCTCTAGCTACATTGTTACCTTGTTATGGTGTAGACACATGCCTTTGAGCCCAGTGAAGATGCAAATGAGATGTGAACTCATCAGAATTGCTGAATCCAAAACTTTTGGGTTGGTGTAACTGATGTAACCATACTGTAGGCACTACCTCAGTGTTTGTTGCTAACAGATTGCAACTGTGAATGATTAGTGAGAGGGAGAAGGAAGACACAACAATTCAGACTCCCTGCCTGCAGTGAGTGTGTCAGCCAGGATACACTTACAAAGTTATTTTGCTGTCATTTAATATTGTTATACATTTTAAGAACAATGTTACAAAATGCCCTATAGACTGTATGTATAAGAGTACAGCACACATAAGAGAAGAATGAACACAATATAAAGAGAAGACAGAGTTGCACTGGTGGAAACAATTCTTATAAATGATTGTGTGATTATTCATTGCACTTAATATGTAAGCAACATATGTGCAAACAACTGAGAGTGTACAAGTGTTATATGTTTTTCCAAAATCAGAAAAAAGGCCAGCACCAAGGAAGGTTCAAAAGTAGTTTAATAAAACTGAAACTAGACCGGTTTCAGCAGCAAGGCTTTCATCAGTAGTATAGTCAGCAAAAAGCACTTAGTCATCATCTTATATAATGTTCTTTAAGGCATCTATATGACATCACTTCCTGGTAAGTCAAAAATGCAAACAAGGCAAAAGTAATTGAAAAATACAATCAAGGCAAAAGTAATTGAAAAATACATAGTTCAATAAACAAAAAAGTTTGCCTGAGTTGCATGCATATCTCCAGATTATAATGAAAAATCCAAAGAGACACAGTATACTGGTATATCAATGATAATAAACAAACTTAATAAGAAACATACAATAAAGGGTAAATGCCCAAAAATAAACCCGAAACAAAAGTCAGGTTATAAGAATTCTGGTGTTGAATACCAGCCACAGTATCCTAAAATGAGCTGAAATGCAAAAACCTAAGCAATGCAACCTGATAAGAAATAAGTACATATACGTAATGCAAGTGATGGTTAATTACAAATTATAATTTATCATTTAATCCAGGAGGAAAAGCCCCCCAAGTTTAATGATCCACCTTTTTTCTTTGGTATTTAGGATATCATGCCAACCTGTTTTAAAAGATCGATTCCCTATGATATGATCAATGATGGTGAATGTAAATTTGGCAGTGGGATGTTTGATAACATGTCTATATAGTGCATTAGTTAATCTTCTGTTTCTAATGTCACCAAGGTGTTCAGAGATCCTGACACGAAACTGTCTAGACGCTTTGGCCAATATAAAATGCATGACATGTACATGTGGCAAGATAAATAATCCAGTCTGAACTGCAGTTACCAAAAACTGTATGTCGATATTTGTCCAGTGTTCCTACTAGTGAAAGAAGTAGTTTTGAAAATATAGTTACAAAACTGCAATGTCCACATGGATAAATGCCTGAAAGTTTGTCTCCAGTAAGTGTTCTTTGAGTTGGAGTGTGATCCATGACCCTGTTTTTTATAGTGTGAAAATAAATTCCTAAAGTTTTGCCTTTCCTATAGGAAAAATAACATCGTTCTCGAGATAATCTTCCAACAATGGATGAGAATTCAATATATTCCAATGAGTATTAATAATATTTACTAAATTGGCACTATTCCTGCCATAAGTGGTAACAAATCTACATACATCTGATTCCTCATTATGAGTTTTAGTATTGTATTGGAGAAGAGAATCCTGGATTTAGCATTACTAAATTGGACTGCTGACTCAATAGTACGAGTGGAATAACCTCTGGACAAAAACCTCTTAGTTAGATCCATTTGATGACTCTGAAGATCATCCACTGAGGAACAAATCCTTTTCATCCGCACAAACTGTGATTTCGGTATGTTCGAATAATATGTTTCGGATGGAAACTATCAGCATGTAGAAGGGTATTATATTGTGAGAATTTTCTGTGTACGGACGTTCTAAGAGTGTTATCCTCCTGTCGAATTAAATTGACATCCAAATAACTGATTGCACTCCTGTTATATTCCACAGTGAATTCGATACCCCAGATGTTCCCATTCAAATGTTGAATAAATTCCTGGAGGTATTCCTCACCTCCTTTCCATATAAGCCAACAGTCGTCCAGGTATCTTCTCCATATATCAATCTCAGGTAGATATATGTTATGCAAAGGGTCATATAAAATCATATCTTCCATGTAGCCCATAAAAAGATCAGCATAAATGGGTGCAAAGGATGCACCCATAGCCGCATTCCCTGTAGTTGCCAATAGCAGTTTTGTTGGAAATAAAAACATTTTTAGTTAGAATGTGTTCAGCCATACACAACAATAAGGTGTTCATCCCTGGGGGGTATAAATTGGTTTTATTTAGCCAGTATTCCAAGGCATTAATACCCGCCCAATGAGGGATGCTGGTATAAAGCGAGGATACATCAAGGGTACACATAAGCCATTCAGGGTCCAATTGAGACTCAGAGACTATCTGCAAAAATTCAGTTGTGTCCTTGATTCTTGCTCTAACACATGTTAACAGTGGTTTCAATTTTTCAATTAGAAAACAGACAAGGGTTCAGTGAGTGACCCAATGCCAGATACAATCGGTCTGCCTGGTGGCTGATCAATGGACTTATGAATCTTAGGAAGTAGATAAAGTTGTTGTTTCGCAGGATCCTTAACCGTCAAATGAGTTTTGGTTTTATCAGAGATAATTCCAGATTCTACAGCCTTTTCCAAAAATTCATTAATTTCAAGGCAAAACCTGGAGTAGGATCAATCTCCATCTTCATGTAATGATGATGGTTGGAAAGTTGTCTAAGACCTTCATTCACATAATACTCAGTATCCATCACCACCACCGCACCCTTTTGTCGGCAGAAATAATAACAATATCCGTATTATTTCTGAGTTGTGTGAGTGCTATTTGTTCCTTCCTAGACATGTTATGCTTTATAGTGTCAACAGAACGCAAATTGAAGTGTATATCCTTTATAACCGCCTGCTGGAAAACAGCAACATGTTTATCCATGGGAGGGTTAAATGTAGATTTGTGAAATCTGAAATCAGATGATCTTTGAGCATTGTCAGTTTGATCTTGTTGTTGAAAAATAATTTCAAGTTAATTTTCCTACAAAAATCCATTGTATCAGAAACCAAAATACTTTCATCAGTGAAAAAAACAGGTATAAAACCAAGGCCTTTATTAAGAAGGGAATATTGATCATCAGTCAAAATATGACTTGAAATATTTAAAACATTAGTAAATGAATGATTTACTTCACTATTGACATGAAGAGCTCTTCTAAGTTTTTGACCTCTGTGTTTCCTTCCTGCCCTGTGTTTTTTCCCCCTAAAGGGACCTCAGTCCTTCGACCCCTTTTAGCATTTGGAGAATCACCAATATTAGGTGTCTCAGTGTCAGTAGTCGAAGAATCCTCACCAGAGGTAATAAAGCTAGGCCCAGTCTTTTTTAAAATAGACCTTGGTCTTTTTTTGCATATAAATGAAGCATTCTTGGTACCATGAGCAAACCTCACACCCCTTTGTGAATCAAATTGTTTGCCCCTATCATAATCTTCCTTATCCCGGGCAAATTTATGCAATTTCTTTTTCTTAAGGTTATTTTCCAAAATAGAGATTTCTTTAGATAATTTGCCAAGACAACCCTGAAAACTAGCCTCATGTTCAAACCGTTTCAGGTTGTTACATGTTTTTTCTACTTCAGTAATATTACTCTGTATTGTTCTCTCATAGAAAGAGGCCAAAATATTAACTCTAATCATGGCAGCCTCCTGTTGTGCTTGTTGCCAATCTTTCAACAGAGTTTCATCCGGTGTGCCCACTAGTGGTTGGATTTTACATCTCAATCCTCTAGGGATATATTCTGTATTTGGTAAGCTTTAAACAATTTACTGTGCCAAATGTTTGTTCTAAGCATCTTAATTTGTTTACCTAATTGAAAGAATAAGTTTTCGCAACCGTCAACTGGATCCATGATTACCAAATCCACCTTTTCTGTATGTTCAGTTCCTATGCCAAAATTTTTAAGTCATCCTTGTCGGAGCATAAACCAGATAACAATTTACTGAGATCCATGACAATAAGTTGCAATGAACCGGAGGAAGAAGATATAAAAATAAAAATAAAATGAACCCTGAAAAGATTCTTTTATTCTTAAGGGTTGAATTGGCAAATCACGAATAAGTCCAAAAAGAAAATCACAATCAGAGTCACAAAGAAGTTGAAGCCAGAATAAATGGCAAATGTAACCCTATATATAGGGAATAATTAACCCTAGCACCTAGGCAAAATGCTATACAGACCAAAAAGTCAAAGGCCTGTAATGTCTAAAATGCAATGTTCTGAGTAATGCACAACCCACAGTTGTTCAGAGGTGGCTAAATCCATATGGAGTATACCAATATGTAATGAATTTAAGCCAGACACACTTATGCACCTTATTTAAATCAGATAACAATATTAAGAAATCAATAATTGTTCAATACAGTCCTCAGATGAAATTGTTATCAAAGGTATAAATGTACAGATGATTATTGTCAGCACTGTATACCCAGCAATTATTCTAAAAGAAGTCCTGAGTGCAACACTGGGCAAACAAAACAAAAGCCCTCAAAATATGTGACCAATATTGACTCAAATGTGAAACAAAGCATGAACCAGTAGGAACATAGGAATGAACAGATATAAGCAATAATATTGTATCAACCTAGTGTATATAACAATGGCTAGTTCATCATAATCAAATGAAATAAAATAAAATTATGCACATATTGCAAACTGAGCACCCATACATGAAATGTCCTTGAAAAAATAGCAATGTTGTATTATGCTACAACAGTACTCAGAAATCCAGTATATAAAAAAGAAAATGACTAGGCAAAATAATATGAAATATACACGTGTTATAAACTAAGAACACATACATGAAAAGTCCTGAAAAAATGGCACTGTTATATTGTGCTGCAACAGTTCTCTAAAGTCCAGTATTCAAGAAAAACGACTTGACAACACCTTCCAGACAGTTAAATGATTGTCACAGAAAAATTCTTCATTATGGTAAAACAATTACCAATGAAAATTAATCCAAAAATAGATGTCAAGAACAGTACCTGGAAAGATGAAGTTTGAAAAGTATTAGGACCCTTAAAAAGTTGTTCCAAACAATGTCCCAAAAGGCCAAATCGATCCTCGAAGTCCTGATATGTCCAAAAACAGTATGGAAACCACAACGACCTTGAAAAACAAATCCCAATCCGAAAGATGGTGGAAAAACACTTGCAACCACGTGTAAACGCAAACGATAAACTCAACAGCGTTAATGCATCCAATATACTCACTTATTAACTTAGATAAACATGATAATCCAACAAAACCAAAAAAGGATGACCAAAAGTCAATCCTTTAAAAAGAAAGCGATGTAGATGCCTTGCATCCGAAAATAACTATGTCCAGGATGAAAAATCCTAAGCAATCCACAAAAAAGATGACTACCTGAATGGTAGAACTCCCAAACGCCAACAGCCAGCACAAACGAAAATCAATGTAGTGTATAGGAGCTAGCAAGTTAGGCTGGTGCACGGCAAGAGCACTGTTAGATCCAAAATCAGAAAAAAGGCCAGCACCAAGGAAGGTTCAAAAGTAGTTTAATAAAACTGAAACTAGACCGGTTTCAGCAGCAAGGCTTTCATCAGTAGTATAGTCAGCAAAAAGCACTTAGTCATCATCTTATATAATGTTCTTTAAGGCATGTATAAGAGTACAGCACACATAAGAGAAGAATGAACACAATATAAAGAGAAGACAGAGTTGCACTGGTGGAAACAATTCTTATAAATGATTGTGTGATTATTCATTGCACTTAATATGTAAGCAACATATGTGCAAACAACTGAGAGTGTACAAGTGTTATATGTTTTTATAATACTGTGATGGAAGTGGGACTTGCTTATATGCACAATGATTTTCATTCCTGCCACAAAGCTGGTTCTATGGCAGAGATAGATATGACACCCTTACTGTGGTTTGTATACAGTTTGAATCCAGAGTTGTGTAGTCATTCGCAATGTGTGTTAAGATGTATTTGCATTTTTTGCTTTACTTTTTTATAATATTAATATTTGTGCAGCATATGGCTTAGCTCAAACACAGTGAAATGGGTAAATACATTATAATTTAATGTTAAGTTACTTGGATGATAAAGACTGTATAAATTACAGCTGTAAATCAAATGTATGTATAGCACACCTGGTAAACATGATGAACCACACAGTATGTAGTATCTGTAGAGCCTAGTTCAAGTCCCACATTTATCTTTTAATGTTGAAACCTAATAAATGCTACTTAGAAGAAGAATAATACAAGGTGAGCTTTGCCTGTCATGTTTGCACGTTACTTACCTTCACACAAACATGGTTGAATCACCCAGACAAGACGCATACACTGTCAATTTCAAAAAGTATACATTGTTACCTCTTTTGCTTACCATCCAACAAGCCCACTAAGCAGTGTTGCACAGCAGTCAGCAACAACTGCAGGTCCAGAACACCTGCAGACAGGAAGGAAACAGTAGACAATTTCAAAATGGATACATAGTATCATTTGTGGTTTGCCACAGTGCAGACACTATAAGCAGAATTGTGCAGCTGTCAGTACACATACATAGTAACAGCAGTTGAAAGATAAAGGTTATAGTACAAGTGAGCCTGGGTTCTATTCCAAAAAAGGCGAAACTTTTCTGAATGATGTTTCACTTTACTTTATATAATAATTAACAGTAGAAAAATAATTGCACTTAGAAATAACTATCTATAGCAGGTGAGCTGAGCATGCACAAGATAGAGATATATTGCATGTCTAACTGTGGGTATACTGACAATTATGTTTCTGTAATTATAATTGTCTTTTCTGGCCTTGGATGGACTTCAGACTTCAATGATACCAATACACAAAAGAATGTATAAACCAGGACCTTGTCAGGTTACACACATACATGATTAACCCCTCACTCTGTGATGTGTATTTATATATAATTAATGAGCATGTCTGACAACCACTTCTTCTGTGGAAGGATGAAACATCACCTATGTGGAAGAACATGTTTTGATGATTTTGCTTAGGATTGGATCCCACATTGTACAAATTAATTTTATCAGTTTATAAAGCCACACAAAGAATGTGTTGGGTCATAAAATGTATGCCCCCATACATACATACATACATACATATATACATGCCCCATAGTAACATGCTATGTGAGATGCAAATACAGTGTGGAATTGGAGTCAATTCTCTCACATAAAAACAAACTAGATATCAAACAGGTTGTCAGCACACATGCTTCACCTCTCATGCAAACCTCACCTCTCACACAAAATAAGGTTATGACACATAAACCCACGTACGTGGAGGTACTCACTAAAAGCCTACCCAAAGAACTGAGACTTCCCAAATGCACACCACCCGTACTCACCATTAAGCATAAAGAAACCACTATGCATATCAACACAAGCATCCGTCCCTCAACAAATAAGCCCCTAAGACAAAACACATCAAATGTCTTGGTCATAAATTACTTCATAGTGAGACACACAAATATCCCTTTCACCAGACTGGATAAAGAGAATGTCACAGTCAGCTGCCCATCAGGTGCCAGGATCCAACAAATCACGCATGCACTCAAATCACTCGACGAGTACCATTATGACACTGTCATAGTCTATGTTGGAGTGAATGACTTGAGATGTACCTCTCTGTACTATATGAAGAGATACATGATGGAATTCTGTGATTATGTGTCTTAAATAGGTATGTCTCTAGCCCTAAGCAGTATCCTACCATCACCCAGGATGATGCCACAATATATGCAAAAAATGATTGACTTCAACAATTGGCACAGCTTCTGGTGTCAGTCCGGGAGGATCCAGTATCTGGCAGCCTAGAAGGATATGGTAGACAGACCTTGCTGCACCTGCCCCCCAAGGCTTTTAGGTACTGGCAATCACCCTTGTCTCCTTGATAGTGCGACAAATTTTCCAAAATAACAAAATTTAATCAAGACATACTTGGGGTTGTGCTGCTTAATGCTAGGGGTTTAAACATGAAACTGCACTCCTTGGAAAGCATTACTTTGGTAACTACACCTTAGAGTGAGGAATGTGTAGTTACCAAGACATGGATCAAGGCAACTGAGAGCATCCTGGCTATGCAAGGCTACAATGGCTTTCACACATTCAGACCTGAAAATGAGCATGAAGGAACTAAAGGTGGAGCTGTAGCCATCTTCATTACAACCAAATACACTTCGACACTGGTCAAACAGCTTGACTGTCTCGGACTACTCCATGTCATATTAGATACTAGTAAAGTACCATACCACATCATTGCTAGCTATAGATCACCCACCATTAACCCATGAATGGTACTACTCCACAAAAAGCACAAACAATTGAAGCACAGAAAAGGACGTCACCTCCCAAACAGGCAGAAGCAAAATAGCAGTTGATAAACAGAGTGATGTAAAAAAGAAAACCCATGAATGTATAAATCAGGACCTTGCAAAATTGACAAAACATATTCCTCCATATAGGTGATTTTTCATCCTTGCCACAGAAGAAGTACTTATCAGTCATGCTAATTAATTATATGTAAATACAGATCACAGAGTGAGGGATTGATCATGTATTTGTGTGACCTGATGGTTCCTTTACACTCATTTTGAGGTGCCTCGATTTACTGGAATCCCTTGCCATACAGCCCAACAACATAGTCATGGGAGATTTCAACTATCCTTTCATAGACTGGGGGACATACGTGAGCAAAAACACTTTCCCAGAAGTTTGTTAACCCAAATGGTCTGGAACAAATAGTCTGCACTCCCGCTAGGGGCTCTAATATTCTGGACATAGTACTCACTGTACTTCCCCAAGTGTGATATCCTCCCTGATTAGGTCAGACCACAAATCAGTCTCATTTGAAGTAACTACTGGAACTAACACCCTTACTGGAACAAAAATTATAAAACAACTTCACCAAAGCAAACTACAGCACACTAAGTTATAGTATAAAAAGCTTCATACCACCCATAGTTACAGACACCAATGACTACTATGTAAAAGTGACCATAAATGCCCTGTACAAACACTCAACTGACTGGATAAACTCTGCTGTACCTGACCAGATCAAAACCAAATATTTCTGTAAAAACAAGCCACTGTGGTGGACTTCAAGTATAACAGATTATATAACAAGAGGAAGAAACAGTCATTCAAAAGCAAGAGGGATATCACCCTGCAGAGAAAGAGTTCCCTCCTAAGCCCAAAGAAGAAAATCAGAAATCTTGTAAAGTCTTCCAAAGTAAATCACAATACTAAAATCACATCCCTAGTCACGGATGATCATAAGGCATTCTTTAGCTACATAGGTTAGCACCAAGCTAACTGCCCTTGCAAGCCATTTTAAGCCTAGCTAATTATCCCTTGTGAGACTCAAACTTTGCACTTTGTGTTTGTAAGGCAAACACCTTAATCATTAGGCCACCCTCCCAACCCCCATTTAGAAATTACACTTTATTCAGCTGATTTTACTGTAATTGTCTTCTGCATAGTTTAGTACTAGACTAACTGCCCTTGTGGGACATTTTAAGTCTAGGCAATTACCCCATGTGAGAATAAAACCCTATACCTAGTGTCTGCAAGGTAAACACCTTAACCATTATGCCAACCTCCCACCCCTTAGCCAACTGAAGTCTAAAAGGGAATGCCCAACTATGTGCTAAACTGGTTAGAGATGGGATCACTCATACTACACCAGAAGATATTGCGAACATGCTAGCTGATAGATTCAGCACAAACTTCATCCTCCTATCACCACCTATGATATCCCAATGTATACCTGACACCAGCTCTCTGCCTAGTATCTCTAGAGAACAAATCATCTCTGCATTCACCAAGGCCAAAAACATGGCCTCACTGGTACCAGATAATATCCCAGGTTGTTTACTAAACAATCTAAAACAAGACCTAGTAGACACACTTGGCATTTTGTTTAATCATAGCTTGAAAACTGGCTAAGTTCCTGCAGAATGTAAGACAGCAACAGTAAATCGCCTGCATAAATGGGGGGCCATCAACTGAACCTGGGAACTACAAACTCATAAGTCTAACCAGCCTCATCTCCAATTCCATGAAAAAATTATCATGGATCTTATCAGCAAGGACATATGTAATCTCCAAATGATGGGCTTAACCCAGTTTGGATTCAGTAAGGGTAGACCATGCTTATTAAACCTGGTAGACTTGTTTGGGAATGTCACCAAAGCCATGGATGACAGTGCACACAGCCTATCTCAAACTTGTCAAGGCTTTCAATGCAATTACACACTCTGGCATCATTGAGAAACTTTCCAGGATATGGATTAACCCTTACATTACTAGATAGGTAGTCAATTTTTTCACTGACACACAAAATTGGTGACTCCACCTCGACCAGTAGACCCGACACCAGTGGAATATCACAAGGGTCTGTGCTGGGCCCCTTACTGTCTGGCATCTATTTCTCAGAAGTCTAGGCCAAAGTAGATGGCCTTTGGCTCACCAAGTTCACTGACGATTGCAAATTGGGAGCAATCATTGAGTCCCCCAATGATGTCAATATATTACAGGAAGGGCTAACAGAAACAATGATTGGTGCCAAAGCAATGGTCGAAAACTAAATGCAAAAAAAAAAAAAAAAGCATTATTATTCTCTTTAGCAAAATGGAATTCCCTACAATGTACAATAATGACAGCACCCCCCTGAGTTCCAACCCAGTGGTGCGAGACATGGGAGCATAGGTCGGTAGCAATCTGAACATTGACCAACAAGTTTCCACAGTGGTAAGAAAAGCCTTCTATGTGGTGCAGATCATAAGCAAGGGCATAGCATCCAGGTCAAGGGATGTTATAACTCCACTGTACTCGACCATCATGAAAGCCTAACAGAGTATAATGCATCCTTTTGCATGTACCTCACTAGACACCTGCAGCTGCTGGAGAGACCGCAGAGGTTTCTCACTAAGAGAATACAGGGGCTCCAAACTATGACCTACATAAACAGGCTGAAAGCCCTGTCACTTTACTCTGTATGTTATAGGCTACTGAGAGGTGACTTGTGCCTGGCCTATAGGGCAATCTCCAACCCTTCCCTAATGCAAATTCTGAACAGCCACAAGTCAAATGGCTCCAGACACTTGCTCTAGGGATATCAACCTAGCTTATGACATTAATAGATCATGCTGGAGAAACAGCTATGTCTCCCAGAGACTGACGCTACACTGGAGTAGACTCCCAATTCACGTAAAACAGAGCTCCTCACTGACCCCATTCAAAAGCAATCTAGATAATTGGATGGGAGACAGTAAATGCACCCCTGGGGTGGCATCCATGTCCCTCATGGGCAGTGGTAGCCAGTGTTGATCACAGACCCACTCTATTCATAAATTCATTATGAAAACTACACAAAAAAATGGGGATAATTGGGATCAGCATGGCTTGGCTTGTAAAGGCTCTAGGTCCACTAGCCTAATAACCTCCTATGAACCTATGAGGCCTATGAATTTATGACTACTATGAATCTATTTCTGCACATTGAAATCAACTAACCTTTACAGCAGCAACCAACCCATAACAAATAGCAACTGTCAGAATCACCATTATTTCACTTACAAGGGACTTACATTAAAAATTTCATTTAAAAAAATATTGTTTTAGTCTGATGACTATATCAATATGTAACTTCATAGATTTACTGTTGAAATAAATCACTTGAGTAGTGTTTGTTTATATATATTACTTCACTGTAGTCATTCCCTCTCACATTTCAAATAATTATCTCATGTAAGAATTTAATTACATCATGAAAACATATTTGAAATTATTAGATAGAGCTGGATTAGAACCCTGTATCATCTGAGATCAAAATAAAAACTCATTGCTTTTATACCTGCTGCCACAGAGTTAGCTAAATAGCAGGTGTGTTTCTTATACCCAGTACTATCCACAGTGCTGACTGCCACACCTCTCCACATAGCAAGTTTGTGCGTAGGAAAGCAGACCAAAAGAAATCTCATAATTTTATCAGTGAAGCAGAAGCCTGTTTTTGCTTGTCACTTAACTGTGCTTAAACAGGTGAAAGCAGTGTAAATATTTTTTAAGGTTAAAACATTTCTGACACAATATTATATATAACATTATATATAATATATAACATAATTATATATTTATGAACTCCATAATATCTGTTAGTTTTGCCAACCATAGCAAGTATGGATAAGTACTTCTCAAGTTCAAGTAGTTGCCTTAAATGTGTATCCCACATGCACAATCCAGCTGCTCGGTGGTGCATTATGGAAAGTGCTCATTAGCATGTATTATTAATGTTTACTGCTCAGTTCGTCTTCACCTCACTAACGTTCATATAAAAACACAACCAATGAGAGGGCATTGTTTACTGACTAAACACATATTTACACTGCAGTCATGTGTTACCTGTACCCATGCACTTGTAACTTGGTATCTAGTGCTCGTTCCCAAATATCAACTACACTACAGAAATAAATACAAAAATGGATTGTTACATTACATAACACATACACCTTTATATTAACAACACACATTATTTAGATTGTCTTATACTTTATTCAATTGTCTTATACTTGTACTAATGTGGACAGCAATTCTTCACAAATACGAACACAGAAATATGATCATAAAAATGTGTGCATCTGTAGGTGACAATTTAAGTGTGTAATGTACACAACATCCTGGAAAACAGCTGCACATTTCTTATTTCTGCTATATGCATTCCTGACAGCTTTTTGCACCTAGTTTGACAAACTGTCTCTTAAAGTATACCTGCACATTGGAAACACAACAGGAAATAGTCCATCCACATTTTGCACATCCCTCTCATATGTCAATCACATCATATAATGATGTTGGCATCATCTATAATGATAACTATGACAAGGCAAAAGCATACTTCAGGGGGTTTGCAATCAAGAAATGCTGTGGGAAAAAATAATTACATGGATGATAGGTCATCAGTCTGTATTCTACTATCATCAATCTATGCAGAACTTGAATATCTTGACAGTCATACATGGCTACCCTGTGTATCCTATAGTCAGCAATACAGTTCCATGGAGTACAAATATTTTGATAGTTGTACATGCCCACATATACATTTCATTCAGGCCTTCCAACATCTTCACTCAGACATTCAGTGATGATGTCATCCACTATAAATTGCCCAGCAGAATTGTGGCATTGTAAAACCAAGAATTGTGCCTTGGCACTTGCATTGACTACTAAGTTCTCTAGCTGGTGTACTTAGACAGGGGCTCTAATCTCACTGTGGTCCATTAGTGTGTGTGTGTGTGTGTGTGTGTGTGTGTGTGTGTGTGTGTGTGTGTGTGTGTGTGTGTGTGTGTGTGTGTGTGTGTGTGTGTTCATCTGTGTTCATTTGGTTGACATTCAGGAGACCATTTCCACCAGCATGTGGACAACTGCTACTACCATCCTGTTCTCACCAGACACTGCTGATATCATCAGTTATAAAGTAATGTCGGACACTATAAAAGCCAGACTTGTGTTGTTGCACTTGCATTAAGTACTGTGCTCTGTAAAGGTAGGGTTTCTATTCTCACTGTGGTTAAATGTGTGTGTGTGTGTGTGTGTGTGTGTGTGTGTGTGTGTGTGTGTGTGTGTGTGTGTGTGTGTGTGTGTGTGTGTGTGTGTGTGTGTGTGTGTGTTGGTGTTTATTCACTTGGTTGACATTTGAAAAACCTTTTTACACCAGCACGTGGGACACTGCTATTACCATCCTCTTCTCACCAGACTCTTCTGATGTCATAAGCTATAAAGTGTTGTCTGACACTATAAAAGCCAGATGTGTGACATTGGTATAATTGTATGACTGTGTGCATAGTACCAGTGTGTGGAATTTGATGAATGACCATGGTTGTCTTTGGAGGTCTTTTTGCATATTATTTATTCCAATAAATGTGAAATTTTAAGTGGAATACACAACTAAGCATAGGTCTGTATGAGGATGCCACCAGACATAACCAATTGGAGGAAATAGACAATCCACTAGCTGGCAGTTTGTCTCACCCATCACTCCCCTGTCACCACTAGCAGTCAGCCAAAGTATACATGCAAACATTAGTCAGTTTTATTTTAAGGAGGGCAGCTGATCTGTGCACTCTTTATGACTAATAACACAGAATCAATGGGCCCTGACAACATCACAGATTATCTACAGCATGACTCAAAACATCATCATAAGCCCCCCTTTTCCCATTTTTAATACATGGGGTCAGAGTAGCGTGTTAACTGTCACCAACTCTCTCAATTCAGTGCCACACTCCTGCCTTTTTCAAAACTCATGCCTGACTGCCACAGATCTTTTTTCATGCAATCCATCCACTTCTTTGTTGGACATCCTCACTTCCTCTTACCTTCTTCCTGTCCCTGTCTGTCCCAAATCATCCTCACCAGATTGTCTTCTGCTTTTCTACACATGTGCCCAAACCACCATAATCTGTTCTCTTTGATCTTTTCTGCAATTGGAGCTACTTTGGCTTCTGCACTTATGTCCACATTTCTTCACCTGTCCTACAGTGTGCATCCTACCACCTTTATCAGGCACTTCATTTCCATCACCTCTAGCTTCTTCAACTGTTCTGTCTTTACTGCTCAGGTTTCTGTACCATACAGTAGTACTGGTTGCACCACTGTCTTGTACACCTTAATTTTGAGCTTCTTTGGCATACGTCTGTCATAGACTACACCTGATACTTTATGTCAGTTGGCTGCAGCCAGATTCTAGCTTTGACCTCTTCATTCAGACTGCCCTTCTCCTCAACCACCCCTCCCAGATACTTGAAGCTGTTTACCTGTTTCACTATCTTCCCTTCTATCTCTATTCTCAGCTTCTTCTGATTTCCCCAATTTGCTGTCATTACCACCATTTTATCTGTGCTTAGTTTCATCCCATGTGCCTTCAGATTTGCATTACAATCTCCTATCCTTTGCTAAAGTTCTAGCTCAGAGTCTGTGTGTACTGCCAGATCATCTGCATACAACAGCTTTTTTGATCTGTCCACTCTAACCTGTTTGCTAATGTAGTCCATCACCTGTATGAACAGCAGTGGGCTCAGATCTGAACCCTGGTGTACACCCACTCACACTGGGAACCCTTCTGTGAGGCCAAACACTGTTCATACTTGAGTCATTGGGTCCTTGTACAAAGCCTGTACTAATTCTACTAATGTTTCTTGGACTTCAAACCACCACAGTACTGCCCAGATCAACTTTCTTGGGACTTTGTCATATACATTCTCCAAGACTAGGAATGCCCAGATGGACTCACTCCTCATCTCTAGCTTCATCTCAAGTATCTGTCTCAGTGCAAACATTTGGTCAATTGTGCTGCATCCTGATCTCAATCTCCCATCTTACATTCTGCTACTCCTCATATCCGTTTATCAGTCACTCTCTCCAGAACTTTCATTCAGTGCGATAGGAGTTTGATGCCTCTGCACTGCCCACAGTTGTGGATGTCCCCTTTTTTCTTGTACACTGGCATGAGTATGCTTATTCTCCAGTCATCTGGGATACACCTTTCTCTCCACACTGGTAGCATGAATTACCTCAGCATATGAGGATATGAAGAAAGAAATAGAATATATAGGTAAAATGTTTCAGGAACATGGATATCCTGTTTCCATGATAAAGGATGTGTCTGAATATGTTATTAGTGAGTGGGGTATTAAATATAAACCCTTACTGGGTGATGGTATGGTTTACACACATGAAGGCACAGACAATGACAATTATTGGAGGGCCTTCATATTGAAATACAATCAGTCTGTTGAAGCCATAAAAAGTATTGTTCAACAAAACTTGGTATTGTTAAAGGGGGATATGGAAGTGTATAACATCTTGGGAGAGAAGCCCATGTTTGTGTATAAAACAGGACGAAATTTAAAGCACGGATTTGAATACAAAGGAAATGTTATAGGTAATAGTAATAATTTGCAAGGAACTAAAAAATGTGGCAGCTGCAACCAATGCTTTGCAATAAATGAGGATATAACATTGGTATTAGACAACATCAACAGAACTAGGGTAAATTTTAGGAGAGGAAATTGCAACACCATGGGGGTAATATACTTGGCAAAATGTCGCAGCTGCTCCACATTCTATGTAGGGTAAACTAACAGAGCTCTTAAGAATAGAATCTATGAGCATTATTATTGTATTAGGAAAAATGACAAAAATAATGCACTGTATAGGCATTTAGATTCTAGTAATGGATGTTCCAATTTTAAGCTTGCCATTTTGGAATGTGTTTATATGAATTCCAGAGGAGGAGACATTAAATGCATTTTAAAAGAAAGAGAAGTCAGATGGCAGTTATTATTAAATGCAGCTAGTTATCCAGGTATTAATGACACTGTTACTATAATCCCAGTCTTAGAAATCAGACAATAGAAGATAAAAAAGTCATGTACTTTTATTTCGAACTGTTGCTGTGGCTCAGAGGATCGAGTATTAGATGTTAGGTCTGAAAACTAGGGTTCTATCCTGGGTTATGTTTTTTATGGAAATTTGCCATTTTACACACATTTTTCGTGTTTCTTATGTAGATATCGGCAAGAGTTTGGTTTACATTATGTTCTTGTGAACAATTTTATTACTAATAGCAAATATATATATATTTTAAATTTTTTTTACATATTTTAGCAAGGTCAATGTGAGTTGTATGCAAAGAAAGTTATTGTAATGAGTTTTACTTCTGCTTCTTTAAATGACATTATTTAAAATTACAAATATAATTGTTAGAGTGATTTTATTGGTTGTAAGTAACTATATAAGCACACAATGATATTTTTTTAATAGATTCTGATGAAGTCTGCAGTTTGCCGATGAAAGCACTTAATCTATGTGTGACTATTAAAGATTCTTATCTGCACAGTGAGCTTGTTCACTTTGTTCAGGACTGCTGCAGGGGAGTACTGGTACTATCTGTGTGGACCCTAAATTGTTTTATCTTGGTTTAGTTGTTTGGGAGCAGAACATTTTTTGTGTTCTTTGTGTCCCTTACTGAGTCACTTTCCAGAAGTTGGTAGAGTGCTTCTGATGCCCTATTCTTTCCTATTGCAACTTCTTTCTTAGCCAACCAGTAGTCCTTCCTAATCTGGTCAGTCTTTTCTATCTCCCACTTCTTCCTGTACCCCTTCTTTATTTTGATGTCTTCCTGGACTTCTGCATTCCACCACCAGCTTTCCTTATGTACCTTATTTCCATACCTGGCTCAGCCACTTATCTTTTCTGTAGCTCTAACACATGCTGTTTTTAGGTGCTGCCACTCTTCTTCAACTCCACTTATTTCCTCCTATTCTTGGGGTGCTAGAGCCCTGAGTAATTCCTTGAACTGCTGTACTTTCTCTTCAGTCAACTTCCAGGTCTTCAGCCTGGTCTCTGTTGACCTTAAACCTTCTCTGACCACTGCTTGCAGTTGACTATGGCAACTAGTGGTTTATGCTGTGGGCTGACTGTTTCACTGGGGATTACTTTGCAATCATGGATTCTACCCCAGTGCTTTTTCCTTACTAGTCTACCTGAGTTGCATGTTGGCTACTTTTGTATGTGATCTTGTGACTGTCTCTCTTTCTCAACCATGTGTTGGCTACTATCAAGCCATTTGCCAGACAGAAGTCTAGGATGGCTTCTCCATCTTTATTCCAGTTTCCCAACCCATGTGGACCAAGGCAGTCCTCATATCCTGTTTTGTCTGTACCGATATGTGCATTCAAGTCACCCATTATCATGTTGTCCTGCTTTATCTAGTAGGTCCTGCAACTGCTGTCTGAATGCACTCTTTTCATCACTATCACAGCCCTGCTGTGGTGTATAGGCTGAGATTATTAATACTGCCCTATCATTACACTGGAGTCTGATTGCCATGATTCTGTCATTAATTCTGATGATATCCCTCACTGTCTTCTGAAGCCACTCTTTCACCACAATTCCTACAACATTTCCTGCCTGTCCCCCACATGAGTAGATGAGTCTGGATCCCAAGCCAAGTGGCTTTGCTGAACTGCCCTTCCATCTCATCTCTCGTCTCTTGGATACATAGGATATCCACCCTCCTCCATATCATCATGTCATCCACTTCCAAGGTGCATCCTATCAGTGAACCTACATTAATGGTAGTAATTCTCAGTTCATGTCTGGCAGGTTGGTTGGTTTTATGTCCATCTTTCACTCTACAGAGCTATCCCAGATAACCCAGATTGGGCAACTAGACACTGGCCAGCCAATAGCTTATTGACTCAGGGCTGCTGGGCTTTATGGTGGGCACATGCTGGCCAATAGGAGCACATATACACAGCCCACCATTAGCAAGGGTCCCTGGCGTGGGTCACAGTTGGCCCGATCCTCAACCCACTTATCACCAGTAGCTACCCATGCCCATTAGTCAACATGATTGAATCACCTAGAGCCATATTTTACACTGTCAAGTGGCTAGCCCTGCCACAGTGCACAGTCTGTGATCCACGTTGTCATATCTTGTGGATACTGTGCACCACAGTAGATGCCCAAAGCGGTTGGTCTGTACAACTCTGCCCCCTATAGGGCACCATGTAGAGTGTGTGTTGCTGTCCACAGTTCCATTCATTGGTGAGTTTGAGATGGAAACACTCATCATGTTTTTCAGAGATGGGAGAAACCCCATGGAGACACAGGGAGAATATGCAAACTCCAAATTGGTCGGAGGTCAGGATCAAACCTTATACCTTGTGCATGGGACGCAAAGACCTTAACCATTAAGCCATCTGGTCTCAGTACATGACCTACCAGAAACAGTTGTATGCATACTTCATCACAGCCTCCAGACAGCCTATCATCCTGTAGAAGTATGTACATCAACATACATCCTTCTGACTGTGGCTGACGATCACCAGATGCATATGTGAGGAAGATCAATAAGTTATCATGGACCTCCTCTAAAAGGACACAGGTAATATCCTGACTGTGTACCAAAGCCATATGTGATTTGTTTAGGCTACATAATGTCTGGCACATCTGTTTGATGCCCTCAAGAAGGTCAATAAGGCCATACATGATGACAACATTATCGTCCTATGTAATTTGACTTGGCTAAGGCATTTGACACAAATCCACGCTCAGGTATTACTAAGAAACAAATTGCCATAAACACCTACAGCACCAAGTGGTAAGAACCCTGGATCACATACATGACAGATATATATGTTACAGTGTGTGAAGTGACCTACATCTAGAGTCCAGTGAGCAGATCTCCACCTCAGGGCTCTGTGCTAAGTCCTTTCCTGTTCATTAATTAAGTCTGAGACATCAAAAGTGGCTTACACATTCTTATACACATGGTATAATAAAAACAATATCAACATGCATAAAGGATTGCTGCCACAGCCATGGACACACAGTAGATGAATAAATGATGGGCGATTAGTTCTATTATAAAAGCAAATACATAGGCTAATTATAATATAGACAGCTCACCCCTATGAGCAGACCAAGTGGTATATGACCTGGATACTCAGGTAGATGATATGCAAAACATCCACCAGCATGTGCCCACAATGTTGACTGCACCCTTGTATGTAGCAGAACTCCTGAGTATGTGTGGGACGTCCACATCAAAGGGCATTATATTTCCATAGTTCCCTCACCACACTAATAAATGAACACAATGCACCCTTTTTCATTCTCTCCCAACACATCTTCCAGGGATGAATTACTCAAGTGTAAAACATTTGCCACAGTGAGATCCTACACATCTTATTGGCCATACCTAAGTATTCTTTTGTTGTATAACCATAAGTGATTGATGGTGCAGAACCCCCTTCAAGGTGCTATACAAGTTGCATGTATGATAAATGCTCCTGTGATGCAGACAGTAAATATATAGCAGATTGACAACATCGATGGTATGGGTTACATTCATGACATTATGGATTGTACCATATATATGCCATGCTACTTGTCAACTAGCCAGGATTGCTTGTAATTTCAAATACAGATGTAACAGTGTCCATCCTAACACCTCCGCAAAACGTTAATTTTTGAGGAAGATGTGCTTGATTCCCCTCATAGATTGTGTTCTTGTAGAACCATCTATAATAACTTACAATCACTTATGTTATATCAAATACATGAATGAATGGTGAAATTATGTTGATATTGTCCACGACTGTAAATGCATCTGTCTACTGTTGTCCATGAGCCTGTTGATATGTGTCCTGCTTGGTTGAGACCTATGCTGACATTGCATTCATATTCAGGCAACTTATTTTGCACAACTTCACAATATGCACCTACTCCCTATTATATATACCGTCCTTGCTAAATGTCTTCTTCAGTGTTCATGTCAGGACATTAACTGTATATCTTAAAGAATCCTCCACACTAATATGTCACCTTGTGTGACAATCACATAATATACAGTAACTGTGTGATGATATGATTATACCCAAACAGGAGGTGTGCACAACAGTAAGTACTGTAAAACAGAAATGTGATTAGTGTTCATGCTACAACTGTCTTGTCTTTGTAGTGTACATACAATAACATGCTCACCGTACATTACCATGTTTCACCTGTCCTCTTCCCCTGTGTTCATTTCTACAGTTCATCTGTGTGCCCTTCTCAATACACAAACTTCCCCTGAATAATTATTTATAATGCAGTCTATGTACCCTTGCTGATCTGTTGCAGAACTTTTATTCAGTATGCCTGAAATAGATTTCCACACTACTCTTCACTGTATGCACTTTCATGTAAATCCTGGAGAACTAGTTTGCGCGTAGGTAAACATGTCTGCATTTCTGCAAGTGTTCATGTTGCTTTACATGGTTTCTTGGCCAGCAACACTGTTGCTGACCAAGAAACTGCAGCTGTTTATGTTTAAGTGAGATACACCGCATGCATATGCAATTAGTGCTGCTGTTCATTGTGCAAACACATAGGCTGAGATTCACTAATCCTCCGTTTAAGACTAAGTCTTACACAGAAACTGCAGTCTAAGAGTATGATGTCAGTGTGTCATGCATATTCATGAGGGCGCGCTGACTCAACTCTAAGGTGTACACGGAGCATGCACCAGTGCAGGGGGTGTGTCAGGCTGCCGAGCAGTCCAAATATCCACGCCCCTGCAAGTGCCTAAACTGCAAATGTCAACTGAAATGAACGAGTCCGCTCAAATGTCCACATACCCAACACTACACCCCCCCACATTCTAAATCCCTGTACAAGTTTAAAATGTAAAGCTTTCCTTTTTTTTTTTTTTTTTTTATTATTCCCGATATAACTGCCTGTATTTGCACATGTATGCGCAGGTTTGCCCAACGCTTAGCTACAGTTAGCAGTGCAGACATCGAAGAGGATAATAAACTATTTATATGCAAATTAAGCCAAATAGCAATATCATAGTGGTAGAGCCCTTGCACAAAGAGGAGGAATTCCTGGTTCGAGTCCCACCACTCCCCTACCTATTTTCTGTAGGAAATGTGTGCATAAAAAGAATTCCTGACATTTACCTTTTAAATTTCAGTAAAATGCATTGAAATGACCTATGTGGTAGTGAACAATATTTTATATATATATATAAGAAGGTGGAATGGTCATGCATACTGATAAATACATAAGTAACGTATCTTAAGCAATGTGAAGCACTACTAAGCAAAGTGTACTAGTATTAAGCACAGTTAAGGACAATTGCTCATAGCTTAGCATTGCTTTGACTAGTGCAATAGTTTTGTGTGGAGCTGCGCATCGCGCCAACTAACGCAAACAAAACATGTTCACGCGGAGCTGTGCACCGTGCTAACTAGCACAACATTGGGCAACATCGGGCAGCGTAGAGCAACGTCGAGCAACGTTGGGCAAAGTTGGGCAAAGTCGGCTAAACACAGCCACATTACCCATTGCTAAGTAGGTTTGCTTTTAGCTGAGATTTTTCAAAACTGGCCAATCACAAATAAGTGCAGGAAATGAGGCATATTTAAGCTCCATAGGCAGGAATAATTGCCATAACTGGTTGTAGCTCCCATCTGCAGACAGTATATCTGGTGTTGTAGAGGGCTCTCGTTTTCAAGCACAATGGTGGGGCATTGAGGAGTCAAAAGTAATGGTTTGGCTCCTCATCCATCATCATGATGCAAGACTCCTGCAGGGTCAGTTTCAGGGCACTGAGTACAAAGTGGAAGCCTGGAACCGTCTAGTACATGATCTCACCAGTGCCACAGGTGTCCCTCGGACTGGTGAGCAGGTCAGACACCACTTCTCAGACCTGAAGAGACGCAAGGAGGACCGACTTAGCCAGTGGGTACAGGAGGCCTGTGAAATGGAAAATGCCCCACTGCTGAGTATGTAGCCATGGAATGAAGTATGTAAGAATTGCTATTGTAGTCTATGTTATGGATAGGTATGTCTCAATAACCCTTCATTTACTTCACAGCTGCAGGTGTCCATGCTGCGAAACAGCAAGCCTATGCAGATAGGCTGCTAAGGCTGCACCACCAGGTAGGTTAGTAATTATTCTGCATGTGTTGTCATATAAAAGAGAGCCTGAAAAAGAGTGTTGTAACCCATTAATAAAGGTATAATGAGAGTTGAATAACTTCTCTGCATGTACTGTTATATAAAATAAGTGAGACAGTGAGAAAAGGTGTTGTAACCCATTAATAAAGGTATAATATGTCTTGAATAAAAGACCACTGCATGCACTGATATATCAAATAAATGAGAGAGTCACTAGAAAAGTGTGCATATGTAATTAATAAAGGTATAATTCCTGGTGTGTGTCCGTGTCACTTTCTTCGATATGTTGTTGTACCCTTGCATTATAGAAATAGTGCTGTTGTATTAAGCGCAGTCAACCCACACATGGGTAGGTCCATATAAAGTGGATGAAGGGAGTGCCAGTAGCTGTTAAGCATATATACAGTCCTCAACTGTCAGTTCATGGCCGGCATGTACAGGTTAATCTGGCACATGAGTAGCTTGTTATTGTGTTCCCCAGAAATGTCAGTGTGCTGCTAGAAATGTAGGGGGCTGTCAACATATACCTGATAATGTCACCTGAACACATCCAGATATGTAGATATATAAATATAAATAAAATATATAAATATGTAGCAGTAACATCTGCATCCAGGACAGTTTGTATGTCAGATACAGGTCAGGTATATCAAGAACTAGCAAAACCCATTTTACAATTTAACGGACATTGCCTAGTGTAATAATACATGTAGGGGATATATAACTGCAGTCAATAGGAATGTAGTGTAAACCATAAGTATATATAAGTTGTTAAAGGAGGTATCTTTTTACACCCTACTGTATGTGCATAAACAATGCAATTCCACACCTCAATGGATATGTCTAATCTCATAACATTTGTTGGGACATATGTCCTATTGGTTTATAAATATCTGCATTTACTTTGATGCATGAGCCCTGTTCACATACCAAAATCTTGGTGGCCTGTTGCCACCAATCAATCCTGCATGCGGTTGGAATGTCCACAGTTGTTCTATATATGCATGTGTTATGCTTGCTGTTCAACTGTTGGAACGCTGGTGTGTTCGGTTAATGGGAATACTACTGTATGCTGTTACAACTAAATTGGAATGCTATTGGCTATTACTAACACATATTGTCATTAAATCTTCCTAAACATAGAACGTATGGGAAGGCTGGTCCCAGCAGATCCACCTGTCCCACCTCAGCTGGCGACGGCACCTGGCACCAGCAGGTCCGGTGCCCAGCCCGGGACCGGCTCCTCCATTGGTCCTGTGCTACCTTTGGGTGGAAGTGCTGCAGGTGATGGGGCTCATCCTCCCCATGCAAGCGTGGCCGGAGGAGGGCCACCTATCACCCTCTGAACGGTCCAGGCTGTGGTGCATAGGGAGGTCGAGTGTTCAGTCACTGATCCTCTATTGCTCGAGGCAAGAGTGGCGTGACTCATGGGTGAGCCGCCCCTCCTATGCCGCCCCCAGCTCAGCCACCCTCCGGGCTGTGAAGGTGCTGTGGTGACTGCCCATGGGTGGGGATCTCAGTTCCACTGTTGCCATCTGTGGGCTCATGGGCTTGCGTTTTCCAAACACCCTTCCCCATCAATGGTGCTCACCCACCCCATGTGTCATATTCTGCCCCTGTATGTGTCTTGCTTGTCTTGTCTGTTTACCTCCCCAACCTACCTCCCAAAATATACCTACTTCCCCTACCTCACATTCCACTCTCACCTGAAAAAAAAATGGGCAATCTGCTCCCACAAAAAAATTACGCCCCATGCATAGCTGTCCATTTTGCACACATGTCCGCTGGACAAATAAACTGAAACTTAATTGGCAGTACAACATACTTCGTTGTCCTCACCCCTCTCTCAGGGGTGAAAGGTTTCAAATTTCCCTCCAAATTACTAGTATATGCACAGCTGTTGCTGTTAAAGAAATGGACCTTCCCTACACCCGTCCTGCACATCCCAGGCTGTTTTCTCTACTGTCTTTCCCTCTTTGTGCCCCTTTTCCACCACTTTCCTATTTCCCCATTTTCTTTTCTTTCAAAGAAATGAGCACGGGGGTTAGCGGGAGTAAGCACTTTTAAGCAGTAGTTAGCGGGTTTGCATGAGTGTGTGCCTGTATGCAGTTAGCTAAGTATTGCTAAGCGTCATGCAAACCTGCGCAAACCCACTTACAACTGCTTAAAAGTGCCTTAGTCACCCTGCATATGAGGGGCCTTGTTCTGCTCAGCAGCAAAATAAAACACCAATGTCAGTCTCAAACCCTGGACTTTGGACACACTAGACTGCGTGAAGTACCACTAACCCAAAGTAGATATACAGCATGTTGTTGCTGAAATATATATACCATGCATCAGAATGAGTGAATGTAACGGTAAGATAGGAATGCCATAAAACAAAACCTGTTCTGTGGAACCTTACCAGCAGTTGTGGAATAGCATTACATGACTGTGATAAGAGAACCAGCCATTTTAGCAGTAAATAATGTTACAGCAGCACTTTACAACCCCCACACAGTATCATAGCAGGACAATCCACACCCAAATGTACAAAATACCTGTGTGTTCAAGGTCCAGCAAGGATGTAGGTAGGCATACCCAGTACTGGAATTGTCAGTTTTCATGTGCATCCTGTGCTAATGTCAACAAAAAAAACACAAACTGTGCAGAAGTGAGTACATTAATATCCACAATATAGCAGTTCACAAACAGTTCATGTGCCAAATGAAAGCATCTCAATAACTGCGTATGTATGGCAGCTAATTGTGTAAGTAGAAAAGAAACTACATACTCCCATGTATCTTGTGTTAGCATCTGTAGGGGTGAGTACAAATCTACACTGTCACCTGTGTAATGGAAGTGGCAACATTCAGGTCTGAGTACAACATTCAAATCACTGGCTACACCCCTAGCATCAGTTATAAGAAGTATACCAACCTTTTGACTTACACAATGGTGTCCACAGCAAACAAGCATTGTCCCCACTTTGGAAAGCTGAAAGGGCTACACCTACCTGACTTAGCAATTTATAGCATTGGGTTGCTATGACAGTGAGTACTGCAAGTACCATACAGCAGGCTGCATGCAATGCCAAATGGTGGCCACCAGTTGGTGCAGAGGTCATCACATGTACATGTGCAGATACCCATAAAAGCAGGCTGTACTTGCTGTCCACACATGCAATTATTTCATTGCAGGTACGGAGGGAGAGAGAGAGAGAGTGAGAGACAGACACAGATGCAGATGCAGACAACAGCTGCAGAAAAAAAAAAAGAAAAGAAAAATATATCGAAAGAAAAAGTTATATACTGAAAGAAAAAAGAAAAAAAGAAAAGAATACATTGAAAAAAATATATAGAAAAAATATATTGAAAAAATATATTGGAAAAAAAATTATTAAATTGAAAAATAAATAATATATTGAAAAAAATACATTGAAAAAAATATATTGGAACAAAAAAATATATTGAAAAAAATATATTGTAAAAAAATAATAATATATTGAAAAATCAATATATTGAAAAAAGATAAATATATCTAAAAAAATAAATGAGATATAATAAATAAATCTATTACAAAACACACGGAAACAACAAATACGAACAAATACAATGGAAAGGTATGTAACAGCTATGTATTTACTGGCATGTAGTAGATGTTTATGAAGAGTACTCTACATAGTTTGAATCATCCATATGTGGCAGCAGTACGTATCTATGCTCAGATGCCCTGCATAACTACTGTCATGGAGAAATCAGTGTGTAGCTGTGTGCAGTGGGATATGACTGTGACATATGTAGTTCAGCATTAAATGTCAAACATCTGATCCATGTTATCTGTGCTCTGTACAGTAGTGTGTACAATGTCTGTTTGGGGGAGTAGCGCATACGGTTATATAAACATGGATGTGACAGAGTAACAAATGCATGATAGTCATATTAATGTGTAGCTTAGCATTGGCAACAGCTGTGCCAGGCTAGTATGCTAATCTAGCATTTGCAGCTAAATATACACCCTCTAATATTACTGTGTGCTCACATGTGACACCTGTTCATGTTGTAGCAAGGCCCAACAGATCAGCCGTGAGGTACACGAACTTACAACAGTGTGGACCTTGTGTGTGTATGGCACACACATATGGAGAGATCTGTCTGTGTCAAATATATTAGCATCTGTACATGTGCATAGAGCAAGGGACATACTGCAACTGTTTGTGAAGGGTGGACATATATATGTTGTTGAAGGTTGTTATGTGCATATTTCTATGTAGGTTGTAGTGTGTGGCAAACAAGACAGCATACAGTGCTGGTATATGATATGTGGTGGTTAAATGCTGTGGGTATGATTTGTCAGGTTTGCAGTGTTGCAGCCAGTGAGGCCTGCTAAAGCTACATGGGCTGAGAACACCTTCATTGCATTCCGCACAACACTGTGCAATATTATGACATAACTGTATACCTCACAACCTTCACATAAGTGATATCTCCACTATGAAAGGTGGACTGTATATGTGACAAAGCCATGGACTCAAGCTCAATGTCAACACTGCATTGGCATCCCTTCTTGCAAAAACTCTGTACCCATCAACTAACACATAGGTGGTAGTCTACTAAACACCGAAGGTGTGATAAGAGACCATGGGACACAGGTGGACAGTAGTCTCCCCTCTGATAATCACAGTGCCACACTAGTCATGTCATCTGTCTACGTGGCACACAACATCACAAAAGGTGTGTCATCCAGGGAATTATAGGTCAATGTTCCCCTCTACTCATCACACATAAAGCCCATTATAGAGTACAATGCCCCATGTGGCATGTACCTCACAAGACATCTACAGCAACTGGAAATGACAGACATACCTCACAAAGAGTAATACCGGCCTCAAACAGATGCCCTATGCAGACCGTCTCACAAACCCACAGCTAGACTGTGTCGCATACCACCTACCCAGTGTAGACCTCTGCCTAACATACTAAGCTATGTCAAACCCAGAGCTGTTGGACATGCTCCATGTAAACAGATCACAACCCCTATGAGCTACACGCTCTAGGGACCTAAACCTTGTGACCTCAATAAACAGCACATGCTGGAGGGATAGATTCCTATCTCAGAGACATCCCATACTCTGGAACAAACCACCTATCAATAGCAAACAAAGCTCCTAATTAGCAGTCATAAATAATCCTGATGATTGTATGGGAGATAGGAAATACACAACAGGAATTACTTCTGTGGCTCTGCTTGTCAGGGCCATGTGAAACGTAATTACCTGTGTGTCAAAGGCCAGGGTAGCATATGGCTAGACCTCTATAGGCCCTAGGGCCAATAGCCTATTACCTTCCTATGAAGCGATACACACCCACATGTACTTGTTGCAATAATTGCTATGTGATGTTGACTGAGTGTGATGGTGAATGTGTCAGAGTTCTGTATATGTGTGATAGCTTAGTGGAAAACTGTTTCTGTCATGGTACTATGTGTCCTAGCTGTGATCCCAGCAAAAGATGTGTATGCAATTGCTAGGCGGAAAAAGCAGTATGCCATACAGTCTGTTGTAGTCCCTTGGTGTCAACTGGGGTGTCCCATTGTAGGCTAAAGCAGTACATGTATGCTTATTGAGTGTTACTGCTGGTGAATACAACTCCTGTATGAACTGTAGTACTACTTGAAGCTGTATGCCTGAACAGCACAGTATGATGTATGTCCACATTTCTTGGAACCACTGTTTTGTGTGTTCCCTGAAGTCCTCACAGATTACATACCTCAGGCATAAGTTTTTGTAACTACTGACACACAGTACTGTATGGTACACAGGTAAAGGTAATCTGAGTTGCCATACCTTTGGGTCTGGTATGTATGTCTGATGTGTCTGTGGGTATGCCTGTACCATGGCCTCAGTCACATGTGTGTTACAGGATGTAGGTACATATCTAGCAACAGGTATAGTGTAGTATAGCAGTATGCCGCCTATATTAACGAATGTGCACATTTGTTATGCAGGGGTTTGCCATCAACGACTAGTGTGTATAGTGGTAATACTGTAACTGGACTTTACAATCATTGCAATGGATTACATATTTCTTGATGCATTAGCTTGATATATACCTCCTGTGGTTAGGTGGTGCATTGTGTCGCATACAGTGTGCTATGTACGGTTTATAGTCTTACATACTGGTTTATCTTTGTTGTTGTGCAAAACATGGTTTGATATATAGAGTGTGCCAGGCACTGTCAGGCAGTTGTGGGCTGAGCACTGATATGTGGTATTGAAAGTGTGTATCCTCTGACAGCCAATAGTTTGCTATATATGGCAGTTAATTGATATCTGTACTTTAAAATGTTAAATGTACCACATGACTTGCTCACACATATTGTGTCATTGTCTTCCAGGGTAATGTCCCACCATCGTAACCCCAGCTATAGCCCGGCAGAGGAGGAACTGATAACAACAAGCCTGGTGCAGCACTATGCCCTGCTGTTCTCCAGAACCAGCCAGGACCAGCATGAGCGGACTGCACTGTGGCAAGATCTTGTCCGTAGGGAAAATGACATAGGCATGCATAACCGGACATATGAGTAGGTACGCCATCACTGCAGTGATATATTTGACATGTCCGGCAGTGTGCATCTGATATCCATAGACAACAGCTTGCCACAGGTGGTGGGGTAGCCATCCATCCCTCCCTCACCAGAGTGGAGGAGCTGCTTCTGAGCCTGGTGGCTCCTGGCCAACAACAACAACAACAAGTAACATGTATCATCATGGAGGCCGGAGCCACACAGCAAGTTGACAGGGAGCATGCAGGTAACATGGCATAGCTGTAGACTACTGTTACCTCTATTGGTAGAGCATGCTTATGTGAGATGTGTACTGTGTAGTTAGAAGATGCGGTGCCTAGTGTAATGCAATACTAATAATTGGGAATATAATCTGTAGGCCTGTGACTGTCAACCGCTGTACTACTGTAACATTGCAAACACATAGTAGCAATGCCACAGTTGTTGCCACTGATAAACTGTCTCATATCCTTGTAGGTCCCTCTGGTGTGACAGAAAGGCAGCAGACCCATGCTGGTGAGTGTGTTCTACATTTAAAATTGCTGTTTATATGTGCATGTCATAGGTGAGGTGTAGGCCATGTACACGTATCACACCTACGCATAATGCATGCTGTGCATGTTTGCTGTGAGACTATGCACATCCCAGTAATGTGGGTAGCTGCCTAAAACACATACAATACACAGAGCATCCCACACAATTGTGGCAACACTGTAGTGGACATTGGATAGGCAGAGTCGATACACATGCACACAACATACACAACATTGTCATACGCAGTACACATTAACATGCTACACATGGCGTATTCAGACACCCACTGTAAGGTCACACTCCAGTATCCCAAATGTCATCCACACAGCACACATAATATACCTGAGGGGTAGATACCTCTCATGTGGCTGTGCGACACTGTTCAACACATAACACATTCATGTTAGGCAATGCCCCCTATTTGGCACCATACAAACCCATGTAACAACTGGCTGTGAAATGGTGAATGTAGCCATGGTACTGCAGTTCCGGTACAGCATGGTATGTGCCGGTCTGGCACACATTAGTAGCCTTGAGTGACCACATCATGCTGCATGATGATGGCTCATGGTACTACACTCCATCCAGTTACAGTGACCACAGTACCACACATAGCATTAACTGCTATGCACCTCAATGTTGCGTGTGTGCAAACATATGCACCGATACACAATATGCATAGCAATCACCATTTGTACAAAGTGACACATATATGTCTTGTAATGCTTTTGAATGTATAGATCACATGACACACGCTGTGTATGTGTGATTTTAATGTTGCAGTTGTGTTGTAGCATGCCATGTCATGGCTGGCACTGGCATGTCCGCAATATGTCCTACACTCACCATAACCACTGTACAATGGCTATGTTTAGCAATGTTATTCCATCAGGTATACATGCACCACTCATCCTGCGTGTATACATAGCATGCATGTGCTAAACCTGTGTCCACAATCATCTGCTAAAGACACAGATGCTCTAATCAGAAATGGATATCTATGTGACACACAGATACACATCCAGCCATGGTATGTATACCTGTGAGTGATGGTGCACAGGACATTGCAGAGCTTTTAATACTTGCACAGCAATGTTGTGTACTTGTACGCATTGCATTCCAGGGTGAGGCCAATCACTGAACAACAACACACATACATCAAAGCCATGTATACTGTTATTAGCAAGGGCTGTCTACACCTGCACTGCATGCTGTTGAGCAACACACGTCCTGCATGCTGACACGTGTGATATAACTGTTTGCCTTGTGATACTGTACCCCACCATCACCTGCTATTGAGTATGTTCTGGATTGCTGGTGGTGTGTGTGTGTCTGTGTGTCTGTTTTAGTGAGGAGTGCATTTGTGTACATGTGTGCATGTGTGCATGTGTGCTTGTGTGCATGTGTTCATGTGTGCATGTGTGCATGTGTTCATATGTGCATGTGTGCATGTGTTCATGTGTGCATGTGTTCAAGTGTTCATGTGTGCATGTGTTCATGTGTGCCAACATCATGTATAGGTCGTAAAGTGTGTTTCCTGTCTTCCTCTCACAGGTGCTTTCTTAGGGCTGGTTCACTGCAGTGGGGAAACTAATGTCATTGAACAAAATAGTGATGATGATGATAGGTGTGTTGAGGCACAGCCATGTTTGCCAGGGTCTGTCGTTGGGCCACCAATCAACACTAAACAAGTGTCTACCCCATACATCCACACAGTCATACTGCCAATACATCCATCACCAATGCCCTTAGCTGAGGGACAGCATACAGTCAGCATTGGCCAGGACAGTGTGGTATCCATGGCACATGCATCTCGACACAGCAGCCATACCCAGATGTCTGGAAGGGTACCACGCAGGCAGATGTCCAGGGTTTCTCATCGGAGCATGCCACTGGCAGAAGTGCCACAGATCTTACAACATCACACATGTTCCAGGCTGTCATGGAGGCAAAGGCATGTATGGAACGGTACACCAGACAGGGACTAAGGGCACAGAGGGCACATAACACTGCCATAATTGACAGTATCCATGACCTAGCACTGATAGACATTGGGGAGAGACATTAGATATCCTCTGCAATGTCATGTCCATGTGTCAGGACAGTGCGGGATGGTTGAGTCATCGACATGGACGTATGCCAGCAACATCAGCAGCTGGCAGTCACCATGGACGTCCCTCAAGTCACAGCCACTCCCATAGTGCCAGTACCAGCCCTAGCAATTTTGGGGGTGGGCTGTCCATAGAATGTCCTAGAAGACCACATGCACGTGGCTCTGGCCATCGCAGCAGGGACCTGGGTCCAGTGTACATCCGTCTACCTCTGGGGATAGTACCCAGTCTGGCTTAATACATGATAGTGTCAGTAGCACCCCTGCCAGGCACAGGTACCATATCTGTGGCCAAAGACAGTGATCTGTAAAGCCTGGCAGGTACAGTCCCGTATATGGTAGCCACATGGTGGAACTGTGAGCATGCAGACACACACACACACATGAACCAGACACCTAGGGCTAACACATACCGGCACACATTACATCAACATTGGCTCATAGCAGTACTCCTGCCCCCCCCCCACACACACACATGCACACATATACATGTCGATTGGATGGCTCACTGTAGGCCTCTGGCAAACCAACAACACACCCTGTGTATATGATGAAACCTGTGCCACCTCCTGTCATCTGTAATATCGATGCAGGAACAGGCTACCATGGTGCTGATGCACAAGGTGACTTTATAGCAGTATAGCAATGTTACCATTTTGTCAGCAGTAAAGTGTAATGATATGCTTGAAGGTGTAGTTGAGCAGGTATGATGCATTCAAGCTATGATTGTCATTGTAGTATTGTTTACACCAGTGCTAGTTAAAATAGTGTATTGTCCGCCCATGTGCCACTTGACTGATGTGTGTAATATTGCCAGCATGTGTTAGAGAGTGGACAGTATGTGTGGGATGTGTGTAGCACAGATTTGCAGGTGTACATCTGTGAACATGGTGGAGGTGCACTGTCTGCATGTACGTGCATAGTGGAGACATGGGCAGGGTGACATGCCCTGTATTACACAGTAACACTCCATAGTTTCTATTGGTGGCCAGTATGCATTGTACTACACACATTTCGGAACCTGACTACACATGTGTGTATGACATGGTTTGACACTGTGCTGTGGGTGATACTGTTACTATCTGTCATTGTTCTGCATTCTGTTAGTATACATAACTTCAACAGCCTCACCATAACCAATCGTTAGATGATGTCTTCACAACTGACACACAGCTGTAGGACACACAGCAACATTTGGATCCTTCAGGTACTATACTAGGCAAGTAAGCAGTGGTATTCACCTGCACCCATTACTGAGACCACTCTTGTTTGGCATATAGCTCTCTTAGGTACAAGCAATCACAGTAGGGATATGTCCGTCCACGTCTGGTAATGCATACTGTGGCCTATAATGCATTCTCCAGATGACGCACACATCCTCCACAAGGGTATCATGCAGACAGATACCTGTTGCCAAACCCATGCTGTAAAGCTATTAGCCAAACTAAGCATAGTCATCCACCTTTATGGAACATAGTATCCCCACAGTACCACATAGGTAGTAGCCACCAACATGATGAACAGGTACCGTGTACATGCAACCAAGTGTTACGTCATCTCTCCTTTAATAATCACATTTCCTAAGGTATTTTGTAATACCTCGGTGGACCACATAAGCAATAAGGGGTCAGCATGCATACCCTCAAAGGTTGTTGTACACCTATAATGAATAGTCATCATTGACAGACTTTGCTGCGTTAGAACAGGTCTGACATATACCTCGGCCATAAACCTTTACTCACACAATTCAATAGAAATCATAATGAGTGTGTGTGACATGGATGACCTAGGCCAGGGATCACTGCAGTGGCTGGCATTGTCACAAGCATACAGATGTGACCTAAGGTCTGGGAAGCAGCAGCACAGTCTGGCAAAGATGACAGTTGTGTTCTTGGAGAAAGCAGGGTTCACACACATGCAATAATTGAGGTAACAAATATGTATATGTATTTGCCACACAGCTACCTCACATGTGCAATGCATACTGATATGTCATGCAGTAGTAAAAGCAAAACCACAACACATTAACCAACAGTGCCACAAACATAGAGTACACACACTCACCAAGTGCAGGATTCAAATCCCTACCTAACTACTTCATGATACTAGAGCAGTACGCATTAACACAGCATGCCATACACATTACTGGGATGTCTCTTTTCCACAGGTATATTTGTAAGAGGGTGACATCATCAGACTTGGACAAAGATAAGTATACCACTTGTAAGGTGTTCTACTACTCTGCAAAAAGCTTGCTCTTCTCCAAGGTTATTATACACAAACACACAGGTGTCAAGTGCAGGATTCAAACCCCTACCTTACTGGTTTATGATATTACAGGAGTACGCATTTACACGACATGCTATACACATAATTGTGAGCTTTTGTTTCCACAGGTATATTTGTAGGATGGTGACAACATCAGACCTGACAAAGATTAGTATACCACTTTTAAGGTGTATGAGTACTCTCCAAAAAGGTTGCTCCTCTCCAAGGAGATCACACACAAACAGACATCCATGTGTCAAGTGCAGTATCAAATCCCCCTACTTAACTCGTTTATGATACTACAGGAGTACGCACTCCCACGATGCACTATACACATTACTGTGAGCTCTTGTTTCCACAGGTATATTTGTAGGATGGTGACATCATCAGGCCTGACAAAGATTAGTATACCACTTTTAAGGTGTTTGAGTACTCTCCAAAAAGGTTGCTTCTCACCAAGGAGATCATACACAACCAGACACACACTTGTCAAGTACAATATTCGTACCCCTACCTAATTGGCTTATGATACAACAAGAGTACGCATTTACATTGCGCGCTATACACACTACTGTGAATTCTACTTTCCACAGGTATATTTGTAGGTTGGTGACATCATCAGACAAGACAAAGTGGGTTACATTAGGTGACATTGGGTGGGCTACATAGAAGGAATGTCTAAACACTTTGGCCATGTGATCATCAAAGGAGAGTTTACTATCTAACTGTGTCCCCAGAGCCTTCATGACTTTCTCCATACATACTGGAGTGCCACCTATGTGGTAATTTTTTTGCACTTTGTTTTAGCCAAAGGGGATGACTATGCATTCTTTGGTATTCTTCTTGGGGCATTGTTTTGACACCAGATATCTGTCTCTGTAAGCCCCTTCTGGAGGATGTGTGTGTCAGCCATAGAATCAATTATGGACCACAGTTAGCAGTCATCTGAAAACCTGTTCAGCCATACTCCTCCCGTGCTTGCCTGTACCTCTGAGCAGTGTCTACTGAACAGGTGGGGTCCCAGGGCCAAGACATGTGGGATGCCATTTGTGAGTCAGACATGGCACCTGCAACTCTGAACATGTGTGTTTGATCTGTGAGACACTTGGCCACACATCCTGTAACATAGCTGTTGATGTTCAGGTTGGTAAGCGTGTCCATGATGACATAGTGGGGAATGGTGTATAAAGTCCTTAGTGAGGTCCAGGTGGGCTGTGTGGACTACTTTCACCTCCATCTATGTCCTTGGTAACTGTTTGAAGTAAGTCAACTATGTTTAGGAGACAGGATCTGCCTTTAACAAGGCGAGGTCATGTAGAGTCCAGTGTCTGGAGGTCCCCAATGTCACTGTTTATGGGTTCCATGACAATTTGCTCAATAGCTTTGTAGACCAGGCTGAGTAGACATATAGGGCAATGGTTTCCAGGTTATGTTGTGGCACCCCCTTTGTGGGGCTGGATGACTGTTAGTGTATGCCATTCTTTGGGTACATACCCTGTGGTACAATTGAGTCTGGGCAGTGAATGTACGTGAAGGTGTAGTTCCTTTTGGGCCTAGTGTAAGATGCAGCCTGGGACACCATCCAGTCCCATTGATGCTGTGTTCTTGGCTTTGGAGAGGGCTGTCCTTACCTGAATGTCCATGATGTCTGGGGCTCTGCATCCTTCTGTGATGGACACAGGCCCTTTTGGGGGTGATGAGGGAAGTTTGCACTGAACTTGTCCCCCAGGATGTGGGCAATGAAAGTTGGTTCAGTGTATTCCTTGCCATTTGTCAGTAGCTGACAGCATATTTGGAAGTTGACACCTACATGTCTGGTATAGCTACCGCAGGCTTTGTGGTTGTCATTCTTACAGTCCTTGGCAATTTGTCTTTTGAAAGTGTCCTTGAATTATTTTATGAGCGATAATTGCTTCTTCCTAATAATGATCAGTGATGCCTTTCCTTTAGTGAAGTTGGCTCTATCAGGTGTTAGTTTCCTCCTTCTGTTGTCTAGCTTATTTATAGGCAACGACCACCAGATTATTTTCTTATTTTTGGAGGAGTGCATATTGGTTTTATTTGTGATGTCTCGATCCATGCATCCCTGTAGATGCTCATAGGATGCACTTGTAACTGATTCGGCAGATTGTATACCATTATTCTACAGCAAGAGGTCTTTGGAACTTTCCACTTTTGTCTTGGGATGTGTGCAGTTTGCTTTTGAAAATGTCTTCATGGTGGTTTCATTGACTGGGTGGGGGGGGTGGGATGTAGATGTCCAGTTACTTTATGATCTGATATTACTAGCGAGGGGTTTATCTCTGTTGTGGAACACTGGTACCCCATGTTGGTGATGATCATGTCCAGTATGGTGTCACCTCTAGTGGGCATGGTGACCAGATGTTCCAGGGTGTTAGAGCTTTTACACTCTAGGAAACACTGGGCAAAGGAAGTTGTACACAAGTAATTCTTTCACTTAATGTTTCGGTAGTTGTAATCACCTCATATAATGGTGTTTGATAGGACCTTTATATTTTCCACTGTTCTCAGGAATACTGAGTGAGGTTCCTGTGACAAGGTAGGTGATCTGTGGCAGGATACAATCTGATGAGCAACTTTGCCCAATGTTATTTGCACTTGCATGGTCTCCAAGGCCTCATGCTGTGCCACTAACCTGAAGGTGTGGGTATCCATAAGGTAAATGGGTACACCCCTTCCTTTTGTATTTCACTCATGGTTTTGGGTCCAAAGGTCAGAGGGATTGTGCGTGTTTTACGTGGAGCATGTCCAACAGCTCTGCGTTTGACATAGCTTTGTATGTTAGGCAGTGAACACATCTGAGTAGGTGATATGCAAGGGAGTACAGATGGAGCATTTTGAGATGCTCTGTGTATGGCATGTATTTCTGGCCACTAATGCTCTTTGTGAGGTATTGCTGCAGGCTTTACAGTTGTTGTAGTTGTCTTGTGAGGTACATAGCAAAAGTGGTGTTGTACTCTATTATAGTTCTAGTGAGTGATGAGTAGTGGGGAACAATGTCCTCTTCTATTCTGCATGAGACACATTTTGTGATGAGGTGTGCCACATAGCAGGGTTTCCTGACTACTGTGGGGATGTGATTATCACAGTTGTGTCCAGTGTACACCTGTGACCCAAGGTCTCTTGTCACACTTTCAGTGTTAAGTATACTACCACATATGTTGTAGTTCTTGGCTACAGAGTTTTTAACAAAGGGGATGACAATGCACCTTTTAGCATTGAGCTACAGCCCATGGCTTTGACAACAGCCATCTGTCTCAGTGCGGCCCTTTTGTAGGATGTCCACATATTTAGTGTTTACAATTATGGCTCCTAGTTTGCAGTCCTCTGGAAACTTCTGTAGCCACAGACCTTCCATGTTAAAGTTTACTTCAAGGAAGTAGATACTTGTCAGAAAAATATGTATTAATGTGTGTATGCTTAATGCTAATTAGAAGCTAAATGAGTTAACACATTTTTCATTCTATTTTATATGCACTGTTTCTTATATAAATTGAGTTTCATATGAGACTGAAAAGATGCTTTTCGAAACTGCAGTGTGCTTTCTGAAACTTGCAAGATGCCCTCTGACCTAGTAATTGCTAGCACAGCAATATTCATGTTTATGCCTTTTGGAAATGTACTTGAGAAGCAGGTGCTTATCTGCTAGGTCAGGAGAGAATGAATGAACAATGCTATATCCTGTAAATGTAATGATTCTAAACAATCAGCTCTGTTCGAAGTATGAGAACATGCACAGCTGCAGTAGCCTAGAGATAATGTAGACAAAGGATTATTAGAGAAATGAACTGCTAGCTTTGTGCTTGAATTAACCATAGAACCTTGAATGGTAACATTGCATTTATCCAACAGGTGGTAACCAAGGCCACGTTTTTTTCCTTAGGAAGTTTCTCACAAAAATTGATAAATCAGCAGAAATTCATGAGACTAATTGTTAATAAGTGATGATGAAAAGACTTGTGATTTGTTACGTCAGCTTGGTAGGCAATGTCTTATTAGAAAGTGTATAAAAATGAAAGTATTTCCTGTTTCTAGTTAGACAAACTCTGTAATAGCACGTTTTTCTCTCCTTGCTGCAAGATTAAAGTGCCTTAACCTGAACCTACCGGGTTTTGTTCATTTTTAAAGTATATTTTTCCTTTGACAGTTCAGACCGGAAAGTATCTCTCACTCTAGGCCTAGGTCAGAATCAGGCCCGGTGGCATGTACCCGTGCGGAGAAGTGGCCACATCGGCTCTTCTGTTTTGAAAGACCTCTGACTGAATTGTCATTCGAAAGAGGCCAGCCACTGCTTCTGATCTGGGATTGGAGGATGAGTCAACAATCCGGTGGATCAACTCACGGAGGGTCAGGTAAGGAGGAATTTACCTTTTTTCTGTTTTAGATCAGGGACTAGTTACAGAACTGTTTTGTCAGGGAGATTTGCATGCGCAGATCAGGGACAAAAAGATTACTGTCTTGTCATAGATCAGGGAAACAGGATAGATAGACAGTTATTCTAGATAAACTGTGAAAAGGTGTAAAATCGTGGTACCACGTGATAAGAAGGGTTACGTAACAATTTACAGCTTAGCTAAGGCAACATGGGAAATCAGTGCATGAAAAGTTCCCGAGACCCGCCCCTAACCAAAGACGCAAAATATATGCAATTACAGCGTGCCGATAATGTTACGTACTATACGAAATGGGTTGACAAATACAAATTTGATGGTAATTTAGATAAATCTTCACATATTAAACTTATCAGACAACTTAAAACAGACACGGAAGTTCAGCTAAAAAAGCAACGGCAATTAGGAGTCCCTCAGGCACACAGGTGGCTTGAGGAAGCAAATTGTAGGGAACAAAAGATTAAAAATTCAAAAGCAATGTTCTTAGACAAAGAAGATAATAACTTGGTAATAGCAACAGCCCCTCCTCCGCCCCCTCCGCTTCCCTTACCAGAATATGAAGCGAGTGGACAAGCTGGTCCACCTCCACTATGCCCAGCTGTTCCTGCAAAATCTAAACCGTTTGTCAGGGATCCTATCGAGTCTAGGTCTCGGACACGTAACTTGAGAGGGGATATTGAATTATATGAAATGAATAGAAATTCACAAACTATGAGTGAGGAAGAAATATGTCCACTCATAGAAGTACCAAATCCACAGGCAGGACAGGCAGGACAGGATCCGACTCATCTAATTTATAGACCGTGGACACCGGAAGATATCTGGAAAGCCACAGAGGGAATTCCCTATTCAAAAGTTAATTTTAGAAAATTCTTAGAAGACTTACAGGGCATGAGGTTAAGTTACCATTTGAATGTAGAAGAAGTAGAAAAGGTAGTTAGACAAATTGTAGGTCCAGATTGGCACATGATCAGTGGCAACTGGAATCCCCGTGATGCAGAGCTCAGACCACTCCCACATAGTAATGCAGAACTGGACAACAGAGTGAAAGGTCTGACAGACCAAATCTCTGAAAAATGGAAGCCTAGGGCTGATTGGACTTGCATTAATCAGTGCATACAACAAGAAGGTGAAACTGTTGATCGATATTATGCTAGATTATTAGAATGTTTTAATAACCATTGTGGAATGCAGGTACCTGAAGATCAAACACATGATTCCCCATATGAGCAACAGCTAAAGAATGTGTTCTTAAAAGGCAGTATTACTCCCATTAGCAGCTTTATTACAAAGCACATGGCAGATCATCGTACAAGTAGATTACAGTCATTACTTGAATATGCAGGACATGCCGAAAGGCATTTTAATAGTAAAAAGAAAAAGAAAGCTCAAGTATTTGCAGTAGAAGATGGGTCAGAAGTCTTTGTAGTACAAACCGGGAAGAAGGGTAAGAAAAATGCCCAGGGAAACAAACAATCTAATAAACGATCAGAAGATTTTGAAGAAAGAAAGAAAAGGGGTGAATGTTTTAAATGCGGGAAAAAGGGACATTTGGCAAGGAATTGCAGGCTAAATAAGAAGGTAACTACAGAAGATAAGGAGGGTGAGGAATGACTATCTGATAGTCAGGAATCATTAGATGAGAATAAACAGGAAAAGACAAATGCAAATGTGGTAGCAAGGGTAGAGGATGTGACACAAGGGATAGAGGATGTACATGAATTCGTAGATGATGAAGAAAATGAAATTTTGGACTTAGCATTATTGAGCCTAGAGCTCTACTTAGCAGACACAAAACCGGAAGTTACGCTTCTGGTAGAGGGAAGGGAAGTCAAATTTTTGTATGACTCAGGGGCTTCACGGACCCTGATACATCCTTCCAAACTACCAGAAGATTCAGAATCACCAGATTACATACTAGTGAAAGCAGCTAATGGATAGCTGTATCGGGAGTCACTCTCCCATGACATAGCAATAACTGAAAGGCAAAATTGTTGTTTCTGCAAAATTCCCAGTAAATCTCTTGGGCAGAGACTTGATGCAGATATTTGGCATAGCCGTAGTTCCAACTATGCAGGGTATGGAAGTGCAGCGACAAATGGATACTTTTGTAGTGCGACCAGAGGGTGAAACATATTATTGGTATAGCCAGGACTTAGTTACGACTGGTCCAGGAGCAGTATCCGAAGAACTTTTGAACATAGCCATCAATAAATCCCCCTCCCTTGACACTGACAAACAGCATTTGTTGCATTGTACTCTAAATTACTGTAATAGACCAGGACCCGATAGAGAATATGAGCAAGAATTGTTTAAAAACCATGCTAATAGGCTAGTATTACGAAATTTGTACTGGGACACAGAAGGAAACAGTGTAATAAGCTGTTCATTGCCCCAGGAATTTTTAGCACTTTACAAATCTAATCGATTGCCACATGTGAGCTTAACTAAAAATAGAAATTTGAAGTGGGCAGACTTAGGAGAAAAAGTCACAAGGTGGGGGAAACAGACAGAGTTAGAACTCTCTGAACAAGGAGTACAGAAGCAGAAATTGAATTGGATAACACAGACACACCCAGCTGTGCACTCACAGGCAAGTGAGGATAGCTGAGTATTACTCTTACTGGAGGAAGAGGAAAAAGCCTTATGAGACATACCAGAGACTCTCTGGTCAACAGGGAAATCAGATGTAGGACTTATTCGTACAGCAGGACCAGTTACTATTATGCCAAAATCAGCATTTAGACCTCAGAAAAGACAGTATCCCTTGAGAAAGGATGCAGAGATAGGGATCAAACCTATAATAGCAGCCTTACTTAAGGAAGGAGTCTTAATAGAATCTCCTGTTTCACCATGTAATACACCCTTATTTCCTGTTAGGAAAGCAAACGGGGAATGGCGTATGGTCCAAAATTTACAAGCTGTGAATGACGCAGTTATACCCAGGGCACCAATGGTGCCAGATCCACACACCTTGTTGAATGATTTGAAATCTAAACAGAAGTATTTTTCTGTGGTAGATATTAGCAATGCATTTTTCTCAATACCGATACACCCAGACAGCCAACATTGGTTTGCATTTACATTTCAGGGGAAATGGTATACATATACGAGATTACCACAGGTATATTGTGAAAGTCCAACGATATTTGCACAAGAAATGGCAAGTAACCTGGCGGGATTAATCCCACCGAAAGGTAGTCAGATTTTACTTTATGTAGACGACATTCTGCTGGCAGCCCTCACCCAGCAAGAATGCAGAGAAGATATTATAGCATTATTACAATTTTTAGCTACTCAAGGACACAAGGTAAACAAGAACAAACTGCAACTTTAGAGAAAACAGGTTAAATACCTGGGATATGTAATATCCAAAGAGGGCAGAATATTAGATGAAGACAGAAAAACGGCAATATTACAAGCACCTAGACCAACTACCAAGAAGGAAATGATGTCCTTCCTGGGAACTACTAACTTTTGTCGGAGTTGGATACCAAATTATGCTTTGGAGTCTGCTCCGCTGACTAATTTGATATTCAAAAAGCCGATGGCAGCACAGGATTTATTACAGTGGACACCAGAAGCAGAATCAGCTTTCTGCAAACTGAAACAACTGAGAGCATCTTCCTTAGTTTTAGGATTACCAAACTATCATAAGCGATTTTTCCAAACTGTAGACTTTAAGCAAGGTTATATGACATCAGTGTTAACACAACAGCATGGGGACAAACAACACCCCATAGCTTACTATTCATCACAGTTAGACCCAGTGGTGCGATCCTTGCCCCACTGTGTACAAGCAGTAGTCGCAGCTGCAATGGCAGTGCAGGCTTCAGCCTCAGTAGTATTGTTCCACCCTCTCACATTGAGAGTGCCTCATGCAGTCGCGATTATTTTACTGCAAGAAAAAGTAGCATATCTTTCTCCTACTAGACATCTTTCCTGTATGACTATACTGTTGAGCCAACCTCATATGACAATTGAACGATGTACAACTTTGAATCCATCAACCTTGCTCCCAACCCCTGCAGATGGCAAACCACACTGCTGCCTGCAGGAGATTGAGCAAAAGACACTACCTAGAAAAGATCGTACAGATGTTCCCTTGGATGATGCCGACCAGCTGGTGCAGGAGGGGTCCTACAGGACAGAACCTAGTGGGGTATGCAGTAGTTTCTGATACTGATATTTTAGAAGCAAAGTCTTTAACACACAACTTATCTGCACAAGCAGCAGAGTTGATTGCCTTGACGAGGGCATGTACCTTAGCAGAAGGCAAGAAAGTGAATATTTTTACTGACAGTCAGTATGCTTTTTCTACTGTACATGTTTTTGCATAACAGTGGAAAAATAGAGGAATGATAACATCTACTGGTACACCAATTAACTATGCGCAATTTATTTTAGATTTGTTAGACTCTATTCAGTTACCTCAGAAAGTAGCTATTTGCAAATGCGTAGCTCATACCAAGCAACAGGACAGAATTTCAAAAGGTAATGCGAGGGCTGATACAGCTGCAAAACAGGCAGCTTCAGCTTCAGAAGTTTTTCTTTTGAACGAAAAATTACAACCTTCTGAGATTTTAGATTTAGAAATGTTAAAAACAATGCAGCCACTTACTACAAATGTAGAGAAACAAAAGTGGATAAAACGAGGAGCAATCCTTGAGAAGGGACTGTACATCTCCAAAGAGAGGAAACCAATCTTACCATCTAACTTGTTTAGATATGCAGCTTTGTTGAGCCATGTCTCAACAGGGGGGTGGTATAGTTAGTGAATCGAGTGTTTACAATGTATGGATTTGCTAATTACACAAAAAAATTTTGTGCAGCATGCCATGTTTGTAACAAGCATCATGCACAAGGGGCATTGAAACCTAAGCAAGGGAGTTTCCCTACACCACTGTATCCGTTTCATACTATTTGTATGGATTTTATAGAACTGAACAAATGCGAAAATAAGAAGTACTGCCTTGTCATTATAGATATGTTTTCCAAATGGGTGGAGGCTTTTCCAACTAAAAATCCAGATGCAGCAACTGTTGCAAAGGTCCTTGTTAAAGAAATTATACCTAGATTTGGCATACCGGAAAAGATTTATAGTGACAATGGCACACATTTTGTAAACCAAACAATATGACAACTTAGTTGCTATTTTGGGATATCATTAAAAAACCACTGTGCATACCACCCCCAATCTGCAGGATTAGTAGAGAAGCATAATGTGGTGTTGAAGAGTAAACTTAGGAAATTGATTAGTGAGGCACAAAAGAACTGGGTGCACTGTTTACCTTTGGCACTGTTGAGCATGAGAACTGTTCCAAATGCAAAAGGGTTAACTCCTTTTGAAGTTTTGTTTGGGAGGGCATATTATACAACTCAATGGAAACCTCTCATGTCTGCAGAGCAGGATGCTGACAGTTCACTTGCAGGGTATATGAGGCGATTTTTGAATAACAAACTTTTGCAGTTAAATTCTGTTTCAGATAAAGAGCAAACAAAATCGGAAGCAGAAGTAGCCCCAGACACCTGGGTCTGGGTGAAGATAGTGAAGAGAAAGAATTGGAGTTCTCCGAAGTGGGAAGGGCCGTACCAGGTATTACTGTCGACACCCACTGCAGTCAAGATCACGGAGCGTGCGTCCTGGATTTATTTGACACACTGTAAACTGGTTAAGAACTTTGAACTGGACAAAAACATTGTTACTGTTGTACAACGAGAACAAAATGACCAGGTATAGAACAAACAGAAATACAGAACAACCTCAGAAAACTTGTATGATTATTTTGATAGCTATGCTAATAACATTGTTCTTTTTGTTGTGGCCTTTCCTTTTTCCTGCCACAAAAGTTGAAATGATTATTAAACGAGATGAACCAAACATAGACTGGCACCCGAACTTTAACACTTATCAGGCAATTACACGTGTGTATGCTGAGACTTTTAATGTTTCGAACTGCTGGATCTGCACAGCCATACCAACAGCATACGGGGGGCTATTAATGACTGCTATCCCCCTAGGGGTCAATGAGACCTGGGAAAATCTGTTTTTTGACACAGTATCTATTAAAGCATATGATAAGGTAGCACTGTATTTGCCTGTGACACAAAAGGGAATTGTATGTTTCTACAAGAACGACACAATACAAGTGGGTTGGAGTAAGTGTAATGTGACTGTACAATATAAATGTTATACAAAAGTAAACGATCTGGGTGGATCTTTTAGTACAGATTATAACTCATTTCTTAAATCCATGCATAAGACTCTTGATCAAGTGCAACGTAATCCTGTACATTTTAAACAGTTATCTGTAATAGATAGGAAAATGTTTCATGCAGGGCAGTCATTTCGTAACAAAGTAACTACTAAAGTAGAGGATTGTTATTTTGTGTGTGGTAAAAAAGCATATAAATGGTTACCTGAGAATTGGTCTGGCAGTTGTTTTTTGGGGTACATGGTCCCGGACATAAGACACACTGCAGTCTTGCCTCAGGGAAATATTCGAAATACCCGAGATGTAGCCAAGAAAGCTGTTAACAAGCCTGAAAATCCAGTGGGACAGATTGAGGCGGGCTGGAAAGATCAACATACTGTGGGTACCAAACTGATGCACATGGACTTGAGTGATGCTGTAATATCGTGGGCAGGCATATTACCTGCATATGGCGCAGTTAAATGGATTTGGGAGCTGCAAAAACTGTCTAAACTTCTCGAAGTGATGAGTAATGCAACTTTCTCTGCCCTTGAACTGATAACTGATGAACTGAATGCTATGAGAACTGTAGTGCTCCAGAACCGAATGACTCTTGACTTCACCTTAGTGGCGAGGGGTGGAACGTGCACTTTAATCAAAGAAGAATGCTGTGCATTTATACCAGATCATCAGCATGAAATTAATGACCACCTTGAGGTGATTCAGCAAGTGTCGGCCATGACCAAACCAGGCCCAAACCCTCTGACAGACTTTTTCCAGAATTTGTTTGGGGGGTGGGGTTCCATCCTTATGAACATCTTGATTGCCATTGCTGTGGGATTACTCCTGATAGGAGTTTGTATTTGTTGTGGAATCCCCTGCATGAAAAAATTAATCAAAGTATTTATAGATGTATCAGTTTCTGAGACTATGTATCAGAGTACTGAATTTGAAGAGCTGCTAGAATGTGAAACACTTTCATAAAGTTTAAACTGAATGACTTTCTTAACTGCAAATCCTGAATGGAAGAGGTTAGGAAAAGAAGCAAACTGTTTATTCTTTTTGAAAATAGAATTAAAAAGTATTAACAGGGGAAAATGTCAGAAAAAATATGTATTAATGTGTGTATGCTTAATGCTAATTAGAAGCTAAATGAGTTAACACGTTTTTCATTCTATTTTATATGCACTGTTTCTTATATAAATTGAGTTTCATATGAGACTGAAAAGATGCTTTTTGAAATTGCAGTGTGCTTTCTGAAACTTGCAAGATGCCCTCTGACCTAGTAATTGCTAGCACAGCAATATTCATGTTTATGCCTTTTGGAAATGTACTTGAGAAGCAGGTGCTTATCTACTAGGTCAGGAGAGAATGAATGAACAATGCTATATCCTGTAAATGTAATGATTCTAAACAATCAGCTCTGTTCGAAGTATGAGAACATGCACAGCTGCAGTAGCTTAGAGATAATGCAGACAAAGGATTATTAGAGAAATGAACTGCTAGCTTTGTGCTTGAATTAACCATAGTACCTTGAATGGTAACATTGCATTTATCCAACCGGTGGTAACCAAGGTCACGTTGTTTTCCTTAGGAAGTTTCTCACAAAAATTGATAAATCAGCAGAAATTCATGAGACTAATCATTAATAAGTGATGATGAAAAGACTTGTGATCTGTTACGTCAGCTTGGTAGGCAATGTCTTATTAGAAAGTATATAAAAATGAAAGTATTTCCTGTTTCTAGTTAGACAAACTCTGTAATAGCACGTTTTTGTCTCTTTGCTGCAAGATTAAAGTGCCTTAACCTAAACCTACTGTGTTTTGATCATTTTTAAAGTATATTTTTCCTTTGACAATACTAAACAGGACAAGACACAGGATTGGACCTTGTGGTACTGCAGTCATCACTGGTCCAAAGTCATACTTGGAGTCTGCTACTTTCACAGTGTGTGTTCTGTCAGTAAGCCTGTTGGCAACCCATCTTGTGACATAGCAAGTTATACCTAGTTTAGTGGGTTTATCTATATTTCCAGAGTGTGGGGTGGTGTTGTAAGCTGTGGCAGGATCAGCATAGGCTGTGTGAACCACCTTACCCTTGTCGACGATTCTGTTGATGGCTTCAATGTCATCTATCAGGTTTAGGTGACATGATCTGCATTTTACAAACCCAACATGGTTGTAGTCCAGCGTTTGGGGATTACAAATGTAATTGTTTATATGTTGTATGATGATACATTCCATGGCCTTGAAGATCGGGCTCGTCAGGCTAATAGGGCGCTAGTTCCTGGGGTCCGTGCTGTCTCAACCCTTGTGTAGTGGGATAACCATCACTGTGCACCATTCAACAGACACAAAGCATGAGGTGAGGCTATGACTGCATATGGTACATCAGTATGGTGCCTGTTCATTCTGTGGTTTGTGTGGAACACAGCCTGTGAAGTTATCTGGTCCCATGGCTGCTGTGATACTAGCTTTGGAGAGTGTTTTTTACGTGTGCAGCCATGATGACAGCAACTTTGCAGTCTTCCATTATAGAGATGTGCTCTTTCATGGGTGAGAGGGGGGTACAGTTAACACTGATCCTATCTGCCAGGATGTTGGCAATATCAGTTGGGTCTGTATATTTAGTGCCATTGAGCTGTAACTCAGAATAGATCTGAGTGTAGCCATGACATGGACCTGTCTGTTGGGCAGAGATCTCCTGAGTAGACAGTATGCAACAGAGTACAGATTGGGTTACATTCAGTCTTGTTGCATGGGCAACTGTTTGAGGCCAGTAATCCTCTTGTTAGGGTACTTCAGTGGTCTTTCTGGCTGCTGAACGTGGCTAGTCAGATTCATCACAAGTGTGTTGTGGTACTCTCTGATGGGTCCGATGACTGATGAGTACTGGGAACCTCCTTTGACCTACATGCACAGACCTTGGCAGTTTGTGTGAACACATAGCATGATTTTCTGACAACTTTGTGAATGTGTTTCTGGAAGTAGAGATGTCTATCCACATTTGTCCATAGATCCCTTATTATCACCTCCGTATTTGGCATAAGTGTGTGAGCATGCCCAGTATGACCTTTCAGTATGTTGTTGCCTGACATTTGCTTTGTTTTTTAAGTGTGTGAGCATGCCCAGTATGACCTTTCAATGTGATGCTGAATGAAATCCACTACATTTGTTGAAGTATGTCAGCACGCCCAGTATAGACATTTATACTATATGTGTATGGAAAATCAAGTCGTATTTTTACAGCAGGGCTCACCTTTGTGTCACAGATCAACAGGGATCATGCTGTGCCTGCAGGGCTTCCATGAGACACTTTGCATAGACTTATCAACATTTTTACATACAGGGGGGACAGCTATTCTTTGTACATTTCTACCCAGGGGCACACTTGATTGTTACTCTGGGTGTACATAGGATGAGGGTTTCACCTGACGCTTATACACATTTGCTATGCCTGCACTGCTATGTATGGTACACCATTTCAGTCTGTACTGTTGCCTATCGTACTGGCTTGAGGCATACTACTGTGCTACAGATCCTAGCATCCAATGTCACTATATTATAGGTTCATAGGTTCATATGTTCATACTAGGCTATCTGCCCTAGGGCATTTATAAGCCTAGCCAGAGTGTGTTTGGCTTTTGCCATCCATTTTAAATTAATTTTGCTATGCCCTTTTTCGAGGTTAGTATACTGTGCCTCTGTCTAACAGTGACACAGAAGTGATACCCAGGGTAAACCTACGATCTCTCATCCACTCATCAAGATTCCTTTTGAAGAGAGTCAGTGAGGGACTCTGCCTAACCTGGACTGGGATTTTATTCCAGAGTGAAGGGAGACTGTGGGCTATGAATCTGTCCCTCCAGCATGTCCTATTTATTTCAGTGCTGAGGTTCAAGTCTCTCGAGCGCGTAGCTCGATGGGATTTGGATTTTCTGAGGTGCAGCATGTCCATTAATTCCAGGTTGGACATGGCTTTATATGTCAGGCACAGATCGCCTCTGAGCAGGTGGTATGCCACTGAGTAGAGCTGGAGTTTCTTTAACCGGGCAGCATATGGAATCTGTTTGAGCCCTTTGATCCTCTTGGTGAGGTACTTTTGGGGTCTTTCCAGTTGCTGCAGGTGTCTGGTAAGGGACATCCCAAAAGGGGCATTGTACTCAATTATGGGCCTGATGAGGGATGAGTAAAGAGACACGATGACCTCCCCTGATCTAGATGTGAATCCCTTCATGATTACGTGGGCTATATAAAATGTTTTTCTAACCACTTTAGCCACGTGGTTGTCAAATGAGAGATTGCTATCAACTTGGGTCCCCAGGTCCCTAATTTCTTCTTCTGTACTTAATGGATTACCACCTATGTGGTAATTTGTGGGCACTTTGTTTTTGCCAAAGGGGATGACTATACACTTTTTGGCATTTAGCTTGAGGCCATGGCTCTGGCACCAGTTGTCTGTTTCTATGAGGCCCTTTTGGAGGATGCTTGTGTTGGCTGGAGAGTCGATTATGGTGCCCAGTTTGCAGTCATCTGTGAACTTGGTCAGCCACAGTCCTTCCGTGTTGGCCTTTACCTCCTAGAAATATATACCGAACAAGGGAGGTCCCAGGACTGAGCCTTGTGGGATGCCACTTGTAACTGGTTTGGAGTCTGACATGGCTCCAGCAATTCTAACCATGTGGGTTCTGTCCGTGAGCCAGTTTGCAACCCATCTAGTGACATAGGGGTTTATATTTGAGCTGGTGAGCTTATCTATAATGCCCGAGTGGGGTATTGTATCGAAGGCTTTTGCGAGGTCCAGGTAGGCTGTGTGGACCACCTTCCAATGGCCTTGGTGACTGTTTCAAAGAAATCAACCAGGTTTAAGAGGCAGGATCTGCCCTTAACAAAGCTGAACTGGGTAGGATCCAGTGTCTGTAGGTCCCCAATATCTTTATTTATGAGGTCCATGATGATCCTTTCCATAGCTTTGCAGACCAGGCTAGTCAGGCTTATGGGGCGATAGTTTCCAGGATCCGTTGAGGCACCACCTTTGTGGAGAGGGACCACTGTTGCTGTATGCCACTCTTTGGGTACATATCCTGTAGTAAGGCTGAGATTGAACAGTAGTTTTATATTTGGGTTTAACTCTTCTTGGAGTTCATGTAGGATGCAGCCTGGGACATAGTCTGGTCCCACTGATGCTGTGTTTTTTGCTTTGGAGAGGGCAGCTCTTACCTGAGCATCTGAGATGTCAAGGGGGCAGCACTCGGCTGGGATAGATATTTGCCCTTTTGGTGGGGGGGGGGAGAAGTTTGCGCTGAACCTGTCAGCTAGGATGTTGGGAATGTCTGTGGGTTTGGTGTATTTTTTGTCATTTTGGACTAATTCTGAGCATATCTGGGAATTCCCATCCAGGTTCCTAACATAACTAAAGAAAGACTTGTGATTATCCTTAGTGTCCTGTGCAATTTTTCTCTCAAAGCTGACCTTAGACGATTTTATGAGTGCCCGTAGTTTTTTGCTAATACTGATCAGAGATGCCTTCCCTTTTTGGGATTTTGCTCTATCATGTAGTAGCTTCCTCCTTCTATTGTATAGTTTGTTTATGGCTGGGGTCCACCAGACAGGACATCTGCCTTTGGAGGATTGGGTCTTGGTTTTATTTGGGATTGCATGATCCATGCATTCCTGAAGGTATTCATAGAATGTGTTTATAAAGGATTCTGCAGTCTGGGCCGTATTTTCCACAGGCCCGGGGTCTTTGAAGGATTCCACCTCGGTTTTGAGGAGTGTGCAATTTGCTTTAGAGAAGTTTTTCACTGTGGTTTTCAGGGCAGGTGGTGGAGTCGGGATGTGAATATCCAATGAGATTAGTTTATGGTCTGATCTTACCAGTTTGGGATCACTTCTGGTCTGGAGCATAGAGTCCCCATGTTGGTGATGATCAGGTCCAGTATGTTTTCCCCTCTTGTGGGAGAGGTAACAAGTTGTTCCATAGCATTTGAGTTTATAAATTCTAGGAACCTTTGGGCTAGGGTGTTGGAGCAAGAGCGACTTCATAGCCTATACAACCCACATCACACCGCCTGGCCTGATGTTCTCTGTCTGCATAGGCCTGTGGGGGAGGTTACCCATTTGCCTCTTTAGGGACATGATACAGCATTTCTTTGTGTTTGCATTACTGTGCAATTGTCCTGCTGTGTCTGTGCCACAGAAATGCTATCATGGCTTAGTGATTCAGTAGTGTGACTATAGTGCACAGTATCCTGGGTTTGAGCCCTGTCACTGCTTTTTATTTTCATGTTGGGCAGACCAGACTGCTTAAGGAACAGTAAAGCAAATATGAGCATGTTTACCTGACTTTGCTCAACTTTGCACGACTTTGCCCGACCTTGCCCAACATTGCTCAACATTGCCCAATATTGCGCTAGTTAGCACGGGCAATTTTGTTTACATATACTAAATATTGGTAAATGCTGCTTAGCACTGCTTTATATTGCTTAAAACATGGCAATCATGCTTCCGGTGGTGCTGCAGGGCTGCCTATGTCAGATGCATATACTACACTCCCTATACATGTTTGGAAACAGGTAGTGTCAAATTAGGCATCCCTTTTATTTTATGTGCGAGTCAGAGAGAGGTATAATTTCCAGGGTTCTTACTGAGCCAGTGTATGTGCTATGCATTGCCTCTTTGCCAAGGCCAAGGCATACTGGGCACGCCTCCATCTGCCTACTGGGGCAGGCTCAGGTTGTTCTTCCTCTGAGTCATGCTGTGCCTGTGCAGGCCTTGGCAATGGTGGGGGGCTGTTTGGCCCTGCCCCATGCTGTTCCTGCTGTAGCTGTTTTTGCAGGATCATATTGTGTAGCATGGCACATACCATGACAATTTGGGTACATGTAGTTGGTGAGTACTGCAAGGCTCGACCAGATGTATCCAGGCACCGGAACTGTGACATGAGCATCCCAAACACACCCTCAATTACATTTCATATTTGTGTGTGTGCTTCTTTATGGAGTTCTTGTTCAGGTGTGTGTACATTTCTGATGGGTGTCATCAGCCACGGCTCCAGTGTGTATCCAGCATCCCCCACTAGGTGACCGTCAAGGATGTCCCCATTGGCAAATGTCTGGTACAGCTGCGTCATATGCCAGGTATGGGAATCATGGTAGCTTCCAGGGCAGCCAGCACACACATTCAGTATTATGCCCTAGACATCGCACATGACCTGGCAGTTGATGGAGTGGAAGCCCTTGCGGTTGATTTAGGCCCTACCCCGCTCAACGGCTGGTGGTTTGATGTGTATGTGCGTGCAGGCAATTGCACCCACTACCTCAGGGTATTCCGCTATTTGCTGGAAGAGATGCATATTGCTGGCCAAGACCTCACGGGAATTGGGGAAATATGCATGATCACCGACATGTGCTGACATGACATTCAGGAACTGGTGCAGTACCCTGGATGCTGATGCATGTGAAATCCCCATCATATCACCAGTTGGACTCTAGAAGGTACCTGTTGCTAGTATTCTTAGGCCAACACATACCTTGGTTTCCACTGGGATGGGTTCCCCTCTGTTGCTTCTGTGTGTGAGGCGTGGCCTGCACAGCTCAACAATTTACTGCAGGAGCTTTCTGTCCACTCTATAGCGCTCCACTATCTCCAGTTCATGTAGCCCCTGGTAGGTTACCCTGGGTCTGTACACTCTTCTCCGTCTCCTCACTGAGGGTTGCTCAGCAACATCTGCAATGGCACCACCCTCAGCATCTTGCACATGTTGCCTGATAATAGCAATGGCAGCCCCTAACATTTTTTTTTCTCAGTTAAGCTTTTTAAGTTTTCACTTCTCTTTGTATACTGCAGTGTTGCAGTGTTTCTCAGTAAAACATGGGGGATGTTGTTTGCAGAGTTTGAAGTGCTGGGTTGGGCAGGGCTAGTGTACTGACTGTGTAATTGGCTGATTCTGATTGATTTCACCTGGCAGCTCTGCAAGTTCTCTTTGGTTAACTTCCTACTACTACTTTTCCTTCCTTTTCCCTTTCTGTTTCAACAGGGGGCGGCACCGTGCAAACAAGCGCAAACACACACACACGCTCGCACACAGCCTTACATGGGCTTACACAGGCTTAGGCAGGTGCACATCTGCGCACACAGGCTTAGACAGCCTTACACAGGCTTACACAGGCGCACACACTCGCACACAGGCTTAGACAGGTTTACAGGCACGCATACGCGTGCAATCAGTGTAAGCATCTTTGCAAGAAAGTTTGGTGGTAACCACAGCATATGCCTTTGGTTTCTGGGTTTCAGTTCAGACAACCGTAGACACGCCTATTCCAGTCCTGAGTAACTCACAGCAAACACATGCCACTCTGCTCCAATAAGCTTACAGTCTTTAATACATACCCCCCCCCATGATGTCATCTATCTTCTACTCTGTTACTCCCCTAATCCTACTCTTACACTCTAGGGACATGGTTCAAATGGCAGGGAAAATTGGGATTCACTATCCTTATACTCATTTGCATAGGCTTGCCTACTAATGCTTGGTTACATCTCTCACACTGATCTTCCCCCCCTTAGCAACCACTACTCAGTAGCCATGTTGTCTTCAGCCTGCCATTCACTCGCATGACAGATGGATATTTTTAATTAAATATCTATTTTTGGCTTTTATTTTTATTTTTTTCTGGTTTTTAGAGCGCCGCACATTTGCGCGGTGCTGCGCTATCCTTAATCATCGGTGATCGGGGAAAAAAATATTTTTTATTATTTTGAAACACATATAAATGCCAATGGACTTATATTTGGCCATTGGCATGCTTCCTCAACTGGATGCATCCTTTATTTGGAGCTGTCATTGCTCCATTTTGCTATTTGCAGAATGGAACTCAGTTACCAACCGAGTACATTTCTGCAAACAACACTACTCTTACTTGGACAGGTTAGTGTTTCCTGGATCGCAAATTTACCTCATTTGCATAGCTTTCTACAGCAAATGAAGTAATTTGCATAACCTAACACTGTCCATGCAAGAGTTGTTTTAGGAGCTCTCATGCACACCCCTGCCATCTGTTCCTGGATCGCTCGGCAGACATATTGGCTGTCTGGAGTCTTACTCTACTCTTAGACTCCATGCAAGCCTTCGTGAATCCATCCCATAAACTCTGTGTAGGCTACACGCTAAGCCTACATGGAATTTATTGAATCCCCAGGTTAACTTTATTAATCTGTTCTTTATTTAACTTTCAGCTTAAATCATGAACACTTTTAGTTGTGAAGACAACACCTCTTCTGTCGAATATATCCTCTAAAGACATACATGATGAGGGATGTAGCTTTTAATACACTTCTTGCTCTGCTGTATTTTGTATGCCATTAAGGTTACTATTTTACTTCAAATGCTGGGGTCTGCAGACATTAATTGCAATAATAAAGACGAATAGGTAACTAAAAGTGTCCACATGACAAATATGGCATTATTTTCAAGTATGTAGTTAGAAATTCCTGCTTTCTGCTCAAGCCTTATATTGTTTTCTCCCCCACACATTTAATATGTTTTAGTCCAAATCCTACCCCTATACACTTAACTGTGCACTTCATTTTCAACTGTTTCCTCTTATTATCCTAAACAAATTGGCATTTCCGGTCTCTGTGCCTCTTGTTTACAGTTCTGTGATGTGGTTAAGAGTTAGTTTTGGATGCTCCATAGTCTATATCCCATAATGTTCCTGGAATTTATTTAGTTGAAGTGAGTACCCATTGGTCTATTCATTCATCTAAGGGCATGATTTAGGGTGTCAGGAATAGTGCCTTCTTTTCCAGTGCATTGGCATTTTCTTGTTTGATCCCAGCTCTCTGAGCATGCCCAGTAGACATTCATGTGAGGGATGAGCAGTTGACCATGACTATAAGCTGCTGCTCTTGTGCACAAGTAGTGTAAACCCACAGATACCCCTCCTGAATGGAAGAGGCACCTATGTACATTTCTAAAGGCTCCACTGTGGAGATTTCTGGAGCTTGTATACATCTTTGCATCCCTGGGCATGTGCTGCATCCTACTTCACTGAGAGACATATGTAAGCAAACTAAGTCCCTTCATTCCTCTTCCTGCAGGTGTTTAAATCAGTGCTCAAATGTAAATTTCCTGGGCTGTTAAAAAGTTTTGGAAAAAAAAAAATAAATATATTTCATGGGCTGCAGTGAATAACTTTAACCTTTCATCTCAATGGGTTTGGCTTTTTGTGCTATATCTGTACCTCACTTCTTCTTAGTCTGACAACTAAATATAAGAAAAAAAATTCTGATCTGATGTTTTAATAAATGGTCACCATTCGGATCAGTCTTGGAAAAGAGATATTTGTTTTAAAGTCAATGGAAAGTTATTGCAAAGACTCCTAACCATAACACAGCTATACTCTGTCCCAGATTGTCTACTCTTACCTCCAAAAATTAATTAAAATTAAAATGAGTATAAGAGGCAAACATTTTATTTTATTTTTCTTCCGTGAAAAAAAAAAAACACCCATAAAAATGACTCAATTAACAAAGCAGCCATTTGCTCATTCTTTGACTACCTCCATAATTAAATGTAACCCAATACTTAATAGGCGCAAGACAGGAAAAGTAATCTAGGATAAAATGCAAGTATATTGCAGTATATAAACACACACACACACACACACACACACACACACACACACACACACACACACACATACACACCAAACATATTGCAGGATGCGAACACACATGTGCACACATACAGGAAGTATATTGCAGGATACAAACACACGTGTGCACACACACTCAGACAAACACACACACACACACAGCAGATATATTGCAGGATACAAACACATACACGCACACACACACACACACATACACACACACACACACACACACACACACACACACACACACACAGGAATTATATTGCGGATACACACACATGCACACACACACACACACACACACACACACACACACACACACACACACACATACAGAGGAAGTATATTGCAGAATACAAACATGCATGTACACACACACACACACACACACACACACACACACACACACAGCAAGTATATTGCAGAATACAAACACACACGTGCACACACACACACACACACACACACACACACACACACACGCACACACACGTACGCACACATCAAGTATATTGCAGGATACAAACACATACATACATACACACACACACACACACACACACACACACACACACACACACAAGCACATCAAGTATATTGCAGGATACAAACACACACACACACACACACACACACAGCAGATATATTGCAGCATACAAACATATATACACACACACACACACACGCGCGCACACACAGGCACACACATGCACACACAGCACAGGTGCAAACAGATACACATTCTCAGTCACACATTGTAACTACACTGCCACTTTTTCTACTTCATGTTTTTCTGAATGGAAACCAAGCACCTGATGAAAATACATATATATTGAAGGAGAGCATACAGATTGCATAAGAAAGGCACTCTATCTGACAACCATATAAAAAACAATACTTGTGAGGCAGAAACACTAATGGCTGTATTACTGCTCACTGTTTACCAATCAGTTAACTAGACTGCCAATAATTTATCTAAGCAAGGATGAAACATTCCTTTAAACCCTCCCATTAGGCTGCCTCTGCTACATGATCCACTGCTATACTATTACACTGGCACTGATAGAAATGCAAAAAATGCATTTTCACTAATGCACATCTTTAATGACTTTCCATAGAGATAATCTGCAACTTAACCCAAGAAGGATTTATAACATTAAACTCAATTGGCAATGACTGCAACTTAATACAATTTGATAATAATCTGTTATATGACATTCCAAATTCAAGCAAAGCCAGAAATTTGCAAATGTTAAGCAAAAGTGACAAGTCAATTGGTAATGACATGATGTTTTTGATACGGCCCTGAGATTTGCTGATGCCTTTAGGTGCAGTCACAAATACATCTATTTCCTTAGTGAACATGCTATCAAAAATGAAAAAGAAGATGTGATTTGGGCCATAACTGTGTTTGCACATGATCTAATGATTTCCCCAAGGCATATGCATAAGGTCATCTGATATCACTCTTTAGTGACCACACTTAAATGTAGACTATGGAATAGCTGGCTTAAGAAATTAATGGTAAAGGAAGCAGTGAACCACATTTATAATCTTTTACATGTCTATCTCCACACTGGATTTAGCCATCTGACTTGCAGGGTTTGAGAATTGCTGTCTGTCTTGAGTAAAACAGAAAAGTATACATTATTTGCAAAAATCAGAAGTCATTTTCCTGATGAGAGCTAGAGAATGAGCACAGTTAACTCCAAGCCCACTTTAGTGACAGTGGGAAGGGACATATGATGAACAGTATAAAGTGTGATGCCCACCAGTGCTACCAATAAGTGATGGGCATCAATATACATCATTCCCTCGCTGAGTCAGTAATTAAGGAGCTTGAAGCCTCACCACTGACACTGGAGACAGGCATCCACTTGGAATACAAATGGATGCACTCGGTATTTCCAAACGCAGACCTCTCTGCATCAAATACAATTTCCCTTAACAGCACACAAGGAACTAACTCTGTCTGGGGTCTAGATCTCTTCATCTCTCTCCCTCCATGTCAGTAAAAAGACTCCACACTGGTACAGCTGTAGGGTTAGGTCCTCAGCTGAGTGTCAACGCCAAGTCCTCCAGCACCATCTCTGTAAACCCAGTGCTTCGTGTCCTTGCCCCAAGTAGCTGACATACACACACACACACACACACACACACACACACACACACACACACACACACACACACACACACACACGCACACACGTAAACACACACACACACACACACACACACACACACACACACACACACACACACACACACACACACACACACACACACACACACACACACACAGAAACACACACACACACTGAGAGATGTGATTTACACACACACACACACACACACACACACACACCTGGGAAAGGCTGCCACAGGTCTACTAGCTATGCCCCCTTCAGGTCAGACTATAATGTAGTTACCACTGCCACCAAACACTTCACAGTCAGCTACTCTAAGGCCCTTAACAAAGGGTGCCCAATTATACTGTGTAATATTAATGCTAATACAAATGGTGGTACTTCACCAAGACGATTAGGCCTTCTGGAGTGGCCCATACCATGTCACCAAATAAATATAAGTACTCTCAAATGTTAGACACTCTCTACAAGAACTAGCCATGATAAAAGTATCAAATATATTTAATACTAAATAATAAAAGTACATGAAAATACTGAATATATATTCACAGTTAACCACAACATTCACATAACAGAAAATATTGAAAACAACACTGATGGACTGATAAAGAAAAACAATCTCTAAATTAAGCTTCACTAGAGTCCTGACTGAATCTACAGTAAGAGAATTATACTGTTCCCTAATAACTTTGTTAGACAAGGCAAGAGGAAATACATGAGCAGTCTTTCTAGTCAGGCCTCAAACAGAATACTCTATATGCTGAGATTACTCCCTGTAAAATATAATATCCAAGATGACTTGCAGAATGGCCTCATCTGGTCACTTAACTCTGTGTATCCACAATATCTCCTTTTGAAGTTTGAGACAGGACTTTAGCAGACTGCAATAATACACATTTAGAGCTTTTATGGCAATACCTAGGAGGCAGAACCATTTACACTTCCCCCTTCTTTACAAACGCTAACAGATAATGGCTGCTCCCAGACCTACCTTCTCTGGGCCTACTCAGCCCTGCAGGGTATAGTTTGACAGCTCATTTACATTTCCCTTATGTTTCTTAAAATAAGCCAGCTGGATAGCCATTGCTGTGCCAGTGACCTCTCTTAGACATATACATGTAAGTCAGTAACCATAATACATGTACATTTCTCTTCATTTCAGCAGGGTGCACTGCTGATACATATTGCACAATTAACACAAAAAAAGCTCACAAAAACATTTTCAGCACAAGCATCTGTACAGATCAGATTTATATACTAATGACATACAATTATTTACAAAATTCCAGCTAGCTGTGCTGGCACAAGTCATACAACCACTGCCCTACTTCTCCCTGGAATGGCTGACAGTCCCACCTACCATCACATAAAGTACCTAGGCTAATTTGATATGTATAAAACAGATTTGGTTACTTTGAACCAGAGTTATAGCTATTATTTTCACATTTAGTCAGAAGTGAGATCCCTCAGTAATACTGTTGCCAACCATGGACCCTGCTGGAAGAACAAGCAAACATTAGACTTTGAAACTTCCCAGTACATGCTGACCAATCTTTTCTTTGGTGCAAAACCTTACCCCTTGGCCTAAATTTAATCAAGGTTCTTATATGCTTTTATTTACTGGGAAATGTTGATTAGTTTACATTGTTCAATTTCAGCAGAGGCCCATGGAGAAAAGCTTCAATAAATAATATATGCATAATATAGCAAAATTTAGACAAACTGTAAAGAAAGGAAAAAGTACACAAATATTCAAGTTAATTAAAATGGGATAAATGGGAACTATCAGACACATAAAGTGAATCAAGTTCTAAAAAGTGACATTGGTGCATATTTCAGGACATCACTGGAGCAGGAAATTAATTTTATAAATGTAGAAAAATTAATGAACAGCAGAATATCAAATATATGCGAGTCAAAATAATTCATTATGCATCTATATTCATGCTGATATGTAAGCTGATAAAAGCACAATAATACATACATTTCTCTTGGGAGGAATGCTACTTACTTACCTCAGTAAGATATAAAAATGCTGGGATGTAATGTTTTAGTAAGCCAGTAATAGAAATCTTGACAATGTTCATGTTTTATCCTGGAGATTTATTAGATTTGCATATACTAGTGATATTTAGATGTAGTTTGAATTTGGTTTAAAAAGGAAGAAGGTTGTTTGTTTGCTTGCTGATGAAGAAAATGCTGTTCCATAGTTTAGCTATGCTTACTGAGTATAAAGAGTCCCTATCTGAGCTGTAGGACTTGGAGGATTTTATTAATTATTGATCCTTTAATCTAAGGGTACATCTGCATTTGCAAATTTTATTATATTAGTGATGGTTGGCATGCTTGAAGAAAAGTGTAGTATTTTATATGGCACTATGAGGTGCATATATGATATCTGATGTGGTGGGAAGTTAGATGTACATGTACTTTCTTTATTACACCCCTTCTTAAATTTATTTGGTGGTGTGGTTTGAAGATTTCAGAAAATTGCAGTTGCATACAGCAAGTTTGGAAATAGGAGGGACATTATTTTTACTTCTAGCAGTGAGTTTTTTGACAATGACATTGATGAGGTCCTCAGGATTAACTTTGTCATCTATGATGACAATTAGTAACATGGCATGAGTCACTTGTTCTATTGTGGTGTTGTTGGATCAGACTATATTTAGTGTAGTGTTAGCTGGTTGGAGGTTACTAGAGATCATTTTGTTTTTGGATGGGGAAGCGATGCAGGAGTAGTTGGCATTTCTCTAGCCAGGTCTATTCCTAAAGGGAGTATAATTCATCAGTTGAGCTTCAGCCACTGTGCCCTTTAAAAGATTAAACCCTACATATCTGAAGTTCGTTATTTTTCTGGAAGAGGCAATTAACTTCACAATGTTTTGTTGTATATTAAACCTAGCTAAAGTGGCAACATTGTAAATATATGACCCAATTTCAAAGTTTGGGACTTTCCTGGAATTGTCAATGATTTTTGAAAAACAATGGGCTTATTTGGTGCTTCCTACACAAATGCATAACATTTTGTACAGCTGCACCCCCCACACACTAATTATATATACCAATTCTGAGATCACACAACAGTGGATAAAAGGCAAATTCACATTTTCACTGTTCTGAGTTTAAGACAATTTGCGTTTTCAGCATTTTGAGTTTTAGATTTTATGACAAAGACCAGGTAGAGGAATACAACTGGTAGCCAGAATATTTAACTACCATCTCTCCTCAAGTAAGTGGAAAGAGAAGGTCACTCCAAGGGGATCTCTAGAAATTACATCTGTAAGGCATATCCACAGCCCATGAAACAGGAAATTCTTGTCCAAGTCCTCCAGCACCGTCTCTGTAAACCCAGTTCTTCGTGTCCTTGCCCCAAGTAGCTGACACATACACACACACACACACACACACACACACACACACACACACACACACACACACGCAAACACACACACACACACACACACACACACACACACACACACACACACACACACACACACACACACACACACACACTGAGAGATGTGATTCACACACACACACACACACACACACACACACACACACACACACACACACACACACACACACACACATACACACACACACTGAGAGATGTGATTTACACACACACACACACACACACACACACACCTGGGAAAGGCTGCCACAGGTGTACTAGCTATGCCCCCTTCAGCTCAGACTATAATGTAGTTACCACTGCCACCAGACACTTCACAGTCAGCCACTCTAAGGCCCTTAACAAAGGGTGCCCAATTATACTGTGTAATATTAATGCTAATACAAATGGTGGTACTTCACCAAGATGATTAGGCCTTCTAGCGTGGCCCATACCATGTCACCAAATAAATATAAGTACTCTCAAATGTTAGACACTCTCTACAAGAACTAGCCATGATAAAAGTATCAAATATATCTAATACTAAATTATAAAAGTACATGAAAATACTGAATATATATTCACAGTAAACCACAACATTCACATCACAGAAAATATTGAAAACAACACTGATGGAATGATAAAGAAAAACAATCTCTAAATTAAGCTTCACTAGAGTCCTGACTGAATCTACAGTAAGAGAATTATACTGTTCCCTAACAACTTTCTTAGGTTCATAGGTTCATACTAGGCTATCTGCCCTGGGGCAATTATAAGCCTAGCCCGATTCTGTATGGCTTACGCCACCCCTTGATTTGAGTATACTGTGCCCTTTTTAAGGTTTAGTTTACTGTGCCTCTGTCTAATAGTGACACGGGAGTAATCCCTGGGACAAACCTACGATCCCCCATCCACTTATCGAGATTCTTCTTGAAGAGATTCAGTGAGGTGCTCTGCCTCACATGAACTGGAATTCTATTCCAGGAGCCTCTGGGTTATGAACCTGTCCCTCCAGCAAGTTCTATTTATTTCTGTGCTGAGGTTCAAGTCCCTCGTGGCTCTAAGGGTTTAGATTTACTGAGGTGGAGCATGTCCATTAATTCTGGATTTGACATAGCTTTGTATGTCAGGCATAGATCAGGGTATACAACTGAGTAGAGCTGGAGTTTTTTTAACCGAGCAGCATATGGCATCTGTTTGAGACCCTTGATCCTCTTGGTGAGATACTTTTGGGGTCTTTCTAATTGCTGCAGGTGTCGGGTAAGGTACATCCCAAATGGGGCATTGTATTCTAATGATGAGCCTGATGAGGGATGAATAAAGGGGCACGATTACCTCTCTTGATCTAGATGTGAAACCCTTTGTGATGAGGTGGGCTATGTAGAAGGTCTTTCTAACCTCTTTGACAATGTGGTTTTCAAAGGAGAGATTGCTATCAACTTGGGTCCCCAGGTCCCTAATAACTTTCTCTGTACTTAATGGGTTTCCGCCTATGTGGTAATTTGTGGGCACATTGTTTTTGCCAAAAGGTATGACTATACATTTTTTGATTTAGCTTTAAACCATGGCGCTGGCACCAGTTATCTGTCTCTGTGAGACCTTTTTGAAGGATGTTTGTGTCAGCTGGAGAGTTGATTATGGCGCCCAGTTTGCAGTATTCTGCGAACTTGGTGAGCCATAGTCCTCCCACATTTGCCTGTACCTCAGAAAAGTATATACCGAACAAGAGTGGTCCCAGGACAGAACCCTGTGGGATGCCACTTGTGACCGGTTTCGAGTCTGACATGGCTCCAGCAACTCTCACTCTGTGGGTTCTGTCTTTGAGCCAGTTTGTGACCCATCTTGTGACATAGGGGTTTATATTTAAGCTGGATAGCTTATCTATGATGCCCGAGTGGGGTATTGTGTCAAATGCCTTTGCAAGGTCCAGATAGGCTGTGTGGACTACCTTCCCTTCATCTATGGCTTTGGTGACTGTTTCAAAGAAGTCAACCAGGTTCAAAAGGCAGGATCTGCCCTTAACAAAGCCGAACTGGGTAGGATCTAGTGTCTGTAGGTCCCCAATGTCTTTGTTTATGAGCTCCATGATGATCCTCTCCATAGCCTTGCAGACTAAGCTAGTCAGGCTTATGGGGCGATAGTTTCAGGGTCCGAGGCTCCACCTTTGTGGAGTGGGAACACTGTTGCTGTACGCCATTCTGTGGGCACATATCCTGTAGTGAGGCTGAGATTGTATAGCTGTTTTATTTGATGGATTAGTTCCTCTTGTAGTTCATGTAAACCTGGGACGCCATCTGGTCCCATGGAAGCAGTGTTTTTTGCTTTGGAGAGGGCAGCCTTCACCTGAGCATCTGAGATGTTTGGGAGGCAGCCCTCTGCCAGGATAGATACTTGCTCTTTTGGGGGAGGGGTGGAGAAGTTTGCACTGAACCTGTCTGCCAGGATATCGGCGATGTCTGTGGGTTCAGTGTATTTTTTGTCGTTTAGAATCAACTCAGAACAAGTCTGGGAGTTGCATCCCAGGTTTCTAACATAACTGAAAAAAGCCTTATGATTGTCTTTGGTGTCCTGTGCAATTTTTCTCTCGAAGCTGGCCTTGGAGGATTTTATGAGGGATCGTAATTTTTTGCTACTACTGATCAGAGATGTCTTCCCTATTGGGATTTTTCTCTATCATGTAGTAGCTTCCTCCTTCTGTTGTACAGTTTATTTATGGCAGGGGTCCACCAGACTGGACACCTGCCTTTGGATGATTGGGTCTTGGCTTTGTTTGGGATAGCATGATCCATGCATTCCTGGAGATGTCCGTAGAATGCATTTATATAGGATTCTGCAGTTTGGGCTGTAGTTTCCACTGGCCCTGGGGCCTTGAAGGATTCCACTTTGGTTTTGAGAAGTGAGAAGTTCGCTTTTGAGAAGTTTTTCACTGTGGTTTTCTGGACTGGGGTGGGGTCGGATGTGGACATCCAGTGAAATTAATTTATGGTCTGATCTTACCAATGAGGGATATACTTCTGGTGTGGAGCATAGAGTCCCCATGTTGGTAATGATCAGGTCTAGTATGTTGTCCCCTCTTGTGGGAGTGGTGACTAGTTGTTCCATAGCATTTGAGTTTATAATTTCCAAGAATCTTTGGGCTAAGGTGCTGGGGCTTGAGTAGTGCTTCCAGTCAATGTTTGGGTAGTTGAAGTCACCCAGTATAATGGTGTTCGGAGAGATCTTCATGTTCTCCAATGTTTTCAGGAAAGCTGAATGGGATTCCTGAATTTGAGAGGGTGGTCTGTAGGATGCTATAAACTGAAAAGCAGTCTTGCCCACTGTTAGTTGCACATGGATGGTCTCCGATACTTCATGCAATGCCACTAACCTGGAGGTGTGGATATCCTTGATAAATATGGAAACTCCCCCTCCTTTTGTGGTTCGGTCCGGATTTTGGGGCCGAAAAGCATGATATGAGGTATAGCCTGGTAGTGCTGGGGTGCTCTCTGGAGTCTTGAACCAGGTTTCTGTCACTGCACAGATATCGATGTTCTCCATACTGAGGAGAGCTTAGAGTGCGTGCATCTTGAGGTTAAGACTTCTGGCGTTTAGCAGCATTACCCATAGTTTCTTCCTTGTGCTGTCTACGGGGGTGGGTTTGACTTTTGAGCCTTGCTTAAAAAAGGCACTATGGGGGTGGCAAGAGCCTTTGCCAATATCCGAAAGCCCAGTGGTGACAGGTGCAAGCCGTCCCTAGCGAAGCAACGTGGCTTGTCGAGCATGTCATCCCAGGCTGACAGACACTGGATCCCCTTTGAATGACACCAAAATTTTAGCCAATTGTTAAAATCGATCATTTTGTCTTTGTACTGTGGCAAGGCAAGAGGAAATACATGAGCAGTCTTTCTATTCAGGCCTCAAACAGAATACTCTATATGCTGAGATTACTCCCTGTAAAATATAATATCCAAGATGACTTGCAGAATGGCCTCATCTGGTCACTTAACTCTGGGTTTCCACAATATCTCCTTTTGAAGTTTGAGACAGGACTTTAGCAGACTGCAATAATACACATTTAGAGCTTTTATGGCAATACCTAGGAGGCAGAACCATTTACAACACTTCCCCCTTCTTTACAAAAGCTAACAGATAATGGCTGCTCCCAGACCTACCTTCTCTGGGCCTACTCAGCACTGCAGGGTGTAGTTTGACAGCTCATTTACATTTCCCTTATGTTTCTTAAAATAAGCCAGCTGGATAACCATTGCTGAGCCAGTGTCCTCTCTTAGACCTATACATTTAAGTCAGCAACCATAATACATGTACATTTCTCTTCATTTCAGCAAGGTGCACTGCTGATACATATTACACAATTAACACAAGCAAAGCTCACAAATACATTTTCAGCACAAGCGTCTGTACAGATCAGTTTTATATACTAATGACATACAATTATTTACAAAATTCCAGCTAGCTATGCTGGCACAAGTCATACAACCACTGCCCTACTTCTCCCTGGAATGGCTGACAGTCCCACCTACCATCACATAAAGTACCTAGGCTAATTTGATATGTATAAAACAGATTTGGTTACCTTGAACCAGAGTTATAGCTATTATTTTCACATTTAGTCAGAAGTGAGATCCCTCATTAATACTGTTGACAACCATGGACCCTGCTGGAAGAACAAGCAAACACTAGACTTTGAAACTTCCCAGTACATGCTGACCAATCTCTTCTTTGGTGCAAAACCTTACCCCCTTGGCCCAAATTTAATCAAGGTTCTTATATGCTTTTATTTACTGGGAAATGTTGATTAGTTTACATTGTTCAACTTCAGCAGAGGCCCATGGAGAAAAGCTTCAATAAATAATAGATGCATAATAGAGCAAGTTTAGACAAAGTGTAAAGAAAGGAAAGAGTACACAAATATTCAAGTTAATTAAAATGGGATAAATGGGAACTATCAGACACATAAAGTGAATCAAGTTCTAATAAGTGACATCGGTGCATATTTCAGGACATCACTGGAGCAGGAAATTAATTTTATAAATGTAGAAAAATTACTGAACAGCAGAGTATCAAATATATGCGAGTCAAAGTAATTCATTATGCATCTATATTCATGCTGATATGTAAGCTGATAAAAGCACAATAATACATACATTTCTCATGGGAGGAATGCTACTTACTTACCTAAGTAAGATATAAAAATGCTGGGATGTAATGTTTTAGTAAGCCAGAAATAGAAATCTTGACAATGTTCATGTTTTATCCTGGAGATTTATTAGATTTGCATATACTAGTGATATTTAGATGTAGTTTGAATTTGGTTTAAAAAGGAAAAAGGTTGATTGCTTGCTGATGAAGAAAATGCTCTTCCATAGTTTAGCTATGCTTACTGAGTATAAGGAGTCCCTATCTGAGTTGTAGGACTTGGAGGATTTTATTAATTATTGATCCTTTAATGTAAGGGTACTTCTGCATTTGCAAATTTTATTATATTAGTGATGGTTGGCATGCTTGAAGAAAAGTGTAGTATTTTATATGCCACTATGAGGTGCATATATGATATCTGATGTGGTGGGAAGTTAGATGTACATGTACTTTCTTTATTACACCCCTTCTTAAATTTGTTTGGTGGTGTGGTTTGAAGATTTGAGAAAATTGCAGTTGCATACAGCAAGTTTGGAAATAGGAGGGACATTACTTTTACTTCTAGCAGTGAGTTTTTTGACAATGACATTGATGAGGTCCTCAGGTTTAACTTTGTCATCTATGATGACAATCAGTAACATGGCATGAGTCACTTGTTCTATTGTGGTGTTTTTGGATCAGACTATATTTAGTGCAGTGTTAGCTGGTTGGAGGTTACTAGAGATCATTTTGTTTTTGGATGGGGAAGCGATGCAGGAGTAGTTGGCTTTTCTCTAGCCAGGTCTATTCTTAAAGGGAGTATAATTCATCAGTTGAGCTTCAGCCACTGTGCCCTTTAAAAGATTAAACCCTACATATCTGAAGTTCGTTATTTTTCTGGAAGAGGCAATTAACTTCACAATGTTTTGTTGAATATTAAACCTAGCTAAAGTGGTACCATTGTAAATATATGACCCAATTTCAAAGTTTGGGACATTCCTGGAATTGTCAATGATTTTTGAAAAACAATGGGCTTATTTGGTGCTTCCTACACAAATGCATAACATTTTGTACAGCTGCACCCCCCACACACTAATTATATATACCAATTCTGAGATCACACAACAGTGGATAAAAGGCAAATTCACATTTTCACTGTTCTGAGTTTAAGACAATTTGCGTTTTCAGCATTTTGAGTTTTAGATTTTATGACAAAGACCAGGTAGAGGAATACAACTGGTAGCCAGAATATTTAACTACCATCTCTCCTCAAGTAAGTGGAAAGAGAAGGTCACTCCAAGGGGATCTCTAGAAATTACATCTATAAGGCATATCCACAGCCCATGAAACAGGAAATTCTGAAGTACCAGGGCATGTTAAGTAAATGATAACTTATTAATAGTTTCTAAATGTATGGAAGCTTATTCAGTCAACAAAATTAAAATCAAGTGAAGTAATGCACAAAAAAACAAAGACAAGCAAAGAATAATCCACGACCTTGAAGAAAGGAACTCTGCTAAAGTCCACAAGGCTGTATTTTTTTTTCTGAAGTATTCCAAAGGTTTTCACTTGATAAAACTCAGGATTGCCTGAGCAAAAGCGCTTGTGTGATTTTATCTGTGACTTTTGGAATACTTCAGAAATAAAAATACAGCCTTGTGGACTTTAGCAAAATTAAAATCAAGTTATTTGATATGCAAAGCACTACACTTGTACCCCTAACACCAAACCCTTCTGACATTCATGCAGATTCAGGAATGTAAGAAAAGTCTCACCGGATAACTAAAACAAGAAAGGGAGCAAAAGAAATCCCTGCCTATCATCTTAGAACAGCTTAAATGGTAATGATACAATTTACTATACCAAATCTTTACATGTGTATTACTCAATAAAGCTTTCATTACATTGCAGAAATATGTAGGAAACATAAGCACTGTATAGTTATGTAAAGAAAAATAACAAGCTCACTTAGTGAAAAACCTTTTCAGTGTCTACTAAACCAAAACCTTTAGTTTTATGTTTAAACTTTCATTAATAAAGTGTGAATCCTCTTTTGTTTTTATTCCTTTACAATAATGAAGGGTTAAGTTCACTATATTATTATTATTATTTAGGTGCCAGAGCATTCACTCTGCAGATATCTAGTCAATTTAATTTTTTTTTTATATTCTGCCAAAAAGACCACCAGCAGCAATCATGGTGAAGCAAATGTATTCCTAACTGAAAGTGTAATAACCTCTCAGTTTATTATATAAGATATTTGCATGAAGGAGAATGCTCATATAGGTTCATAGGTTCATAGGTTCATAGGTTCATACTAGGCTATCTGCCCAAGGGCATTTATAAGCCTAGCCCATAGTTATGTGGCTTTCACCACCCCTTTAGTTTGAATAAAAACTATGCCTATTATTTTGCTGTGCCTCTGTCAAGCAGTGACACTGAAGTAATCCCTGGGGTATATCTGCGATCTCCCATCCATTGGTCAAGATTCCTCTTGAACAAGGCCAGTGAGGTGCTCTGCCTCACATGTACCGGGATTTTGTTCCACAGCATAGGGAATCTCTGGGTGATGTATCTGTCCCTCCAGCACGTTCTATTTATAACCGTGTCAAGGTTTAAGTCTCCCGCCCTTGTGGTTCTGAGGGATCTAGATTTTTTGAGGTGAAGCATATTCATCAAATCTGGGTTTGACATGGCCTTATATGTCAGGCACAGGTCTCCTCTGAGCAAGCGGTATGAGACTGAATAGAGCTGGAGTTCTTTCAGTCGGGCAGCATAAGACATATTTTTGAGACCCTTTATCCTTTTGGTGAGGAATTTTTGGGGCCTTTCAAGCTGCAGCAGGTGTCGGGTCAGATACATTCCGAACGGAGCATTGTACTCAATCATAGGTCTAATGAGAGATGAGTACAGGGGGATGATGACCTCCCTTGATCTGGATGTGAATCCCTTCATGATCAGGTGGGCAATATAGAAGGTTTTCCTAACTACTTTAGCAACATGAGTGTCAAATGAAAGGCTACTGTCAACCTGGGTCCCCAGATCCCTGATGACTTCTTCTGTGCTCAGTGGATTGCCACCTATATGGTAGCTAGGGGTAACCTTGTTTTTCCCAAAGGGTATGACTATGCATTTCTTGGTGTTTAACTTTATGCCATGGCTCTGGCACCAGTTTTCCGTTTCTGTGAGGCCCTTCTGAAGGATATCTGTGTCAGATGTGTTTTCTACTATGGCGCCCAGTTTGCAGTCATCTGCAAACTTTGTCAGCCATAACCCTCCTGTGTTTGCTTGTACTTCAGAAAAGTAGATGCCAAACAAGAGTGGACCCAGGACTGAGCCCTGTGGGACACCACTTGTGACAGGCTTTGAGTCTGACATGGCTCCAGCAACTCTGACCCTGTGGGTTCTGTCACTTAGCCAGTTTGCACCCCATCTTGTGATGTATGGGTTTACATTCAAGCTGATGAGTTTTTCGATGATACCTGAGTGGGGTATTGTGTCGAAGGCCTTTGCCAGGTCGAGGTAGGCTGTATGGACTGCCTTTCCCTCATCAATGGCCTTGATGACTGTCTCGAAAAAGTCAACCAAGTTTAAGAGGCAGGATCTGCCTTTGACAAAGCCAAACTGGGTTGGATCCAAAGTCTGCAAGTTCCCTATGTCTTTATTTATGAGTTCCATTATGATCCTCTCCATGGCTTTGCAGATAAGGCTTGTTAAGCTAATGGGGCGGTAATTTCCAGGGTTGGTGGAGGCACCGCCTTTATGAAGTGGGACCACAGTCGCCGTGCGCCACTCCTTGGACACGTATCCTGAGGTGATGCTAAGATTAAACAGCTGACCTAACTGTGGGTTTAATTCCTCGTTGAGTTCGTGAAGCACACAGCCGGGGACACCATCCGGTCCCATGGATGCTGTGTTTTTTGCCTTAGTGAGAGCAGTTCTCACCTGGGCGTTGGAGATGTTTGGGGGGCTACAATCCTCTGGTAAAGATATCTCTCCTTTTGGGGGAGGAGAAGTTTGCACTGAACCTGTCAGCCAGTATGTTGGCAATGTGTGTAGGTTCAGTAATTTTCACATCATTTTGAACTAATTCTGAGCATATCTGGGAGTTTCCTCCTAGGTTTCTAACATAGCTAAAGAAGGCCTTATGATTGTCTTTTGAGTCCTTGGCTATTTTTCTCTCAAAATTTGCCTTGGATGATTTTATGAGGGCTCTTAGTTTTTACTTATGATGATCAAAGGTGTCTTACCTTTCAAGGATTTTGCTCTATCTTGTAGTAGCTTCCTCCTTTGTTGTAGAGCTTGTTTATGGCTGGGGTCCACCAGACTGGACGCTTGCCTTTGGTACAGAGAGTCTTAGTTTTGTTTGGGATTGCCTGATCCATGCAGTCCTGTAGGTGCTGGTAGAAGGCATTTGTAAGTGATTCAGCGGTTTGAGTAATGTTTACCACTGGCTCAGGGGCCTTAAAGGAGACCACACTAGTTTTTAGAAGTGTGAAGTCGGCTTTTGAGAAGTTTTTCACTGTGGTCTTTTTTGTTTCAGGTGGGGGTGGGATGAGGACCTCCAGCGAGATTAGTTTATGATCTGATCTCACCAGTGAGGGGTATACTTCCGGTGTTGAACATTTTGATCCCATGTTCGTGATGATGAGATCAAGTATGTTTTCTCCTCTTGTGGGGATGGTGACTAGTTGTTCCATGGCATTTGAGTTTATGAACTCCAGGAATCTTTGGGTTAGAGTGTTTGGGCTTGAGTAGTGTTCCCAGTCTATATTAGGGCAGTTGAAGTCACCTAGGATGATGGTGTTTGGAGATACATTTATCCCCTTCAATGTTTTCAGGAAGGCCATATGAGGTTCCTGAGTTTGAGAGGGTGGCCTGTAACATGCTACAAATTGCAGAGCAGTCTTGCCTATCGTTAATTGCACCTGGACAAATATATCTTGTCTTTTATAAGTCAAATCCATTTTTAACTTTAGATTGTTGATTTGTGGTTCAATCAACATTTTTCTTAAGCAGATTTCTTATATTGAACTATCTATCCAACAGCTTTGAAGACAGAATTACCTGAGCTAGAAATGTAAAATCTGTATAGCGTACTAAGTCTTGTCTTATACTTGACAGATATTAGGTATGAAACCTCCAAGTTAATTAACTGGAAAATCTGTATAACTATGGTCTAATTTTGCCCAATTTTTCCTGAGCACGTCATGGCATTAAGATAATTGATGCATTCAATTCGGAGACCACAGCTATGGCTAATGTGCATGAGCTGGTCTAATTTTATGATGGAAGAGTACCTTCATGTAAGGTGATCCCAGCAGATTTGTTACTTTCAGAGCAGTGGGTTTGTATGACTAACCATAGTCAACAGTCACAACTGACTTTGACAGATTTATAATGCACAAACCATTTATGTAACCATACTGAAGTTTACCATTGCTTCATTGTTTAATATGTTTATTTTTAAATAGCCAATAAAAGACTACATGTAAGTAATAGATAGAACCCATAAAATATAATACAGTTGAATAACTCATGTCATCTCCTTTGTGCACAACAGCACTTTTATTAGACAAGGTGACCCAGCCTGTCTCCAGTTCATAGGTTCATAGGTTTATACTAGGCTATCTGCCCTAAGGCATTTATAAGCCTAGCCCAAAGTTATGTGGCTTATGCCACCCCTTATGTTAGAAATATGGAATTTCAGTGTTATATAACAAACAGAAATGATGTCATTAAAATGTTAATTAATGCCTTGTTACATCCAGCATGAGAAAAGCTGGGTTACTTTGCCTGATGGAGTTTTGCAGAGCACTGAGGCACGTATATGAACTCCACTATATTATATAAGCTATATTTATTATTTCTTCCAATAAATGGAATATTTTATTGGCTATTTATTATTTTTTTCTGTATTCATTTATAGTTGTGTTCACCATTTAGAATGTTGCATTTTTAATACTAAGTATTTGAAAATAATTAATATTGTTTCACATTTAGCTACTGAATCAATACATTTGACATTCCTGGGTATCACCATGTGTCCTTCATTTGGAGGGAATTATAATTCATTTGTAGCTTTGTATAAGAATGAGTAAATCAAAAGCAAAGTACTTTCTTTGCACTCCACTAATGAATAGCAGCTCATTTCTAGGATCTCTGTCTCACAGCTTTGGTATCTGAGGTTAAGTGCTGACCTCTGGTGAAGGGTTGCATGAGTTTTGTGTTTTCTTGCTGTCATTAAGTCTGCATGGATTTTCTCTAGGTACTGTAGTTTCCTTCCACCTAGTTGTTTGGTTACTCAAAAGATATCCATATATTGCATTTGCCCCTGCCATTTGGTCCAAGTCATGTCTGAAAAGAACTTGAGATAGATTAGTTTCATAGTTTCATAGTTTAGTAATAGGCTATCTGCCCTGGGGCATTTATAAGCCTAGCCATAGTGATGTGGCTTTTGCCACCCCATGTAATGGTACAAAAGTGTACAGAAAAAATTTAGAATACTGTGCCTCTGTCTAGTAGTGACACAGTGAAAACCCCCTTACATAATAGAATTAGTTTACTGTGCCTCTGTCTAGTAGTGACACAGAGATGACCCCTGGGGTAAACCTACGATCTCCCATCCACTCGTCAAGATTTCTCTTGAAGAGAGTCAGTAGGGCTCTGCCTAACATGAACTGGGATTCTGTTCCAGAGTATGGGAAGCCTCTGAGTTATGAATCTGTCCCTCCAGCATGTCCTATTCATATTTGTGCTGAGGTTTAAATCTTTAGCTCTCGTGGTTCTGATGGATTTGGATTTTTTGAGGTGGAGCATGTCCATTAATTCCCGACTGGACATGGCCTTGTAAGTCAGGCACAGATCACCTCTGAGTAGGTGGTATGCTACTGAATAGCGCTGGAGTTTCTTTAGTCTGGTAGCATATGACATATGTTGGAGACCCTTGATCCTCTTGGTGAGGTACTTTTGGGGTCTCTCCAGCTGTTGCAAGTGCCAGGTGAGGTACATACCAAATGGGGCATGATACTCAATCATGGGCCTGATGTGAATCCCTTCATGATAAGGTGGGCAAGGTAGAAAGTCTTTCTAACCACTTTGGCAATGTGGGTGTCAAATGAGAGGTCACTATCAACTTGGGTCCCCAGGTCTCTGATTACTTTTTCCGTACTCAGTGGGTTACTGTCTATGTGATAATTTGTGGGTACTTTGTTTTTCCCAAAGGGATGACCATACATTTTTTGGCATTTAGTTTAAGGCCATGACTCCGGTACCAGTTGTCCGTTTCAGTGAGGCCTTTCTGTAGGATGTATGTGTCAGCTGGTGTATCGACCATGGCACCTAGTTTGCAGTCATCTGTGAACTTTGTCAGCCACAACCCTCCCATGTTTGCTTTCACATCTGAGAAATAAATGCCGAACAAGAGGGGTCCGAGGACATAGCCCTGTGGGACACCACTTGTGACTGGCTTTGAGTCTGACATGGCTCCAGCAATTTTGACTTTATGGGTTCTATCCTTTAGCCAGTTTGCAACCCATCTTGTGACATATGGATTTACATTTAAGCTGTTGAGCTTGTCTATGATGCCTGAGTGGGGTATTGTGTCGAAGGCTTTAGCCAAGTCCAGGTAGGCTGTATGGACTGCTTTGCCCTCGTCAATGGCTCTAGTGACTGTTTTGAAAAAGTCAGCCAGGTTCAAAAGGCAGGATCTGCCCTTTACAAAGCCGAACTGGATGGGATCAAGTGTCTGTAGGTCCCCAATGTCTCTGATTATGAGTTCCATAATGATTCTTTCCATAGCTTTGCAGACCAGGCTGGTTAAGCTTATGGGGCAGTAGTTACCAGGGTCTGTAGAGGTGCCTCCTTTGTGGAGTGGGACCACTTTTGCTGTACGCCAGTGTTCAGGTACATATCCTGTAGTAAGGCTAAGGTTAAATAGCATTTTTATGTGCGGGTTTAGCTCCTCTTGGAGTTCACGTAGCACGCAACCCGGGATACCATCAGGTCCCATTGATGCTGTGTTTTTAGCTTTGCTGAGGGCGATTCTCACCTGGACATCTGAGATGACAGGGAGGTTACATTCAGCTGGGATAAGTATTTCTTCTTTTGGGGTGAGGGAGGGAAGAAATTTGCACTGAACCTGTCTGCCAGAATGTTGGCAATATCTGTGGGTTCAGTGTATTTTTTGTCATTGTGAACTAACTCTGAGCATATCTGAGGGTTTCTGCCCAGGTTTCTAACATAGCAGAAGAAGGCCTTGTGGTTATCTTTAGTGTCCATAGTGATTTTTCTCTCAAAGTTGGCCTTGGATGTTTTTATGAGAGAACATAGCTTTCTACTAGTGCTGATCAGAAATGCCTTCTCTTTATGGGATTTTGCTCTGTCGTGCAGTAGCTTCCTTCTTTTGTTATACAATTTGTTTATGGCTGGGGTCCACCAGACAGGACGCCTGCCCTTGGTGGAGAGAGTCTTGGTTTTATTTGGGATTGCATGATCCATGCATTCTTGGAGATGTCTGTAGAAAGCATTTGTGAAGGATTCAGCATTGTGGGATGTGATTTCCACTGGCCCAGTGGGCTTAAAGGATACCATCTCAGTCTTAAGAAGTGTAAAGTCGGCTTTTGAGAAGTTTTTCACTGTAGTCTTTTGTGTTGGGGGTGGAGGTGGGATATGTATATCCAGGGTGATTAGTTTGTGGTCAGATCTCACTAGTGAGGGGTATACTTCCGGTGTGGAGCACTTTGTCCCCATGTTTGTGATGATCAGGTCTAGTATATTATCTCCCCTTGTGGGAGAGGTGACTAGCTGTTCCATTGCATTTGAATTTATGAATTCCAGGAACCTTTGGGCTAGGGTATTAGGGCTAGAATAATACACCCAGTTATGAGCTAAATAAAAGCATACAAATGACTGGTGCCAGAAACATAACCTCAACATGGCTGGATACCAAAAAATGGATCATCATCCCCTTTGGGGAGAGTAAAGTTTCCAAAAATTATCACATTAATAATGTCATAAGCATGCAATTAGTCATGAGGCACTTGGGCACCCAGGTTGATAGCAACCTGACTTTTAGCCACCAGTGTTGGGAGGGTGGTGTAATGGTTAAGGTGTTTGCCTTACAAACACAAGGCACAGGGTTTGAATCTCACACAGGATAGTTGGCTAGGCTTAAAATGGCTCACAAGGGCAGTTAGCTTAGTACTAATCTATGAACCTATAAATTTTAAAAATGCACTAAATAAAATGGCATAGCATCACCATCTTCAACTGTCAATATCTCCAAGCTTGCAGTAGCCATATCGGGAACACATGCCAGCCTTAACAAATTAAAGTGGACATTTAGAGCAACTTCCATTCTGCATATTATTCTACAATATTTTCTTGTCTTTGTTATGGATTGCCCAGTCAGATGATGTGGAGAACCATGTTCCTTCCTCTGGTGAATCTGAGGTACTACAATCATTGGGATCTCTATGTAGCAACAAACTTATCCTGTGTCACATGATATTTAACTCTTTGATTCTAACACATTTTATAATTTGCTTCATCAATCAAGCAAGAATTACAGATCTTTGCATCTTATTCAGTATCCTGTAACTTATCTGCTGCCTGTTTGCACCGAGAAGGCTTGTCAAGTATTGAATTCCTTACCACCCTCATTATCTGCTCTGTTGCTAAAATGGCTGTGTGAGTATTCTATTGTGTTGTTTTGCTAAAGTAACACTACCTGAACCTTCAAACTCCCATCAAAAGGCTTACCTAATTTAGTTCCTTCACTGAAGATTTCCATAACATCATATTAGCTAAAAGAACACTCTTACAAATCAGGTTTCAAGTGAATTAATATTCTGCACTCAAATTGTATTGCAAATTCTGTTATTTTGTGAATTCACTGACCTACTGGTATCTCTGTATTCATCTGTAGTTTTAAAGCAGAAAAATTAAATCCAAAGTTGTTCAAGACCTTACATTGTCTTCAAGTAAGGTTACAAAATGCCTCATCCACACAGTAAATTAAAAAACTATGGCTACAGGAAAATAAATAATTTATGGCTGTTAAGGAATGATAAAGAAACCATGCAGAGAGCAGGGTTCTATTTCCAGTAGTGCTTCAGGCAAAACTCTTCAGATCTTCTTGGCAAATTACAGACTTGTTCCATTAAAGATCTTTCCAGACAGCTATTAGTTTCCAGTTCTGAATTTTCCTTTTGTTTAAAGTCCTAAGCCACTCTTTCTGCTTGTGGGCCTGCTACTGCTTTGAAGCATAACAACTTTTTTTCCAATTCTATGCTCAGCTACATAACATAATAGTCACTGGAAACCTCATCAAATAACTGATGCAGGCTTGCTCTATCATCTTATCCCAGCACTTCTATTATTGTTCATCAGTGTGTTGCAAAAAAATAGACTCATCTGTACCATCAACAATGTCCACATGACATTGCATTGGAATACATTCATTTAAAATATCTTCACTCTCACTGTCTGTCTCTTTCTCTGTCTCCTGAAATTCTATAAGATCACTTACCTACCTCACAATAGTGCATGACTGACAAGTTGGGCATAAAACTTAGTGCACAACAGTGCATGACTGACAATTTGGGTAAGTCCCTTAGTGCACAATAATGCATGACTGACAAGTTGGGTTATTCCCTTAGTGCACAATAGTGCATGATAGTGCATGACTGACAAGCTGGTTAATTCTCTTAGTGCACAATAGTACATGACTGACAAGTTGGGTTATTCCCTTAGTCCACAATAGTGCATGACTGACAAGTTTGGTTATTCCACAAATTTCCCCTAATCAGTATAATTTCATCCCAGAGTATCTTTTGAAAAAAAAATGGTTAAGCAACTACCATTTCACAGCTGCTCATCTTTTAACTACAGTATAAAGAGTATTTATAAAAGGATGATACAGTTTTGTTTCAGTTAATTAAACCTAAACAATTTACATTTTAAAATGATGCAATTAACAAATCGACTGTAATGTATTATTTTACTGAATGTTACTTCTGTCCAAGTCATAATTTCAGAAATCCATTCAGGTCTTGGTGATGTTATATTACTTTGGATCAGGAATGCTCAGATGTTAGTAGTTAGTCAGGGCCTGTGATTCTACATGGATCCATTTGTGTTCTTTTAATCTTTAGAAGCAGCAGCAGATATGTCACTGCCTGCTGACTTTGGTAGATGCTACCCAAGCAATGTTATCCTCAGAATGGGTCATCAGAAGGACACCATTGAAGAAAACTGATACATCCATCATGTATAGGTCATCATGCCACAGTCAGTGATGACACTAGATGGACCCCTTATGAGGAGGGGTATGTATTAGATGTTGTTTTCCATTCCTAGATGCAGAATACTGCATATTACATATACGGCAGCTACCTCTGTCATCCTTTTTAACTTCAGATCCTACAGGTTTGCATTTAGCAGTTAACAAGATGTTTATGTACTATTTTGTTTAGGTACAGCCCAAGAAAAATGTCAACAATGAAGCAATGTTCAGTAGCATAGAAGTCTAATTAGTAGTCAGTCAGGCATGATGCTTGATATATTCCTCATTATGAATTATTGGCTCAAAATTATTAAAAGTCCACTAACTTTATTTAAGTCATTCTCTTGAATGGCTGCAGGTTCACTATGATGTTACTGCATCAGGCAGAAGTTTTACACCAGATGCCATTTTTAAGACTGAAAAGGGTTAACTCAGTTTATAATCTAGAAACAAAATGCACTGACTAAATATTGTATCACATTCACTTTATATGCATAAATTATTATAATGTATCACATAGACTTCACATGCATATATAGTTATACTGTATCACATAGACTTCGTATGTATATATAGTTATACTGTATCACATAAACTTTGTATGCATATACACTTATAGGCCATTCCCAAACTCTGGAATAGACTGCCCATACATGTCAAGCAGAGCACCTGCTTGGCCCTCTTCAAAAGGAACGTTGACGATTGGATGGGAGATAGGAAATTCACCATGGAGATCATGTCAGTCACCCTGCTAGACAGGGTTCCAGGGAAGTAAATATTGTGGGAAGAAATATCCAGGGAATTGTTATGGCTAGGCTTGTATAGGCCCTAGGGCTGATAGCCTAGTACCAACCTATGAACATATGAACATAGACTTCGTATGCATTTATAGTTATATTGTATCACATAGCCTTTGTATGCATAAATAGTTGTATTGCATCACATAGACTTTGTATGCATATATGGTTATATTGTATCACATAGATTTCGCATGCATATATAGTTATATTGTATCACATAGACTTCGTATGCATATATAGTTATATTGTATCACATAGACTTCGTATGCATATATAGTTAGACTGTATCACATAGACTTCATATGCATATATAGTTATATTGTATCACATAGACTTAGTATGCATATATAGTTATCTAGACCTTCTGTATATGGTAAAAATCCATTCTTAGTCTCCTGCACAGCAGAATAAAGGAAATCAAATGTATATTGTGTCAGAACAACTATTATCAGCCCATAATTTATTGTGCTTTTTCAAGAAAACATTGCATTAAACTATTCAGGTGTATTTCATACTAGTATGATAACATAGTAATTGTGACACAGTTATAATAACATCATTCTTCCTAAACATCCCGTACAATTATTTATATAATTGTGCTATATATTTATATGATCTGACAGTGCAACACTTTTCATCCCTTTAGCAGTATGCAGTTTAAATTGGGGAAAGGTTATCTTATGCCATGAACATGCCATGATAAATTAAATGCACTGCTTTAAAAAAATGACAATTAAAAAAATAGCCGAGTTTCATCTACCCAAGTAAGAAACGATCAAGGCTTTCTATATTGCTGCACGCAAAGTACCTTTTTTTCATTCTTTTTCCCTAGACTTATTTGATTAGCTTCGCCCCATCATTGACCCTACGCATGAATTAATTATTCCCTTGGTTTTGTCTTACACCGTGTATCACACCACAAGTGATCAACATTCTCTGGTAGTAATTTTATTTTAAAATAACCAATTTATAAGAAAACCATGTGCAATACATCAAGGTCCAAAGGCCCAAATTATTATATTGGCTTGGGGCAGGAGTTTTTACTTTCTCACTGTTCCACAGTGATTACATGTATTATGATGAAGCTAAGATATGTATGGTTCTTAGTACCAGTGATTGAAACGTATGTACGATAGTTTAATTAGGTTTCAGTGAGGCTAGGAATATACATGTAGTTAAAGGCTGAACTTGCATTTTGTGCCACCACACTCTTAACTTAGCCATTTATGACCTCTTACTAACTTTAACACTACTCCCTCTCTTCTATTTGCCTTTTTCTCTTTCTCTGTCTGTACTATTATAAATTTATATACCTAACAAAAAATGTATATGTTTTCTAAGCCAATGTCAATTTGTATTTCTCTTACTTTATTAACATATTTTATTTTCTGTATAGCAATACATATTGTATTATATTTATGGATCTTTTCTCCCCGGGACTTCACTGAAAATGTGCTTATACCCAGACATACTTCCCTGGTAAACAAATGTAAATAAATAAATAAATAAACTTGAAGAAATAAGGCTAGTCTTTAAGAAGCTTGTCCATTTTCTACATGATTCTACAACACTAGATCCTCTACTCAAATTGTAGCAAACACTCAAAAGATGAACATGGGTGTGAGCAGAAATAACTTGGAGAAAAAGCATACACCAACAGAAGGGTACAGATTGATAGGTTTCTATGTTTGGGGCGATTTAATTAGAAAACATGCAATTACTTGCTACAGCAAACAGGCAATGAGATAACTGTAAGACTTAGGATTTTATTTATTTTTTTACTAAAGTTTATTTATGATGTGGTTGGATGTAAACCAGTAAATTTTAACATTTTGCTCAATTTAGCACTTTATTTGTTGTAGAACTAGCATTAATGAATAAGTGCTATAATATATATGTGTGTGTGTGTGTGTGTGTGTGTGTGTGTGTGTGTGTGTGTGTGTGTGTGTGTGTGTGTGTAAATGCATGCTAAAACAGTGATTTGTAACTATTCACAATTCATACTTTTGTTACTTGGGTAATTTACAGACTTTGCATGCTGTGCAGCTTTATGGTGAACCATTATTGTGTTGCACGAAAAAAGTATGCTAGTATATTACATGTATTCAGACTGCAATTTGCTGAAGCATGGTGCATCCTTTTCTGTGGAGTTGCACTTAGATTCTGGATTTTCATGTGAATGGTCATAGAGAACTGTTTTCTTTATATTACTATACAAACAGTGTATTGTTTTCCTCAGCCATGTAACTTTATAGGGAGATTGGATTGTGTGTCTATCAGTGACAGGGGTGAAGCACACTTTTAGTAGCATGTAAACAGCTTTTACAGTTTGGGCAGACAGAATAGTATGTTGCATGTTTATATAGTAATAAGACAGCACAACACAATTTAAGCTGGAAATGTAATGCACTACATATTTGCATTGCTTGTGGCTTTTAGAACATGTATGTTCAAATGCTATGGAACAACTAGTCACCATTCCCACAAGAGGAGAAAATATACTAGAACTGATCATCACAAACATGGGGACAAAATGCTCTACACCGGAAGTATATCCCTCATTGGTGAGATCAGACCATAAATTAATCTCACTGGAGATCCACATCCCGCCCCCAACCCCACCAAAAAAGACCACAGTGAAGAACTTCTCAAAAGCAAACTTCACACTTCTTAAGACTGGAGTGGTATCCTTCAAGGCCCCCGAGCCAGTGGAAACCACAACCCACGCTGCTGAAACCCTTACAAATGCCTTCTACGAGCACCTCCAGGAATGTATGGATCAAGTAATCCCTAATAAAATCAAGACCCTTTCCACCAAAGGCAGGCGCCCGGTCTGGTGGACCCCAGCCATAAACAAACTCTACAACAAGAGGAGAAAGCTACTACATGACAGAGCAAAATCCCTAAAAGGGAAGGCATCTCTGATCAATACTAGCAAATAACTACGATCACTCATAAAATCATCCAAGGCCAACTTTGAGAGAAAAATCGCTAAAGACACAAAGACAATCATAAGGCCTTCTTTAGCTATGTTAGAAACCTGGGTGGAAACTCCCAGATATGCTCAGAATTAGTCCAAAATGATACAAAAATCACTGAACCCACAGACATTGCCAACATACTGGCAGACAGGTTCAGTGCTAATTTCTTCCCTCCCCCCCCCCCCCAACGAGAAATATATATCCCACCACAGTCTAGCCTCCCAAACATCTCAGATGCCCAGGTGAGAGCTGCTCTCTCTAAAGCAAAAAACACAGCATCAATGGGACCGGACGATGTCCCCAGCTGTGTGCTACACGAACTCAATGAGGAACTAAACCCACACATAAGGCTGCTGTTTAATCTTAGCCTTACTACAGGATACGTGCCCAAAGAATGGCGTACGGCAACTGTGGTCCCACTCCACAAAGGCGGTGCTTCTACGGACCCTGGAAATTACCGCCCCATAAGCTTGACGAGCCTTGTCTGCAAAGCTATGGAGAGGATCATAATGGAACTCATAAATAAAGACATTGGGGACCTACAGACACTGGATCCTACCCAATTTGGCTTTGTCAAGGGCAGATCCTGCCTCTTGAACTTGGTCGACTTTTTCAAAACAGTCACTAAGGCCATTGATGAGGGTAAGGCAGTTCACACAGCCTACCTTGACCTAGCAAAAGCATTCGACACAATACCCCACTCGGGTATCATAGAAAAGCTCACCAGCTTAGATGTAAACCCATATGTCACAAGATGGGTTGCAAACTGGCTCAAGGACAGAACCCACAGGGTTAGAGTTGCTGGTGCCATGTCAGACTCTAAGCCGGTCACGAGCGGTGTCCCACAGGGCTCAGTCCTGGGCCCCCTCTTCTTCGGCATTTATTTTTCTGAAGTGCAGGCAAACATAGGGGGATTGTGGCTGACAAAATTTGCAGATGACTGCAAACTGGGCACCATAATTGACACTCCATCAGACACAGACATCCTCCAGAGAGGTCTCATAGAAATGGATAACTGGTGCCAGAGCCATGGCCTTAAGCTAAATGCCAAAAAATGTATAGTCATACCCTTTGGGAAAAACAAGGTAACCCCTAATTACCACATAGGTGGTAATCCATTAAACACAGAAGATGTTATCAGGGACCTTCAGACCCAAGTTGACAGTAACCTCTCTTTTGACACTCACATTGCCAAAGTGGTTAGGAAGACCTTCTACATTGCCCACCTGATCATGAAGGGATTCACACCCAGATCAGGAGAAGTCATTGTACCCCTGTACTCTTCACTTATCAGACCAATGATTGAGTACAACGCCCCATTCGGAATGTACCTTACCCGACACCTGCAGCAGTTGGAAAGACTCCAAAAGTTCCTCACCAAAAGGATAAAGGGGCTCAAACATATGTCATACGCTGCCCGACTGAAGAAACTCCAGCTCTATTCAGTCGCATACCGTCTGCTCAGAGGTGATCTGTGCCTGACATACAAGGCCATGTCCAACCCGGAATTAATGGACATGCTCCACCTCAAAAAATCCAAATCCACCAGAGCCACGAGAGCAAGAGACTTAAACCTCAACATGGATATAAATAGGACGTGCTGTAGGGACAGATCCATCACCCAGAGACTCCCTACACTATGGAACAGAATCCCAGTCCATGTGAGGCAGAGACCCTCACTGACTCTGTTCAAGAGAAATCTTGACGAGTGGATGGGAGATCGTAGGTTTACCCCGGGAATCATCTCTGTGTCACTGCTGGACAGAGGCACAGCAAAATAATGGGTATAGTATTCTCATCCTAAGGGGTGGTGAAAGCCACACACACTCTGGCTAGGCTTATAAATGCCCTAGGGCAGATAGCCTAGTATGAACCTATGAACCTATGAACCTATGAACCTATGTAGTACACTGCCTTTCTGTTATTAAAGATATAATCTGCTGTATACCTACATTCAGAAAACAGTTTGATGTGCAGTGATACGCAGTGAATGCAGTTTGTTGCATAACTCTGCAATAATAGAGTAGCTTACCATATTATCTTATTTCAGGAACCAAAGTTTGGTACACTGTTGCATGTTAAAAGTGTCATTCTTCCACAACTATCTGTAGACAATGTTGCTTTTGGAGGCATATTTTGTAACTCGGCAATATATAGGGAGTGTAACTTGCTATGTCACTGTATGTAGACAGGGTAGTGCAGTCTGCTGTATAGCTTAGTCTGGACATTGGAATATATATTACGCTGCATGAATGTATACATGGAGTGAAGCACAGTGTAGTGCAGGGATTAAGTCAGAAATGCAGGGTACTGCATGACTATGTGCTAAGAGTGTAAGATGCTGCATGGCTGCATGCAGAGAATACAGTGGAATGTGCTGCCTGTTGACAGAGATTGTAAACTGCAGTATGGGTGCATGCAGAAACTACAAGGCGCTACATAGTTGTATGCATAGAGTACAGGGTGCATCATGGTGGTATGCATAGAATGCTGGGTGCTGCTTGAATGCATACAAAATATAGGTTGCTGCATGGCTGTATGGAGAGAGTTTAGTGTAGCATGCTTCATGACTTTATACAGAGAGTATAGGGTTGTCATATTGATGTATGCAGGAAAAAAAGAAACATGAAAATGCATTAGCTAGGCATGTAGATACCTTTACTAACCATTCATTTAAATTTAGAGTTATTGATCAAGTTTTGATTGATGTTAGGGGGGACCACATTCATTATTGCTGGAAAGAATGGAGCTATTCTGGCAATTCCGAACTTGTGCATGTCAATATCCTGGCCTGAATGATTCATATTCAATAGCATGCATTTTAAAACTGAAAAGTCTTTCTAGATAAATATATGTATGGATATTTGAGCAGGTTGCAGTTTTACAGTTTTTTTCCCCCTTTCTGAAGTATGATGCAGGCAATAGGCAAGTAAATAAATGGAACAACTACATGACAGTTTTATATGAGTGAGAATGTCTGTAATGTAATGAATTTTATAAGTTTATTTTTTAAGTATTTATTTTGAAAATGTATTTTAAAATAGCATATATTTTATTAATATATGGTATCGGGTTTTAGTGATGTATTATATCATTCTTTAAACAAATTAGCTAATTAAGTGGATGATTAATTTTAGTGGAAATTTGAATGGTGGTTTTGATCACATGATGTTGGGACAATGATTTAAAAACTGAAATCAATTTAATTAGAGTTGTCTGAAGAAGTCATGCTATTTAGTGTGAGAAAAGCACTTAACCGTACATTGATTAAAGTTCTATTTTATATTGACACAGTCTGCAACATTACTCTAGTGTGGTGAGTGCTGGGTCTGGGCTATTCAGTTTGTTTGCTACCCTAATGTATGCAGGAAGCGTAGAGTGCTGCATCTCTCTATACATAGAGTACTGGATTCAACATGGCTGTATGCAAAATGTAGAGGGTGCTGCATCACTATATGGAGGGAATGTAGTGCAGTGCATTGCATGGCTTAAGACTTAAGGTGTAAGGTGCTATATTGCTGCATGCATGGAGAGTAGGGAGCTAAATGGCTGTATGCTGCATAACTGTATGTAGGGTGTGTAGTGCAGTGCATTGCATAGCTTTACAGAGAGTGTATGCTCTACTGGTGTATGTAGAAAGTGCAAGTTGCTGCATGGCTGTATGCTTAGGGTGTAGTATGTTGCATGGCTTTAGGCAAAAAGTGTAGCATGTACAAAACTATCTGCAGGGAGTATGGTGCAGTGTGCTGCACGGCTTTAGGCAGAAACTTTAAGATCAGGCATTGCTATATGTCTGGTGTGTAGGATGCTACATGGCTGTATGCATGGAAAGTAGGGTGCTGGAATGTATGCAAACAAACTGAAGGGTACTGCATGGCTGTATGCAAACAGTCAAGAATAGTGCAGTGCTTTATGGATGTATGCATTGACCATTGGGTGCTGCATGGTTGCATTAAAAGTATAGGGTGATGGGTGGCTGTATGTACGCAGTGTAGTGCAGTATGCTGCATGATTCTAGCATGTTGTATGGGTGTATGTAGAGAGTACAGTGTGCTGCATGGCTGTGTGAATAGAGTGTACAGTTCTGTGTGGCTATAGGCAGGGAGAGTAATGCAGTGTACTGCATGACATGGCCGTATGCAGAGAATGCAAGGTACTGCATGGCTGGGAGCAAAGAATATAGTGTGAGGTGTTCTATGGCTTCAAACAGGGAATGTAAAGTGGTGTGTTGCTGTATACACAAAGTGTAAAGTGCTATATGACTGTATACAGAGTACAGTGTGTCATATGGCTATACGCAGAAAGTGCATGTTGCTATATGGTTGGATGCAGAAAATGTAGATATTTTTACAAGCAACATGGACACTTGTTATAGGGATGACTGGTATGTTGGCAGTATACAAGTGTGTTTTAACTGATGTGTATCTCCATATAAATGGATATTGTGTTACATTTATAAAATCTGAAATTGGAAAATTTGAAAAAATATTTTTTTTTGAAAAAATACATTTATCTGTCCATAATGCTTTAAAGAATCCCTGGATTTCTTTAGAATATTTCTCATTTTTATCAATAAAAATGGTATCTGATAGTTTTTAATGTTTTCTTACATCCCCAGCAAATATCTTCTTAGGATGTAAAAACTGTATTTATTTTGTATGGCACAAGAAACATTCTGTTTCCATGCAAAGACTTTTCACAAAATATTAGTGGAGATCCTCCCTATTGATCTTAGGATAAATTCCTTATAGCTATTGATTTAAATAATTCCAAACTTGTTATCTGTTTCATATCTGAGTTTTAATTAAGCTTATATAATTTTGACAAACTTTTAGGTCTCTATTCCCATTACTGATTAAAGAGATATAACTTAGGGACTCCAGTTAATTTTGCTTTCAATATCACTCATTATATATTTTTTCCTCTACTTTTAGTCTTATGTTAGAAATTAAAATCTAATTTATATGTTCCAATTCACATTTATTCATTATTATATCTGCTGACATACTATTAGTTTAATTTGAACAGATTACCCGAAAAAAAAAGACTGCTGAGTTTTGATTCTATCATTTTTATGAATGTTGCTATCTAGAGAGCCTGGTATTTATGGCATTAGGAAGATAATAAAGGTATGTGTATATGTATAATTTCTAAAGGACTTAAATAAATTATTAATGTCACTGAGTTCATTAATCTGTTCAAAATATTGAAATAATTTTAATAGAACATAACATTCCTTTTCTAAAATATCTAAAAAGACTGAGATGTGTTTTTATGATGAATTGTCTCACATTACAGAGTGATTCAGTTTCAATTGAGCTTTATAATTAGTATCTAACCAGTATCAGACTGTTTCAAGAATTGAAGCTATAACACAGCACACAATATTAGCTCCATCTTCTGTTATTATAACATGATTTATATAAATTGTTCTGGGGGTTTTGGGGTACCATAAAAATGTAATAATATATAACTGATTTCTTTGCCTAATTTTGCTTTTCAGAGTTAATGCCATTGAAAGAACAAAGTGTAATATTTTGGGTAATAAAACAATGTCAATAACCATAAGCCTATCTTCAAAGGAAAAATATTATTTCACATATTAATTATTTTATTAAATTTATCAATAGTTTTATTAAAGTTCCCTTTTCCTATCGCATCTAAATAATCTAATAGGTAAATTATTACATATTTAATATGTGGTTGTACTGTACCTAAATAGTATTTAATTAGTTACTAGAATTTATGTCTTTCCTTACTAAATTTCATTTAGAAATATTTTAAAAATTAATTTGAATCATATGTTTCTGTTGCTAACATCATCTACTGTTATAAGAATATCATCGGCAAAAAGTTTAATTTAGAATTATATTTTATTTATATTAATGCCTTACATATTAGTATTCTTTCTTATATAATTTGTCAAGACATCTATAACTTGAACAAATAGAAGCAGAAAAGGAGGACAATGCTTTTGTTTTGTCTGGTTTGAATCCATTTAAAAGAAAGGCTCTGAATTTGGCATATGGTATACAGTTCTTTTATAATTCATTTTTAATAAAGTTATAAACTGTTTAGTAAATGTATATATTTCTAGTGATAAAAAGTATCCAAATTATCCAAATCAAATGCTTTCCTAGATCTAAATTTACTATGGCAGTTTTAAAATTATTTGTTTTTACATCTACTATTATGATTAAAATATTCTTAATATTCTTTTGTGGGTTTTTGTTTTCTATAAACCCCATTTGGCCATTATGCATTAGGTAATTGAATATTCCTTTCATTATATCAGTAATTATTGTAGTAAACGTTTTATGTTTAATAATGAAATAGATCTATAAGATAAAACAACTTTGGAGTCCTTACATGGTTTAAGTATTGTCTTTTGTTAGACAGTAATTTCACAAAGAGGAAATGTTATGTTCTTTTTACACTATTAAAAAACTTTTTAAAATATATCTCATATGTTTTTGAGTGATCATTTTTTGATTTGGGAAATGAAGTAGTCAGTATCTGAAGCTTTATTATTTTTTAAGGTTAAACATTTGATCTTTAATATCCTTTAATGTTGTAGCTCTTATTTGGTAAGGTATAATTGTTACTTTAACTCATTTTGCTAATATATATATATATATATATATATATATATATATATATATATATATATATATATATATAGGTTTACATTCATTTGATTGAGCCCACATTGCTCGACTTTTATGCGTGGATCTCATAATGCTGAATGGTCGGAATGTTGTAAACAACACCAAATTCATCATTTCTGACGACTCTACCACCTAAATGAGAGCTTCCATGGGTCAAAAAGGTGGCCATATTTTGTGATTCTTAACTCTTGCAATAGTTTTTTTGAGATTTTACCACACTGATTTCGACAATACCTGATTGACCATCCACCGGCTGATCAAATGCATGTATACCTCTATATATATATATATAGAGAGAGAGAGAGAGAGAGAGAGATGAACAGTCTGTTCTTGTTTGGGTACCAAGCATATAAGAATATTGTGCATAGAATAATTTTTCTTAACAAGTTTAAGAGCATCTTTAAGATTTATACCACAAACTGAATACCCACAGGGTACAGAACTAGTAAAATAACAAAAGAAGTATCACGTCCAAAGCACAAGGCAGAAGTTTTAAGTTTTAATCCAAGTACATCCAAATTCACTTGCTAAGCTCTTTCACCATTACAAATGGCTTCTTCAGAGTAAGTGAAAATCATCCATACCATACATTAAATACCCAAGCAATTACTCAAACATCCAATAAAAAATTAATTAGACAATTAGATAATTGCTACACAAATTTAAACACTGAATGTGTCCATGCTCAGTGAAGAATAATAATAATACCCAAACTTGCTGTTAAAACTAATATGTAAAACATCTTACCTACAATATATAAAGTTACATTTCTCAATCAAACAAAAATCACATAAAAGATATTGATAATAAATGCAAAAGAATAAAAAATATATAAAATATTAATGTTGTTAGTAGCAAATAGAATAAAGCATATAAGGGTATAAAAATACCTTGTAATCACCTGTTCCTTCCAAGAATTCTATTAGCCCTATCTTTTAAAACAGGTTTTAGGGAAATATATTCATTCAAACCTGGTGGGGTTGTTGCATCCATGATTATTTGCCATTTATATTCCAATAATTCTACCAAAAACCCTTCATCACCTCCTCTTTCAAAACATGTCACTCTATCAATCACAAAGAAAATACATTTCTTAAAATCAAGACAGTGTGTACTGTGCGTATATAATGCATTTTGTGTGTCCTTATTTTTTATAGTCCTCTGATGTTCTGCAATCCTGTCTTTTAACCTACGGACAGTTTTTTCCCACATAGAATGCATTGCAACTAACACAGGTGGCAATATATATCAACTTCTGTGTGTTGCAACTACACCTACCAGGGCACCCTATGGTCTTAATGTAATTGGACACCACCACATATGGTCCTTCATTAATGAACCTGCAAAATTTACAGGTTGCACACATATATATCCTGGAACACTTATAAGTAATTCTGTTTCACTCCAAGATTTCTTTAATATTCCTTCCCCTAGAATATATTATTTTGAGGAAATTTCCTAAATCTTTCCTTATAGTTTCATTGAATACTGTGTCCCATATTTTATTCACTATTTCAACAACACCACTCGTTTGAGTATTGTATTTCAAAATTAATGCCTTGCTCTCAAAGGTATTGTTCTTCTGGGCCATGCCTGTGTTCTTAGCCCTTAAAATAGGTTGGTATATACTCCTCCTTTTCCCCAAAACCTAATTTCTAATTTTTAATAACATCTTTAGTGGTTATCCCCTATCCAAAAAGAAATTAATAAGAGTATACACTTCCTTGATACAAGTGTCATCATCACTCACCAATCTGAAAAGTCTTACCATCTGGCCCTTCACTATTCCTCTTTTTTGATGAGGAGGGTGGCAGCTATTGTAATGTAACAAGGAATTACTGTGAGATTTCTTTTTGAAAATGTTGCTATGTAGAATATTTCCTGATTTTGTCAATTTGATGTCTAAAAACTCTATTTCATTATCATTCTACTTGCTGGTAAATCTAAAAAAAGTAGTAGTACTATTTAGATATTCAACAAAGGACATAGCATCATCCTCACTGCCCTTACAAAGTATTAATATGTCGTCTAGGAATCTGTTATAAAGAGCAATCTTGTCATTGTATGGTGAACCAAGTTCATAATTTTCCTCCCAATACAGAAGAACCAGGTTGGCAAATCCAGGGGCACATTTTGCCCCCATTGCCACATCTGAGATTTGTTGAAGCATCTCACCTTCAAATGTCACAAAGTTGTTCTTTAACACCATTTCCATGCTAGATGTCAACATATTTATTTTGGCAGCATTTAGTTTACCAATTTTCACCAAACTCTGGGTGAAATATTCAACCCCTACATCTTGTGGGATTACTGTGAATAGGTTAATGACATATATGGTTAAAAAAGACCATTCAGTACCATCATCAGATATCCTAAGAAGTCTCTGAAGGCAATGCCAAGAATCTTTCAAAATATGTGGAACCCCAGTCACAACCTTCTGAATCCCTTCATCGACAAAAGCAGCCAAGGATTCAGTCTTAGAACCCTGAGAAGAGACTATAGTTCTAAAAGGAGGATCTCTAATGCCGTTGTGTATTTTGGGGATACCAAAAATAAAAAATAAAAAATAAGGACACACACAATGCATTATATATGCACAGTACACACTGTATTGATTTTAAGAAATGTATTTTCTTTGTGATTGATAGAATGACATGTTTTGAAAGAGGAGGTGATGAAGGGTTGAAGGTAGAATTATTGGAATATAAATGGCAAATAATCCTGGATGCAACAACCCCACCAGGTTTGAATGAATATATTTCTCTAAAACCTGTTTTAAAAGATAGGGCTAATAGAATTTAGCATAGGTGATTGCAAGGTATTTTTATACACTTATATGGTTTATTCTATTTCCTACTAACAACATTAATATTTTATATATTTTTTATTCTTTTACACTTATTATCAATATATTTTATGTGATTTTTGTTTGATTGAGAAATGTAACTTTATATATCGTAGGTAAGATGTTTTACATATTAGTTTTACCAGCAAGTTTGGGTATTATTATTCTTCACTGGGTGTAGACACATTCAATGTTTAAATTTGTGTAGCAATTATCTAATTGTCTAATTATTTTTTTATTGGATGTTTGAGTAATTGCTTGGGTATTTAATGTATGGTATGGATGATTTTCACTTACTCTGAAGAAGCCATTTGTAATGGTGACAGCGCTTAGCAAGTGAATTTGGATGTAC
>NC_056743.1:1827202532-1827245032 GCF_019279795.1 Protopterus annectens | reverse complement strand
TTATGTAGCTTCCACATTTTCTCCTTTCTATTTCATCCATCCAGGAATTCCACTTTGCTTTAAATACCCCAGCTGTCTTAAAATTCTAACACTGAGTATGTTAATTGATTTTACTTATTACTTATCCTCTCTGTGAAAAAGTACTTAAGGGTTCAAATAATTTTTCCCTTTTACCTTCTATTTTTTTTAAGAATTTTCACCCAAGGCAAACAGTGCTAGAGTTCAATTACACCTTCCTAAAAATACTAAATGATTTAACACCATTCAGGACAAGGAGATTAAAATCTAACACAGCATCATGGCTGACAAAACATACCAAACAGCTCATGCTGCAAAGAGATAAAGCGTGGAACGAATGGAGTAAGGATAAAATAAAATACACCTATAAAAAAATTTAGATATCGCAGAAACTATTACAGCAGCCTTTGTTAAATCTGACAAGAAATCATACTACAGTAATCTCAAAAAAAAAAAAAAAAGCTACAAAACAACCCTAAGCTTTTTTGGTCGTCTCTAAATAAATTATTTCTCCCAGGCCATATAATTAAACCATGTTGCTCTATTTTAAACAACAGAGTACATTGCCACTTAGTTGTACACCCATTTTATGCAGTCAGTTCTATCACTTATCAATGATCACCTCAATTCACCCCTCCAATTTCCATCTGTTCTCAAAAGCAGCACACTGTCTTTTAGTTTTCAGCCCATTCCAACATCAACTATAAAAACATTACTATCCAAGTTAAAAGCAACAACTTCTGCTACCAATAACCTTCCCACTGAGTTCTTCAACTAGCCTCCCTGTGTCCATTCTAATCAACTGGTCAGTAACTGAAAACTATGTCCTATCCATCTGGAAAAAATCACTTATTATACTTCAACAGAAGTTAAACTATAGACCTGTTGCTATCCTATCATCCCTCTCTAAAATCCTCTAGAAATGTTTTCACTCTCGGCTTATAGGTTCATCGGTTCATAGGTGTTTACTAGGCTAATGACCGCAAGGGCCTTTTTAAGCCTAGCCATGCAAACCAAATCTCTGAGAAGTTTTGAATCCCTTGGACATGTGAGATGAATCACTTACAGGGTATCTGTTTCTATTAGAGACAGGTGACAAACTAGGGATGAATTTCTGGTTTCCCATCCAGCTGTCCAAGTTGCACTTGAATTTGGTTAGGGAGGAACTTTGCTTCACATGCCTGTTCCATACATGGGGCAGTCTCTGGGATACATACCTATCTCTTCATCAAGTCCTATTTATAGCACAGGCAAGGATTAAGTATTTAGAATGGGTAATTCTGGTACTGCTTGTTTTGTGGATATGCAAGAGGTCCATCAGACTTCGGTCTGACAATGCCCTGAATGCTAGGCATAGATCTTCTGTAGGAGACAGAATACAGGGATAGGGCTTTGAGGCGATCTGCATAGGACATATTATTTATGCCCTGTATTCATTTAGTGAGGAACCTCTGTGGATGTTCCAGTTGTTGGATATGCCTGGTTAGGTACATACTAAAGGGGGCATTGTACTCAGTGATTGGTCTGATGGATGCCAAATGCAGTGGAACAATGACTACCTTGGACTTAGATACCATACCTTTGTTTATAAGTTGCACAACATAGAATGATTTCCTCACCACTGTAGACACGTGATGATGAAAGACTGGATTACTATCTAGGTGCACCCCTAAGTTCCTGACTACTGGGTAAACTCTAAAGGATGTGTTGCCGATATGACAGTTACCATGGATGGATGATTTCCCAAAGGATACTATTATGCATTTCTTGGCATTTAATTTTAGTCCATGGCTCTGACACCAGTTGTTTTTCTGTGTCAGTCCCTCCTGGAGAACATTTGTGTCAGTGTGAGATTCAATGGGAGATCCTAATTTGCAATCATCTATAAATTTAGTCAGCCAGAGACCACTGATATTGGCCTTAACGTCTGACAAATAAATGCCAAAAAGGAGTAGTCTAAGGACTGACTCTGAGGGACTCCACTTGTGACTGGCCTCTTTGAAGAGGTGGACTCCACAATCATAGGTTCATAGGTAGGTTTGTAGGTAGGAACTAGGCTATCGGCCTGAGGGCCTATGTAACCCTAGCCAACAAGGTTCCCTGGCTTATGCCACCCAAGAAAGTTATTTTCCTGTGTCACTGTCGAGCAGAGACACAGAAGTGATCCCCGGGGTGTATTTCCTATTCCCCATCCACTCAGGAGAGGTCCCAGGACTGTACCCTGTGGTACTCCACTTGTCACTGGTTTAAGGTCAGATTTGGAGTGTGCAACTTTTACAGTGTGGGTTCTGTCAGTGAGCCAGTTGGCAACCCATCTTGTGACATAGGGATTTATACCTAGTTTAGTGAGTTTAGCTGTAATTTCAGAATGGAGGATGGCATCGAAAGCCTTGGCAAGGTCAAGATAGGCTGTGTGAACCACCTTACCCTCATCTACGGCTTTGGTGACTGCCTGGGTCCTGTCTGTGAGCCAGTTGGCTATGCAGCGGGTGACATACAGGTTTGTACCTAACTTCTTGAGTTTGTCAACAATGCAATAGTGGGGTATTGTGTCAAATCCCTTAGTCAGGTCAAGGTAGGAAGTGTGATTTTGCCCTCATCCATTGCTTTGGTGACCTTCTCAAAGAAGTCCACCAGGCTGAGTAGGCATGATCTGCCTTTGACGAAACCAAACTGGTTTGGGTCCAGTGTCTGGACATTTACTATATCTTTATTGATCATCTCCATGATAATTATTTCCATGGCTTTACATATAAGACTAGTGAGGCTTATGGGTCTGTAGTGTCCAGGGCCTATAGATGGCCCAAGTTTGTGCAGAGGGATGACTGTCACCTTTCTCCATTCATGAGGCACGTATCCTGTTTGGAGGCTACAGTCAAATAGTAATTCCAGAAGCCATGATAGGTCATGATTCATGCTATTTAGAAGGCATCCTGGCATATTGTTTGGGCCCATTGATGCAGTGGTCTTTGTCTTAGAGAGAACATTAAGGACCTGTTCCCTAGTGACAGTAGGGGAGTTATATTTGATGACAATTGCTGAGGGAAGGCTGAGGGGGAGAGAGGAGTAAAGGTGGAGCTGAATTTATCAGCCAGAAGTTTTGCTATATCTTCTGGCTCAGTACAGGTGGCTTCATTTACAATGAGCTGTGCACACAATTGTGTATTGCCTTTGAGGCTGCGGACATAGCTAAATAATGCTTTGTGGCTGTCCTTGGCCTGGGAGGCCAAACTTACCTCATATTTGTCTTTGGTAGACTTTATATGTCCTCTGAGTTGTTTGTTTAGTTTGATGAGAGTACTTTTATCCTGCTGGGTGCTGCACCTTATAATTTTTGCCATGATTTTCTTCCTCCTGTTATACATCTGATTGATTTTGTGATTCAAACAGGGTGGTTTGTTTTTTGAGTTAGTTCTGTACTTCTTCCTGGTGGGTACAACTGCCTCTATGCAGCTACTAACATGATTGTACAGGGTTTCTGTGAACAGTTCTGCATACGCAGAAGTGTTCTCAAGGTTAATAGCGGCTTGAAATTTTGCCAGGTTCTCACTTAGTAGCAGGAGGTTAGCCTTAGAATAGTTCCTGAATGTTCCAGGTTTAGCTGGGGGTCCAGGTTTTATTTTTATTTCAAAGGAGACTATTTTGTGGTCTGACCTTACCAGGGAAGGCATTACAGTAAGGGGTGTGCATCAGTCTCCCATATTAGTAAGGACCAGATCCAGTATGGTTTCACCCCAGATAGTCAATACACCAACCAGGAGTCTGTGTTTACAAAATTCAGGAATCTTTGTGCATGTACATTTGATGTTGTATAGGTTTCCAGTTAATAGTGGGGTAATTAAAGTCACCCATGAATATGATATTGAGTTAGATGATTAGTGTTTCTAATACATTTAAATAGATGGTGTGGGTGTCCTGGGTCATAGACGGAACCTATAGTTGCAAGGAAGTGGTATTGGATTTTTACCTATGGTGATTTGGACATGGAGCAGCTCAAGTGAATTTTCTTGTTTCACCAGCATTGAGGTATATTTATTTTTGATGTAAATAGAGACACCTCCTACTTTAGTCCCTGCCTGTGAAGTAGCTGGCCTAATTGTGTGGAAGGCATTATAACCTTGTACTGTTGGTGTGCTCTCCATAGCTTTAAACCACGTCTCAGTGACTACGCAGACATCAGCATTCTCTAGGATAAAGAGAGCTTCCAGGGAGTGGAGTTTTTTGTTTAGACGCCTAGCATTGAGCAGTAATACCTTTAGAGTGTCTTGGTTTTGATTTGTTTTGTCAGAAGTACTTTCAATTTAGAATTGCCTAAAAAAACGGCACTATGGGGGAAGACAATGTTTTAACTAATATTCAAAAGCCTAGAGAGGAGAGGTGCAGATCACCCCTGGCAAAACAACACTGTCTATTGACCATCTCCTTCCATGCTGACAAATATTGCACCCCATTAGAATGACACCAGAAAGTAAGCCAATTATTAACGTCAATCATCTTTTGTTCATATTGTGACATCATCCTTGGAGAAGGTAAAATGCTGTCTGATGCATTGTGACATCATCCTCAGTGATACACTGTATCATTATATCATCCTCAGTGATGGTAATATGCTGCTTAATGCTAGGCTCATACCAGCCTGAGACACATATTCCGAAAGCTCTGCTCTATGATGTCTCTCATTTACTCCCACATGGACTATGACTGAATCATATTAGTAATTGTGGTCCAATGACCTGAGTACATGCATAACGTAACGGATCCTAGCCCCTGATAAGCAACTGACTGTAACCTTCTCTTTATGCAGCCTGATGAGAGGGATAGCAGTGTGTCTCCCTATGGAGTCTCCAATGACTAAAATGTTGGATTGTGTGGTGACTTGCCTTATGGGCTTAGAGGTAACGGCTCCATGAGAGTTATCTCTATGTGTTGAAGTGGGTATTGTTTTGAAAGAGTACATTTGGGGCTGCTGAGGGTTTTTCTTATGTGTACTTCATCTAGGAGGTCTTTGTGGTTTAGGACGGTTACATGTAGGTGCCTCAGCATATGTGGGTTGATATGTCTGCTTTGATTTGAGCTTGATGGGTGCAGCATGTACACTACTGACAACCTTATTGACATAGGAGTACTTTTATGTGAGAGCTTTGTCTCCAGTGATGTTCTGTAAATACATCTCTCACATACCATATCAGTTTAAGAATTAACTAGTAGTCAGTAAACATGAGGCAATTTCTACATTACCTCAGGATGGCCATACCCACCAAGCCAGAAACAGTGACAGTAGGAAAGTTCATATCCATGGCAACAGACCCCTTTTTATTGATTAGACTGTTGGAGTGAGAATTCCAGTCACTGTCAGGAGTATCCGGTTTGCAACTATGTGGACAGTGCTTGTCACTGTAAACTTGTCCTGTGTGCAGCTAGGTTTTGGAGAAATTTCAATTTGGCTTTTACAGGAAAAATGTCACTCAAGGTGTCTGACTCTGTACAGAGCATTGCCAAAAACTTGAGATGAAACTAATACGTAGACCCTGAAAATGTAAGGATGAAGTATTTAGGCAGATATTCTGAAGTTAGAACAAATCAAGCAGCACTTACTGAAAAATAAAGAATTAGCTTGTCAAGAATAATGAAAAGAGGGGAGTCACATGAATGGCTACTGCCTGGCTACTACTAATGCTGGTCTCAGCACAGCTTCACTCTGTTGGGATACAATACTCCTTTCCTTATTCTCTCACCATAACCAAAATATTAGCACCAATCCCAAGAAGAGAAGCAGGCCACAGCATGTTTGGTGATCCACAGTCTTGTCCCAGATGATGCAAGGGTCTGTGGGTTTGTAGCCTTTTTTTAGTTGATCCCTTGAATAGCAACCAGACTAATCAGGTACGTTAAGCACAGATACTCACTCTCCAACCAGAAACAGTCAGGAATCAATGCTCTCTGTTCCTTCTCTCAACAGGATTAGAATATAAGTACAGATTCCAAGCTGTCACCAATAAAGCAGTTATTAGCCTGTCTGATGATCAGTAGTCTCCAGGTAATAATGGCTCATTACTCCTTCTCTTACCAGGAGAAAACAGAAGCACTAATCCCAAGATGACTACTAAGAGGCAGAATGTGAGCTCTCTAATAACTGGTGGTCTTCTAATAGATGCTTAAAGTTAAGATGAAAATAAAAATGATTTATCCTAAACACTGCAGTGTGCACTAAGCAGTTAGATATGAAAGCGGGTAACTTCAGTTTTAGCTATCTAAAGTTAAGTTTTAGTGGAGAGCTACTATTTTTAAAAGAGCAAGATAGATTGAAATGGCGTGGGCAGTTTTCTTTTCTGGTACTATGGAATACAGTAGAAAGGCCAATAAATTTAAATAGTTGAAGGGGAGATTTTTCACAAAATGATAGTTTTGTGCTTACTCACACCAGCCAGTGAAAGGAGTGAAGAAATGAGATGTATGGTCAAATTTGCATAAGGGGCAGGCAATTAGAAAGACAGTGGCATTTAAGAGAACAACAGTAACAGGGTGGGAAAACAGTAACACAGTGGAAGGGTGGGAAAACAGTAACAGGGTGGGAGAGTGGTAAAACAGCAACAGAGTGGGAGAGTAGGAAAAATTCTGTCTGACTCACAAGAGGCAGAGCTGTGGTCTCTTTTCAAGTTTTAATATGCAGTTAAGAGCAGAATACAAGTAAAATGCATTGTAAAGGAAACAAATCACAGTATACAAAACAGAAAAAAGGCAATAAAGTAATAAAAAATACAAGAAATAAAAAGCAAACTAACCTTTCCTTTATAGCAAGCTGTGGCAGATTCTAGGTGAGCCTTTCCAGTGAAAGAAATAACCAAACACAACCTTCTCTCCAACATCCAGCATGGTTCCAGGCCCAACCACAGTACTGCCACTGTCCTCCTCAACTTCAGCAGCATAATAAACCACTACAGATACGATGGCAACCTTGCTTCTTCATTTTTCCTTGACCTTTCCAAAGCATCTGACACAGTGTAATACCCTGGACAGCAAAACCATAAAGCCACGAACTGAGGAAATTATGCAACACAAACTTTTATTACACCAATGAACGCACAATCAAAGCATATGAATGAAATTTAAACTGCATTTTCGTTTCATGCTACTTGATGAAGTAGCTTGAAATGAAAGCGGAATTTAAATTTCATTCATGTGCTTTAATCGTGCGTTCTTTGGTATAATAAAAGTTTGTGTTGCATAATTTCCTCAGTTCGGGGCTTTATGGTTTTGCTGTCCAGGGTATTACTCTTGTTTTATTAATGGTTTGGACTTTATACCCTTTGCTTTGTTTTGGATTATCTGACACAGTGTCCCACCAAAAGCTCCCATCTGAACTTACACTAGGTCTAACTTACCCCTCCCTCTCCTGGTTTTACAATTACTTATGCAATATTCAGCAACTAAATAGCAATAAAACCTTTTAGCATTTCAACCGATCTCTGTTGTTGTTCCCCAAGGACAATACTCAGTCCCCTTCTATTTAATATTTTCATAAATAATCTTCATACTGCTACAAAATTTGACACTCTCATACAATATGCTGATGATTCAACCCTTATTTGCATAACAAAATTACAGGAAATCACTGAAAATGTATTTGGTGACACTGAAATATTGCTAAAAAATTCAAACTTGCTGCTTAACGCTAAAAGCACAAACTTATGTTACTTACTCCAAAACAACTCCTTAACCAGAAACACACATTTCATATTACTCCAAGTAATACCATAAAAATAGGGACAGTAAACCAAATTAAACTTCTTGTAATCATCAGAGACAACAACTTCATATTTGATCACCACACACTTCATTCCATCATGAAGTCACCAAAAACTCAACTCCCTCTAAAGACTAAACACTACCAAATATATCAAGCAATAATTACCTTAGTAGCAACATACCTCATTCCTTCTCTATTATACATTTCCCTTACAAATATCAACACTACATATAAAACTAAACTAGCATCCTGCTTTTATAAAATAGCTAAATTTGCAATCAAACAGTCTTATAAAACATACTACTATCTTGAATTAAAACAATTAAACTGGCTAGATCTCCCAAGCCAGTTTATATACTCACAGCTTATCATTGTCAACAATGTATTGTACTTCCCAGACAAATGCTCTGCATTACAAAATACTCTGCTGTACTACTCACCTACTGGAGACCTTATCTCTAGCAACAAACTTTTACTATGTATAAGTAAGAAATTAAACAATGCTGCAGACTCTCTCTACTCTCATTGTGTGTCAAAACTCTGGAATGAAGTCCCAACACAGTTAATACAGATTGAAAATGTAAATAGTTCCAAAATTTTGTTTAAACAGCAATTATACCAAAGATGGCTCTGTTCTTCCTGCTCCCTTGGTTAGCTTAGCCCAGATTATGTTTCTCCAACGCTCACAGCTACTTTGCTTCCCAATCTCTTTGTACCTTATCGCTCCTCCTCAAACTGAACTTATTTCTTAAACTTTTACTTTTCCTCCTCCCACATCCCACTACTAACTGCAGTTATTCCTCTGCCATTTGCCTTCCTGCTCATTTCCATAACTTCTCCTTTCATATCTCTCATCATTTTTTAAGCTACATTCTACTTGTCTGTCTATAAATTATTACTGAACTCAAAAACACCCCAGTCTGATCTTTTCCCTGCAGCCATCATGCTATAAACACCTTAATTGTTACTGTATACTATTTATGTATTCAATAATTAGCCAATTTATGTTGATTGTTCTCTTGGTTTTTTTTTTGTGTTAAAATGTTTTGTTTAGTGTAAAAAATATTTAAAAATCATGTAAATAAGTTATTGTATAGACATTCTTATCCTGCAATTATAAATGTACATCATGTATAACTTAAATGTGGAGCTTTTCTCCTCAGGCCTCAGCTGAAAATGGATTTTGCACAGTCAAACTTTCTTGGTTAACAAACACAAATAAATAGTAAATAAATTATATGCCCACACATTTCAAACACTATCTGATAAATGTATCAATCAAAAAACTGATGAAGTAACAGCGACATATGGATACTGTTATTTTACATAACTAAAGAAAAAAACAAAAGCAAAATGGCACCCCAAAGTTAAAGCACAAAAGTGTTACTTACCAGTATAATAAATCATTTCTAGGTCAGTACACATTAAAAAGTGTAGCCTTTATAAAGGATGCCATCACAGTAATGAGTTTTACTCTCACCTCAATAAATGTATATGACCAACCAAATGTACTTCCTGATTCCCTACTACAGTTAAATAGAACTTAAGTAAACAGTATTTAGCCAGTTTAGAAATATTTTCCAAATCAACTTAGAAGTAATGAGTGGTCCTAAAACATTGGATACTAATCCCAGGAGTCTGAGAGCCAAAAACATCCAAAATATGTGCGGAAGGAGACTGTCAGAAGTATAGAAAATGTGTTTAAAATCATAGTTGCCTGCTTTTGTCATCATATCTAGAGTAAAACTTCTTCAGATATGAATTATATTGAAAGTTAACATGGATTAATGGTACACAGAGCGGAAGCCCTGAGTGTGACAAAGATGGCCTGAGTTTGATGGTTCACACACTTTGCATGGAAGGAGAATCTATCAGTGATCTGACATGAACTCTTATCGTAGGGGTCTGTCCTGTAATTGCACTGCTTATTACTATTACAATTCAGCATAGAGGGGAGGATGTCTGAGTACTGCCATTGCAAATCTGCACAGAAGTGTGTGTGTGTGTGGGGGGGAGGGGCAGGGAGTATTGTCATTACAATTGAAGATTGAAGAGCAGTTCTGCAGCTAACTGATGCTATGTGCTGTGATGCCCCTAACATCAGTAGCTCTGCCTATCTTGAGCATAAAAAAATAAATAAAATAAAAAAATCCCCTGGGGTGTAAGACAGGGTTGGCTGACCTCTGGTCCAAAGCTGTCAAAACTGTTTACCAGTATAATAGATAATTGTTTGGTCAGCCCCTTTCCAACCTGCCTTTACTGCAGCCCTACTCCTAACTGGTTCTAAGTCCAGGGAGTTGAACTGGGGCCTCTGATGAACAAATGGAGCTATAGGACCAGAAATAAATTAGGAAATATGTTCATCTCAATGATTTTAGTTTTAAAAGGTACTAAACAGTGATGCTGTCAAACGAATTAGCTCACTAAAAAGCCAATGACCCATAAAGCCCATTTACTTTCAAAATGTAATAAAAAATGTTGAATGGTTAATTAATCATTTCAGTAAATTCTTCTAACTCTGTCATTACCTGTCCACAAGAAAAATGTCTAAAAGTTTGAGAATAACAGACTTCCCAGTTTGTTTTAAGTATGAATGTATTTTAGTTAGTTAAAACTATTTTATTTATTAGCCATAAATATATGGAATTGCTTGATGTGGATCGTGTTTTATGGAATTCGTATTTAGGTCTAGTTTTTACGGTAATTCAACTTTGTTGAAATCTAATTGTATTTGTGGAAATGAAAGCACTCAGTTATGATTTATTAAGTCTATTTTCTGTGCTTCTGGGAGTCATTTCTTTTTAATGTATGGTACAAACTTCCTAAATAAAAGTCAGTATAAGTTATGTTTTCATTATTCAAATATGTAATGATTCTGAATGCAAACTGATTGCAATTTACTGTGTTTATTTATTCTATTGTAATTCAGAGACTAAACGCAATATAATGTGCTACTGAACTTGTAAACATTGGCACTCCAATATGCTCTGGTTCTTGCTGATTAACTACAGTTAAGTTTATTTATGATCTAACAAAACTTATCATTCAGCAGTAAGTAACCCCAAAATACTGTAATGCCTATATCCAGCCAGGCATGACACAGTGACAAATTGCTCTTGCTCAAAATTAGCTAACACCAAAATGTAGAAAAAGCAAACCATGGAAAGCTTAAGTAAATATGGAGCATCAGAGAGTGCCTTAGGAAATACAGTAGTGAAGTTTATTTACCAAACAATATATGCTCAAACAGATATCTTTTGCAGTAGTTAATTCATGTGGGAGATATAATGCTACAAATACTTTACATCTGGACAGTCCACAAAGCATTAGGCTCTTTTCTTAAACAGTGTATCTCCAGCCTTTACCCAGAAGAATGCGCTAGTATAAGAGTGCCATATCAGATTTTTTTTTCCCCAAAACAGAGAGGCTGAAGCATAAAGGCCCAAGTAAAGTTATTTATTTATAATTTGTTAACCAGGAAAGTCCAACTTGGAACAAAGCCAATTTTCAGCAGAGGCCCAGGGAGAAAGGCTCCAGATGTATGTCTTTGCTACATTGGCAGAAAGTCACACGAACACAGGGAGGACATACAGACTCCACACAGAAGACACCCCAGCCAAGCATCAAACCAGAGAACCTCTTGCTGTGAGGCAACAATGCTACCACTGCACCATTATGTCAGGAAAAAAAAAAAAGGAGAAGAATTATCCAACCCAGCAAGGGAGGGAAATATACGCACATATCTACTGACCTTGTCAGATGCAAACATAGTGAACGTTTTAAAACATGAGGACAGGAAGTCGAAGTTGATCTCTCTGCTTATTTTAGCAGAAACATTCAGCTGTCAAGGGGAATGGAAATCAAACAGCAACTGAATATGTCAAAATGCAAAAGAAAGAATATCAGGAGAAGGATCAGATGAGAAGGAAAGTAATGTGGAAAAGCCATAAATATAATGCCAAGTGTAAAAAACTGGAACAACCTCATGTTGATCATGGTTTGACGTAGAAATAGTTTAGGAGAGGTGAATTTAACCAAAAACATGAAAGGTTAATTTTGTCAGCCCAGGGTAAGGGACTGACTGCCTATATGTTGGTTTACAAAGTCCATTGAACATGCATGTAGGAGAAACAGATAAATGCAAGTTTTGTAAAACAGAATTAGAAACAGTCACACATACTGTTGTTGGATGTGATACACTAATGGCAGAGGGCCTGTATACGGAAAGGCATAATAATGTGGTAAAGCTGTTGCACTGGGGATTGTGCAAACAGTATAATAATGAAGTAGATGATAAACATTGGAAACATGAGCCACAGAGCATTATAGGAAATGATAAAGTTTATATCACATGGGATCACCCCATTACAACAGTTCAAAAAATAGATGCAAGAAAAACAGATATAGTGGTCCATGAAAAAAAGACAAAAGTAGCATTAATCATTCAAATTGCTACAACTAGTGATTATAGTGTCTTTCATACAGAGAGACACAAAGTCATAAAATACCAGGATTCTCAACCAGAAATGATAGCAATTTAGAAGAAAGATATCCAAACAGTTCCAATAGTAAAAGGAGCAGTGGGTCTCATAAAAAAAAAAGAAATTATGGTCGGTTTTAGACATGTTATTGATACATGTAACTTCATATGGATTGCAGAAGGAGTCACTTCTGGACACATCACTGGTACTGCAAAGACCACATCTGGCTAGCATCAAAGATTAATACAATACTGATTTTATGAACTTTAATCATATCCTGACTTAAGAATGAGGTCCATTCCCATCATGGAATTAGAAACCCCAAAGCCTTGAAGAAATTCGAGTAGCCATTATGTATTGGAAAGCTAGAAAGAAATAAGGGTGAATGAGAATAGTTCAGAGCCCCAGATTCAGTGAAGAACAAACCAGTCAAGGCCTGCTCTGGCCCTGGAAACAAATTGCAGCTTGTAATGTTTAATAAAGTGTGCACTGATGACCTACTTGCTCTTTCTAGTATATATCATATGATCCACCCCTTTCCAGAAACCTTGACAGTGGCAACAGCATTAGTAGAATCATCCATGGCCTCCTGAAGTAGCAGATAACCAAAGATAATGGGAGAGCTATTTACCGACAACTTGTCTATTGACAGAGTATCCATTTCTTACATTCATAAAACGCAAACGTTGATCATTTTTTTTTAATCAAGGATAAGATTAAGGTGGCTCTGCCAGGAATTCTAAACAGCAAGCTACCAAACCTTGAGGAACTCCAGTGTTTCTAAGGCATACATGTATGTGTGATCATTGAAACATGATTTAAATTACTGGAAAGTTAACCCTCCATACTTCAGTTTAGTGCCTGCTATGTCTTCCATCCCAGTGTCAGCTCATATCACCAGTTGAAAAATCACCATAGAGTTCTGCAAAACAGACCTTTTCAAACTCTAAATCACAGTAAACAAAACTGACTATCAGTTTATTGCCTGTTACAGGACAGTTTCCTTAACACCAAAAGTTCATATCAGTAGGAAGAAACAGTGTCAGAAAACATGAAGGTGACCAGTGGTGTCCCAAATGATCCTGATTCAAGTGTTTTTTTTATTTATTACTCTCCAGTATTTACTTCTCTGACATACAGACTAAAAACCAATACCAATGGTAAACCAAATTTTTGGATGACTGGGAGTCATTGTCAAATGCTCCCACTGACACAGAAGACATACAGCAGGAACTTGCACCAATAAATGCCTTGTGTAATGAAAATGGACTTAATTCAAATGCTAAAAAGTTAGTTTCTGAGCATGCATGGTATGTCAAAAAATGTTTCCATTACTGGTTAAGCTTTCAGGCTGGTTCCCCTACATGTCTGATTTAGCCTGGGTGAATATAACTGTAGACTTTTATGCAGCAATCTGCATCAGAAACTATTTGCTGGTACTTGTAGAAAAGTATTTCAGATTCTCAGCTCAAAAGGCCAACTCTAGCTGACCTAGTGACACAGATGTGGGACACCCATATTTGGAGAACAGAAAGTCAGTCAGAAGAAGTCGCCACTTGCCAACTCTGTTATCTTGGATGAATGGTGTAGCTTTAAGTCCAGTCTGGGTAGGGAGCACCATGGCACTGTAGAAGACGATTTCCTAGTGGACATTAAAATTTTCTTTTTCACAGAGTTTAGTGCTAAAATTAAACAATACCAGGAGGAAATTAAATTCACAGTGGCTAAGATGGTAAAATGACTTTTGTGGAGTATCTAAATACCCAACATGGAAGGATAGTCTATCCTATAGCATACTGAGGAGATGTCTAAAGAGTACATGGCCCTGAGTTTGCAGGTGGGGAAAATAGGAGATGGCACAATAGTGCAGTGGTAGCATTGTCACCTCACAGCTAGAAGTTCTCTGGTTTGATTCTCGGGTGGGGTGCCTTCTGTGTGATGTCTGCATCTCCTTCCTGAATTTGTGTGGGTTTCCTTCCACATTACAAAGACACGCATCTGGAGCCTTTCTCCCTGGGCCTCCATTGAAAATTGGCTTTGTTCCAAGTCAGACTTTCCCAGTTAACAAATGTGTTAAATAAAGAGAAAAAGGTTTTAAAAAGGCAAATGTTTTACAATATGCAGCAAAAAAAATGTTAGCATGGAAATTACAGTAAAGTGGTAAGAAAATTATATTAGAAAGCAGGATGTTTTTATAGAAACTTTAGTAGAATATGAAGACAAAATTTCAGAGTAGTAGGACTGACGTAAGGGCTGGAGGGGTAGGAAGCGATACAGTATGAAGAGCAATGGATATGGCAAGTCGCTGAGAAAACTGACTGGTTAGATGAACACCCTAACCGAACACATAGGGTTGGCAGACTTCCTAGTAGGGTAAAGTGCCATAGCTACAGGCTGAAGAACTTTATGATAGGTGGCAACGTAATTAAAATATTTGACGACTTTGCACCAAATATTTATTTAAAATGAAAAGGTTTGCCTAGCATTTAAGACAAGTAGCAGCATTTCTAACATATTCTGCAATTCTGAAAGTCATTTAAAAGAGAATTGTACAATGGCTTAAGAATGAAAAGGATGCAATACACAGAAACAAACTGGTAGTAGCACCAAAAATCCCTGGTGGCTACAGGGACGAGCAGGTTCCCCTGCAAATGCCTTGAATGGTATAACAGAAGAAAATACTGTCAGTTCTACAAGCCCTAATAAGCAGAAGGAAAGGGAGCAATATGGTACCTCAGTAAAAAGGAGGTGGTAGATCAGAAGAAAAAGGGCAACAACTGGTACAAGTGGTTACTTAGGGCAAATACACTATCATGCCAAAAATGAGAAGGCAAGATTTTGGGGAGGAAGATAGATATACCGAAATTAGTGTCCCCAAAGAACTGTACAGATATCCTGAGGCAGATTACCCAGAGAGATTTCGTTCATAAGACAGGGGACTTCTTATAAAAAAATGGGAAGACGATAGAGGCTTGGATGATCAGAGTAAGAAGCAGATGACAGGAGGCTGGGGACAAGAAGGAAGGTCCATGAAAAGATATGACAATGGGAGGGAGACAGTAGATATTCATACAGATTGGATCAGGACTAAGCTCCCACGGATGTGTGAGTGAGGTGAAGATTAGCTTGAGGAGGAGAGTTTATCTAAACAACCATATCTTGGTTTGTGATTTACTTTCAAGTTGAATGGTAAGCGAAGTCTTACTTGAATTTTATTTTTACTTTTTACCACTCTTTTTCACTGTTTTTAGGAAGAAAGGGTTAGTTTCTAGACAAGAAGATTTACTTTGATTTATATTTTGTTGTTTTACCTTTAACTTTCACTGTTACTTGTTAAAAAAGGGATAGGTTTTAGACAGGCAGCCTCTAGCCATCCTAAGGGACCTAGTCAGGTATAATTTCACACAGACTGCAGAGAGGGCAATCCAGAGCTTATCTAACAAATAACCCTATCTTGGTTTTTGATGTATTGATCTTTACTGTTAAAAAGATGTGCCACTGCGAGCAGTAGTGAGCAGAAGCTACTGCGCATAAAGGAATTACCGCTTTTGTCTGACTTTCAGAATGAGTATGATCAGAACAACAACTTTACTATACTTACTTTAGTATTTACTTATATATTGCTTGTGTGATTTTTCTCACAGAATTTGATTTAAATTGTCTTTGAATTCTGTGGTTACTAATTTTGATTATGCTTTTCTTTTATAATTTTTATTAGTTTGAAGCTGAATATGGATTTCTTAAATGAGTATGCCATTAACGATTTGCTGAAGCACAAATATCTTGCACAGTGTAATAAATGCTACGTATATTGAAAGGTAGCACCTGATAACACTGGTGATCTGTGATCCTTGTGTTAAAAGTTGGATGATTTGCTTACCGTTGTTAGAAGTAAATCTAGGCTTGATGATGATTGCACATGTGCAATTGACATGGCTTGGAGAACTGTTGTTTCATATATTAATGACTGGACTGGTGAGATGAATAATATTAGGCAAAGAGCAAATAAAATACATTAGGAAATAATGTGCCTATTGTCTGTAAAGATTGTTCAATCCTTATGACACAGGACGATGCCGCAGGCAATTTTGAAATTTTGGATGCAAGTATTCAGCAATCTGAGAATTTGGAGTGTTTGAAAAGAAGTAAAAAAGAAACTAAAGAAAGAAGTTCACAATAAATAACAAGGAAGAAAAATACTGATAAATGTCTGTAAAATAAAAAGAATGTGTGTTAAAAAGAATACTGTTTTGTTATGTAACACACAGATTGCAGGGAATGTTAACATTTTTCTATCAGAAAATCTTCAGTCTACAGAAAAGGCAACATTTTTCCAAAAGACAAGGTAGAAAAAAAAAAGGCAAGTGGCAGGTGAAAAGGAAGAAATCAAAACTGAATGTGGAAGGACAGAAGAACATTACTGTAAGAAAAAAGAAGAGAAAGACAGATGTTGAGTACATGGCTCAAGCTCTGACTGTACAAAGCCAGCTGGAGAGAATTGTTTGCTTGCAAATGTAATACGCAATGAAAACACTTAACATTAATAAGACTAATGTTGATGAAGATCTTTCCTTTGAAATGACTGATAGAGCAGACATTGTTTTATTAGAAGTTGAACATTCTTTAGACCTGGTCTGAAAATATATTTTTGTAATTGGAGATTCTACTGTTAGAGGAACTGATACTTACATCTTCAGAGAAGATAATGAATGTTATACTTGCCAGGAGCAAAATTAGATGAGACAAACCTTGAAACGCCTTAATGTAAGGCAGTGCGGATCTGTTTTCATTCATGTCAGTACAAACAATCTCATCCGGAAGGACTCTCTGACTGTTAGTAAGGAACTCACAGCCCTCGTAGATAGTATAGCTTGTAATGTTGTTAGGACATATTTTCAGAAATCACATATAGAAAAGATAGTCATGTCACTGTGAATGAAAAGATTTTTGGGGTAAATACCTACAAGGAAAAATGTCCCGTTTTAAAAATTGGAAATGTTTAGAGCAGCTAAGCCTAATTTTGGGTACACATGTATTCAGACAGGATGGTATGCATTTGTCAAGATCAGGGAAGAGAGTTTTTGCACATATATATTTTCCAATATTTGACAAACACTAGGCAGGATTTTGCCAGGTCAAAAATTTAACAGTTCACAGATAGCAACATTTGATGCATCTCTGATGGTTGTTAATGCTAGGATAATATATATTTTTATTGGAACATTTGCTAAGTTTCCACAACATTTATGTTGTTATTGTTTGTGAAACATGGTTAAGGAACAATGATTGAAAACCAGTTCTGTCAGTGTATAAATGTTTTTCCTGTAACAGACATTCTTACAAAAAAATCAGATGGAAGTGTTATGATAGTGATTAAAGATAGTTATGAGACCTGTGATTATTACACGTTTAATGATAACACCAACACTGTAGATTGTGTAACTGCAACAATAAAGAAATCCCTGGAAATTATAACAATTGTAGGACAATATAGACCACCAACGTCAAGTGCAGGTGACCTAGAGGAGTTCATACATTTCTTACATGAAACACAAGAGGATAAATAATAACAGCTGGGGACTTAAATTTACCAGAAACAGATTGAAATAATATTGATTCAATAAAATTGCTTCAGATTGTAACAAAAACAAAAAAAAAAAAACTACCAGGGAACGCAACCTACTAGACATTGTTTGTGTTCATAAAGAAATTACTGTTACTTCAAGTCAAGTTTTACCATCATTGATGAGCAGTGATCACAGGGTTATAAAAGTTAATTTGTTGCTAGGTATTTCTGCCAAACTGAAATCTAATCCAGTGCACAGAAGGTTAATTACAGATTATATGGAAGCAAAACAGTCACTGTGTAAAATTAACTGGAGTGAGGTGTTCAGTGGAAAAAAACTACAGCTGGAATGTAAAAAGTTTTGATAGAGAAATTTTTGGGTGCAAAAAATCAAAAACATGTTTCAAACCAAGATCTAAGCATACAACGTCAGGGAGATACAGTTCCATTAGAACAAGATACCCGATTAAACTGAGAGTCAAAAATTAAGAAATTGAAGAGAGGTCGATCTACAACTTCAAAAACTGAAATAAACAAGTTAAGCACAGTATGAGACAAGATCAAGAAACATTTGAAGAACATTTATATAAAGATATTGAGCATAACCTTTTTATAGATACATAAGATGTGGAAGGGGTAAAGACATACACAATGATAAACTGTGTGTAGATTCTGAAATTTATTCTCAAGACACAACAGATTATAGATATATTTACAAAACCTTATGCAAAACAGCATGGCTCCACAAAGGGGGTGATAAGTTGTCCTAGTGGCATCCAGTTAACTGCAGAAACTGGAATAAAATTAGATTATACTGAAAAAGAACTACGCAAACTGTATACAAACAAAGCACAGGGAGGAGACAGAATTAATAACAATGACCTGAGAACACCAGCAGAAACTTAAATTACCATTATATGTATTATTTACTACTTCATATAAATATAGGGAGATTCCTCAAGATTGGAGCCATGCGCTTATTAAACATGTCTTAAGGGAAAGGGGAGTAGGACAAACCCAAAGTCATATAGACCCTTTAGTCTACTTTTGTGCTGTGGAAAAATAATGGAGAAGGTAATATTGCATAAGCTATTGTGAAAACTGGATAGATTGGGACTTGAAACCATATACCAGCATGTATATGTTGAAAATAGATCTCTTACCACCTGTAACATGATGTTCTATAACAATATAATAACAGCTATGAATTAAAAATTGTGCTGTAATGTAATTTATATAGATTTAACTTTAGCATTTGACAGGGGCATACACAAAACACTGATCAATAAATTAAAACAATTAGGTATCAATGTACTCTTGATAAGATGGATAGATGCATGGTGTACAAATAGGACATGGGATGTATCATACAGCAATTGACAGGCAGGTGAAACTCTTGGTTACAGTCAGGGTGCCCCAAAAGGCTCTATACTATGCCTTACTTGTTTAGATTGTATCTTTCAGACCTAGCGTTTTCATTTGAGGTGTTCTACAGTCTATATGCAGATGACCTGAAATTGGGTAAACTCATATGTATTAGAGATAAGACATGCCTACAAAAGAACTTGACTAAATTGACCATTTAGGCACAGGAGAATAATATGCTGATAAATACATCAACAACTAAGTATATGAGATTTAGGAGACATAAACTGAAAGGTGAATATTTAATACAGCATGCAGTGATTGAAACTATAGATTCATTTTAGGACCTGGGTATATGGGTAGATTCAGCTTTGAGTTTTTCTAATCATATCAACCAAGTGGTTAATAATAGTTACAGATTTATAAAGTCTAGGAAACAAGAAATGATGAAGTCATTGTTTGTTAGTTACATTAGATCCAAATGTGAGTACGGAATAACAATATGGAAATCTTATAACAAAACAAGCATGAATAAACTGGAAAGGGTACAGCGGAAATATACCAAGAACATCCATGGATGTGAAAATGTAAGTTATTATGAAAGACTAAAATATCTGAACTTGTGCAGTGTCCCTACTATACATATCTAAGAGGTGATCTTATTCAAGTATATAGGGCATTTAGGGACAACTATATCTGGGAATGCTTGTGATTATCAAAAAGTACTAGAGGACCATCAGACAACCTATGCAGAAGATTCTATAGGAATGAGAAGTGTATTAATTGGTTCTCTGAGAGAGCAGCTAATTGCATGGAACAGACTACCAAATTACATTAAAGCAAGTATTAGTTTAGATATTTTTAAGAACAGCCTGGACACTTATTATATGAACAAGTGGCATTAATGCCCATGCTTGAAATATTTGTATGTATGTATGTATGTATGTATGTATGTATGTATGTATGTCTGTAGCAATGATGGTAGAAGAGAGTTGCATGCACATGGCTAAAGAAGCATTTTTATTGGGAAGAGTGGTGCTTCAAATGGCATTTAGTGACACTACACTGAATTCTTTATTTTTGCTTGGCTTTTTACTTTTTTTTTTTCTATCTTACGAACAAGCACATGAAGTAAGATTCACAGGGGGACCCCAATAGCTATAGGTAAGCCATATTGAAGCAAAAAGACCTAGAGCTGTCTGATGTGTTTGAAACCCAGCCACATTTAAGAATATAATATAAATTGCATTGTATCAGGTACTCAGTAGAAAGAAAAGCATGTGCAATTCATTTCAGATTTCTCAGAAAGCTACTAACTTATTCTTAGAAACAGTGAAATAAAATGCATCTTATTGAAGTTAGCCAAGCATGTAAAGGACAGAGCCTAAGGAAAAAAGGTTGATAAATAGATGGCCTGGTGACTCAGATCTCTATTATACTAACAGAAGTGCATGCAGAACTTGTAAAACAGTGTCATACAAATGTTATCATAACATAAACTGCAGCAATCTATTGACTATACAGTGAAGGCAGAAAGTAATCTGTCAGGTATAGAAGTATAACTCACTCATAATTTTCATGGGAGCATGGTAAATAAACTTTGCATGTTAAAAACAAAATGCTTACAAAATTTATATTTCTTATAAGTAGTTTAAGCCAGTATGAGAAAATGTTCACATGATGCAATGATTAATCATCGTGGTGTATTCATCTTTTATGTATGATGCTAACTAAACCAGAACTGATATATCATTCACTCTTGGATGTAAGAAATTATTGGATTAGTACAGAGATTGCCCCTGGAGTACACAAAGCATGGCCTTAAATTTGCAGAACATTCTCTGGGAATAAGTTAGGACATTCATATAATGGTATGGAGATTAACATAAAAACATGTTTTTTGTTTCCAAAAAGGTGAGAGGTGCCTGGAAGTTGTTGGTGACTAACTATGGGTAGAAGCAATGGCCAGCATGTTATCCTGCCAGAGAGGGTAGACTTGGTCAGGATGATGATGACCCAAAGGTTGATGGGGCCCAACTCTGGTGGTGTGGTGGGTGAGTGAGCTTTAGGGGAGTGGGGATGGGAAGCAAAAAGAGAGAAATCGTAGGTAGCTACAAGAAATGCTAAAGGCATTCATAATCAAATAAAAATGGAAAGACTGCTAATGAAGTTGAAGATGGAGGACGTTTTTACAAGAAAACAAAGTAAAACATCAAGAGTTTAAAAAGCTAGGGAAAAATTATTACAATTTATATGCCTTTTGCCTCAGCTTAGATAAAAGGATGAGGTAGGGGCAGATTAAGGATCATGAGTAGTTTGGTTGAACAATGGAAGACAGTGGGGGAATTTCAAGGTGAGGAAGGCAGATGCATGTAGGCAGATGGCTAAGTGGTGTAAAGGAAAGTTCTTTCTCTTAAGTTCTTTCTTGAGCCAAATAAAGATAGATCCAATGTTTTTAAAAGAATGGTTGAAGAATCTCCTGGAAATAAAGAAATACGGAATCAGAATAATGATGTAAAGAAACATTTTAATGTAGTGTTAAACTCAAAAAAGGGTAGGAAGTATTGAGTAGTAAAATTTCACTGGAACAGACAAAAATCACTAGCAGAAGGGATGAGACAGGACAGACTGATACATGTATGTCAAGAATTAAGACCAGGAGTGGCAGGGTTTATATTTTCAAGATATGAACTGAAAAATTAATGTTTGTTGCATACATTGTTGGTGGATAAGAAAATATTTGGGGAAATCACAGTTAAATTCTGCAGGGAAAGCAATCCACTAGGTAATTGTTAAGATGAGCTAGAAAGTAAAGAGTCAGTACAGTAGGTAGATGAAGACGGAGTCCTGGGCACTGGCAAGAGGAGCGGGCATTTCAGATGGACACAAGATATGGTTAGGGAGGTGATGATCTTAAATAGAAACACCAATCACATGCTGGGAATCTGTTAATGGAATGGGGTAAAAGCTTCTGAGGGGGGTAACAATATGGCTAGAAAAGGAAAATGAGAAGAAAAAGGCAGTGGGAGGTGATGGCATTGGGGTGCAGGCATAACTAGCTGAAATGGTAATAACAAAGAGGTGTTCAAGCAGCTATTAGGGACAGGTTGAATGAATATGTGAAATTCAAGATAAAAGTGAAGTTGGGTAAGTCACTGTAGCAGTAAATCAAAAGTGAAGTTAGCTAGAAGAGGGGAAGGTGGGTTGGTGAGGGGACAAATAAATATCAGAACACTGATGTGGATTAAGAATCAGAAGAAGAAATCTTGGATTAATTCAGTGGAGGACAAAATCTGGGAGGTAATCCATACAAATGAAGTAATAAGGGCACAATTTTTACCTTTACTATAATGACGTTTAAAAAAAGAGTAGACCACAAAGTTGTCTTCACGTATACATGAAGGGTAGATTTTGTGTGAGGAAGAACAGAGAATAAATTTACTGATAGAAAACACAGAGGTAATTGAGGTCATTAAGTACCTGAAAGTGTGTATGTGGGGGGAGTGAGGGTAAACAGAGTGGACCAGATAAGTGGAGTCCCACAGGGTTTGGTCCTGGGTCCTCTCCTGTTTGGTATCTACCTCTCTGAATTCAAAGCCAACACGAACAGATTCTGACAAAGTTCGCAGACGATTGCAAGTTGGGAGCTATTATTGTTGACATCCTACAGAATGGCCTCACTGAGACCAATGACTGGTGTCAGAACCATGACCTTAAGCTCAGTGTCAAAAAATGTGTCATCATCCCCTTTGGGAAAAACCCAGTTCCCATGAATTACCACATTGATGGTAGTCCACTGAACACAGAAGGCATTATAAGAGATCTGGGAACACAGGTTGACAGCAACCTGTCTTTTGATCACCACATTGCCACTGTGGTTAGAAAGTTTTTCTATGTGACACATCACATTACTAAGGGTTTTTCATCCAGGAAGAAAGAGGTCATTGTCTCACTCATTAGGCCAATCATCGAGTACAATGCCCCATTTGGCATGTACCTCACTAGACACATGCAACAACTGGAAAGGCTGCAAAAGTACCTCACAAAGAGGATCCTAGGCCTTAATCACTTGTCCTATATGGACAGATTCAAAAATCTCCAACTATTCTCTGTCTCATATCACCTACCTAGAGGCGATCTCTGCTTGACTTACAAAGCCATGTCTGACCCAGCTCTGTTAGAAATGCTACATCTAAAGAAATCCCAATTCCTCCGCACCACATGTTCCAGAGACCTCAACTTCATTACTACAATTAACAGAACATGCTGGAGGGACAGGTTCATAACCCAGAGACTGCCCATACTATGGAACAGACTTCCCATACATGTTAAGCAGAGCACCACGCTGACCCTCTTCAAGATAAATCTTGATGAGTGGATAGGAAACAGAAAATTCACCCCAGGAATAAATCCAGTAGCTCTACTCGACAGAGGCACTGGGAACTAAAGACAAGTGGCACTCTGACAGGGTAATCCTATGGCTAGGCTTGTAAAGGCCCCAGGGCCATTAGCCTAGTACACACCTATGAACCTATGAACCTATGAGCACTGAAATGACTTCAGTTAAAGAGTGGGTTTTCAGATGAGTAGTTCAAGTGTGGATTTTTTGATGATATCATAAAGTAAGGGATGTTAACCAAATCTATGTGAAAAACTACAGTGACAGAATTGTAGAAACAGAAAAGGAAAGAGACTGATTTATTTCATTTAACCTTTGTTGACTGAATTGGCCTCTTTTCAAGGGCGACTCAATGTGATATTTAAATTTGGTGAAGGCATTGGGGAAATTCCTGTACTCGTTATGACATTCTAGGTGCATGCAGCCATCAGGTGTGAGCATCCATTCCATTCCTAGCACAGTGGGAGAATGACACACAAAACATGGCAGGCAAAGAAAACAGAACTGAGGTGAATGCCAATTCCATAGAGATGTTTACTAAGTTCAAAGAGGAGTGAGTTGTCTAGGAAATGGAAAAAGGAGATTGGATGGAAGATTCAAAGGAGATTTTTCAGTGGGAGCTTTTTGAAGGGTTGACAGGTGAATAAGAAGTTATAATTGCAACCTTTCAGTCGGGAGGATTATGGGATGATATATTACAGAACTTGATAGAGCAAAGTGAGGCAGAGATGGGAAAAGAAGTATTGTGGGGTGAAATGACAGAAAAGTTAAATAAAGCAGAAGAATAGCAAATAAAGAAGAAATTGTTTGCGGAGGTAGTCAGAATACAAAATAAAGCTAGAATGGAGAGAAAGAAGAGAGAAGAGCTGGAGAAGAAGAAGTATGTACTGAGAACTGAGAGTAAGGAAGATGAAGACATGGACAGGTATTAAATATGGTGGAAGATAGTTGCACGTTTAGGCATGAAGGCACAGTAGGTAAGAGCTTTTATCTTAATTATAAAAGAGACTTATTGTGACATTTTCTGAGACTAATGAAACTCTAGAAATATTTTTGAAAGAATATGGAAAAAAAAAGATATATGCCCAACGAACAAATATATTATAGAGACTTTTTTCCAAGAAATGTAGGAAAAAAGTTAACATATAATTTCAAAAAGAAACTGAAAGAGAGACTGTGAAAAATAAATACTTATTAAGGAACTTTTGTAATGAAGTAAAGGACATTTCTAAAGTTATTCATACTAGAGGACTTTGGACAGAGGCTTGGGACTGTAACGTGATTTTGAAAACAAAGTATTATTAATACTGATGATCATAGAGCTATTGATAAGTACTAGTCTCAACTGAAAATGTGTTTTTCTGGGGGAGGAGGGGCATTGGATGTTGTATATAATTGTAACAACTAAAGATGTTCTTTATGTGGGAAAACTAGTCATAATGCTAAAAAGTGTGAGAAAATATAATTTAAGTAAACAGGACATGCATGGATGGATTGTGGGAAAGAGAGAAGACTAGACTGTGATGTAGAAGAACAAAATGTAAATGAAAAAGAAATATTGTAATAGGAAGAACAAGAAAAAGATAGGATGGAAAGTAATAAGACATAAATCCAGAAGAGAACACAGATAATGCACAAAAAAGAGGAAGGGGGAGAGAAAAAGTGGAACAGATGTTAGTGATGAAGAGGACATAAACTGGAAAATAGTTATAAAAAGTTCAGTTGGGAAAAGGGATGAAGAGAGGAAAAGAAAACTTCAGGGTTTAGGAATGAAAGTTAAAAAGAAAGGAAATGGATAATTAAATTTATCATTGATTAAAGAAAAGGGCAGTGAATAATTTTAGAATTTTATTTATTAATGTTTATAGTATAATGAATATAGTTAGGAGAATCAGAGCGATAGAGTAGTGTAATAGATGTGATTTAGATTTGACAGTGTGAGAAGATATTAGGACTTTAAATGAAGAAGAAGGAGAACAGACAGAAACATTATGGTTAGGTGGTATAATATGGAATTTGGGTTAAGAAAAATATTCAGGGATTGCTATATTGTATTGAAAGGGAATAAACATTTTAGATTACACTTTAGTTAGATTAAGAAGACTGATGGTAGTGGACTTCAGATGAGAAAGGAAAGTGCATCGATTAATGGCAATATATGCATGTGTGTTATATAAAGAAATTGAGAAATTATTACTGGGTATATGTGATTATGTTATAGTAACTATAGTCATAATAGTAACAGGAAACTTTAATTGTGACTTAAGAAGCAAAAAACAGAAAATACAGTAGCTAAGAAGGTGATGGAAGAAATAATAAAATGTGGAAATTTAGAATTACAGAATCTGAATAAGAGTACATATCAGAGAGGGAAACTTCAAACACAGATGTATTATTTTATCTAATCTAAAACTGTGAGAACTGCAATGGAAAAGCAATAGAACCAGATTTTTTTCAGATCATTTAGCAGTAAAGATTGAAACAAATGGGAATAAAGAATATAGAAAAATTGGGAAAGGGGTTAAGAGGATTAATGAAAAGGAATGGAATAAGAAAGGTGAAGAAGATATAACAATGGTATGGAAGGATCATTTAACAATGAGACACTTTTATAAAAATTGGTCAGAATAGTGAATACTATTTAAAGAGAAGTATAAAATAATGTGTTTAACATAGGAAAATAAGGAAAGACAAAAGATGAAGAAGAAGAAAGAGAAATTCAAAAAGCTGTCTTAAGTAGTTTTGATAGGAATGGACATCACAGGTGCATATGTGAAATAAACTATAAGAAAGAAAAGAGTGAAAAGGACAAGTCTGTGGGAGGTAAATCAGCTTACACAAGAAATAAATAAAGAACCGCAACACAAAGTGCAATAACAGAAACAGACAAGGTAATGACGTGTGTAAATGGCAATGCAGCAGCCAGACCAGCTGGGATAAGGCTCTTAATGTATACGAAATTGATGCAATGGCAAAAATACATTTTAATAAAGATATTTAATGAGTATGCAAATGATGGGATTAATTATGCAGGAAATATGTATAAAGTTTTGTTTTAGTAATTAACTGTGTTGTTCATTTACTGCTACCTGATACATAACCTATGTAATAGGCCTCCCTCATGCATAGATTATTGTCTAGCCCCTCAATCAACTCACCTGCTCTGCTGCAGTCTCACGTGACCTATATTACTGATAGCACATACGTTATAGACCTCCCAGCACACCATACCCCCACTCTCCTCTTACTCATTTCCTACTCTATCCCCCCTACTCTTGCCTTTCTAGCCTCACCTCACTCACCCACATACCAGCTCCTGATTCCCCCTTACTGCTCTAGACTAAAACTTCAATCCCAGAAACAGCAAACAGTTGACCTTTTTCTTTTCTTTGGTTTCTATTCCAGCTTGCTAGGTCCAACAATCAAGCGTCTCACTGTGTGGAATTTTCATAAATTTTCTCCTGCCACCCTGGACCAAGGAATCAACTAATTTCCCAGTGCTAAACCTGTAACATCTCAACACTAGTGCATGTAAGCTCTGGTGGTGTTATTGTTATTAATAGCATATATCCTAGTCCACCTGTATATTAGCTCTCTGCGTTAGTGTGCACACTCGCAGGGACCCCACTCCCTTTGCCTTGGCTATTTCTGCCTGTAACCTCAGTTGTTCACCACAAGGTGGCAGCAGTCACTTACAACTCCCCTCTCAAAACCCTATTTGTCCCAAAAAGTAAAAACCTTCCTGCCCTACAGCACCTGTCTGATTCTAAGGGACCAAGCAGTGCCACTCCCTACATTAACAGTCTGATGTTTGAACCTGTAAACAATAAGAAAGACTTACACAAGCCACAGGCCTTGCAATCCTGCCTAACCTGTTCACTCTCATAAGTATCAGAAACACCTTCAATCTTAAATTGTGACAGAATACTCACTGATAGTTTCTTGCTCACCTTGCTGGGGCTCTGCCCACACCATTCGCCCTGCGGGGGTCACTCTGCTCCCCTACCCTGCCCCAATTCTCACTCACCCATCCCCACTATCCATACATGTATACTTCCCCTGCTCATCCCAATTCCTACTTTCAACCAATAACACCCTCACTCCGCCCTTAACTATCAATTTCCATACTTAACATAATACAGCCCATCCACTCCAGAACAATGCCTCCTATCTCTTTACATCTAACATTTCTATTATCCCTTCTAATTTCTATAATTTGCCTTACTTTCCTTACACAAATGCCTAGTACATTCCTAACCTCACCCCCAGATCCAACAAACACCTACCAGAACACCTTTACACCACCCTTCTCTACAATATCTGACAAACTCTATACTTCTAACACTATCCTTGTTTTCAAATGCAAAATTGTTCCTACACCTTACTCATTAAAATCATGCATCCAAACACACACTAAAAAAATACACCACCTTTCATACCTCTAACTCTCCCTCCTCTCTCAGATAACTTACACTCTCCCTCCACCACATCTCCCTCACAATCTCAGGTGGCATTCACCCCAACTCCTGACCAACTACCTACACAAAAAACACTATCTCCCTTCCTACTCATCCCCCCACACACAAATCCCTTCACCTCACCACATTCAGTCCCCAAAGCCTTAGAAATAAAGTTCCTAACCTCAATGCCTTGCTTTCCCACAACCACCCTGTTATAACAACCATTACTGAAACCTGGCTTAAATCCTATATACAAGACAATGAATTCCTTCCACAAGGCTACCAAATTATTCACAATGACAGACTTCAAAAAGAAATGTGGTGGTGTAGCTATTCTCTACTCCTCCTTGCAAACTATTACCCCTTACACCAACAAGATCCCAACCTTTGTTAATGTTGAAATTACAACTGGGCTACTAAAATTCAACAACCACAAGTCTTTATGTATATGTTCCCTCTATATTCCCCACGGGAATAATATCCAAATACTTGAAGACATCCTCTCCTGGTTTTCTTCTACCATCAAAAATGAAACCTATATCCTTGGTGATATGAATGTTAACTGGATCTCTACTTACTCTCAAGCCCCAACAAACACTATTAACCTATACAACGTCTCCCAACTAATAACCTCTTAAAGCAGACCAAAGATGGTATCTCCGGCATCATCACTGACTGGTTCTTAACTTCCCATCCCAACCTCATCACAAAAGCTGGAATCCTCCTAGACCCCGTCAGTGACCATTTCCCTGCCTTTGCCAGCCACCTCCCCTCTCTCTCTAAAAGCAACACTACTACATCCAATCCCACAACCTCTCCTTGTTCAACCCTCAGACATTCTCAGAGTGTCTAAAACACACTGACTGGTCCCCCCTAAAAACCCTACCCCTCAACAGTGCCATAACCTACTTTAATGAGCCATTTCTAAAACTTAACCATCAGGTCACTCTTAGAACCAAGTGCATATAGTCCAATTCCTCCCTCTGGGTTTCAAAGGAAACTAAACATAAAATGCAGCTAAGAGACAAAAAAATCAAAACAATACCAGAGAACCAAACAATCCAACACCCTAGTTAAATTTAAACAAATCTGAAACTCTGTAAAAAAAAACAAAAGATCACAAAGACTATTACTCCAAGTTCCAGTCTGAGCACTCATCTAACCCAAAACAATTTTGGGACTACATCACCTCCATCCTACACCCTGGAAATAAAGAAAATCTCTGTCCCAACCCCAGCTTCACAGATCTTGAAACTGCCACTCAGTTCAACACTGTCTTCGTGAAATGCATATCTAACCTCTCCTCCTTTTTCCCTCAACCCCTCCTCCCCCAACCCTACCTACCCTCAGCTTCCCCCAGCAATGGCCTTCCATCCCCCACTTTTTACCTAAAACCCATCCTCACAATTAAAATAAAACAGCTACTCTTCAAACTGAAACACTGCTGCAATGCTCCTGATAACCTACCATCAACCTTCCTCAAACTAGCTGCAGACAGCATAGCCTTTCCCATTTCCATCTTAATAAATAGATCCATCCAGGAATCCTAAGTCCCATCTATTTGGCACCAATCTTACATCATTCCAGTCCATAATGGTGGCAAAAACACAGACACCATAAATTTCACACCTATTGCTATCCTCTTCCTCCTTTCCAAAATATTAGAAAAAACCTATCCACTCACAACCAATTCCATACCTTACACAAAACAATATCCTCTCCCCCACTCAAAATGGATTTAGCCCTGGTCACAGCACCATGACTACCCTTCTTTCCTTTCCTTTCTCAAAACTATTAACCTAGCATGTGACTGGCAAATTTATCTCTATCCTATTCTTTAACCTGTCTAAAGCTTTTGACACCATCTTCCACCCCCTACTCATATCACAACTCTCTACTCTACACCTCTCTCCCTCCAACATTGCCTGGTTCTCCAGCTGCCTCTCTGATCATCAAAAAGCTGCACAATGGAAAACCTCCACATCCCCCTTACTACCAATCTGTGCTTGGTTCCCTTCTCTATAACATATTTATAAACAACTTACACTGCACCATCCCTGAATTCTCTCTCATACAATATGCATATGACTCAACAGTCATCTGCTCATCTCACTCCCCATCTGAACTTCTCTTCAAAACTCAATTTGCCTTCTCTAAAAGCGGTAGCTGGATGCAAAACCATCACTTGACCCTAAATGCTACAAAAACTAAACTGATGATCTTTACACCATCTAGGAACAATACTATTGACAAAAACTCTTTTCTCATACTCAGCCAGACCAACTCCTCCCTCGAAATTGTATCCAGTACCAAGCTGCTAGGCATTACCATTGATGAAAACCTAAAATTTGACCTTTATATCCACGCCACCATTAAAAAAGCACCAAAACTAGGACTCCTTTGCAGAGACAACTGCTATCTCAACCCCTTTACCAGAAAAACCTTAGTCTCCTCCTACCTTCTCCCCTCTCTTTTGTATGGCACACCTCTGTTAACTAACCTCCAGCTCAGCCTACAAGCCAAACTCGAGTCCTGCTACCATAAAATAAGCAAATTCACAACCAATTCTAAATACTCTACCCACTACTGCAGATCTCTCCCCTCCTTGCAATGGCTCGAACTCCCCAACCACTTGAAATTCCTTCAGCTCACCAATGCCCACAAACTCATCTTCAATCCTTCCAACTGACCATCTCTGACAACTGCCTTAACTCCCTATATTCCTACCCACTCTCTCCGATCAGAAAACCCAAATCTCTTACAAATCTACAAACCCTCAAGCCCCCCAGGCCAACTTCTGCTATCCTGGTCCATAGCTAAACTATGTAACTCTCTCCGCCCCTTCGTAATATTCCTAATGATACCAACTTTAAATCTCACTTGTTCTGGCATCTATCCTCAAAATGGGAATGTCCATGTCACTCTCCTACTTAACACCCCCTCATACCCTCTCATTACTAACAATTCACCCCACATTTCAGTATTGGACAATTCTCCTACTGCACCTGGGTGACCTTATTTGATATCATTATTTCTGGACATCCAATATTTCACATCTATACTCCATTACCTATATTCTTTCTCTCAATGAGTGTTTTATTACCCAGTCTGTACTTACTGGTTGTCCACCACAACAATAATGTTATACTGCACTGTATATTTTTATTCTGCATTATGATGTTCTTTGTATGTATGTATGTTATGTGATATTGTAGTATATTAATTGCATAATATTGATGTATTTTAATTTGTAAGTTTAATTATGTGACTTGTTATTTGGAGCCCCCCCCCCTTGTTTTCCACTGAAAATGGGCTCTTCTTGGCCCAGTGGACTTCCCTGGTCATCAAACTGAAATAAATAAATAAATAAAAAGTGGGGTGTGATGATACTTTATGAAAATAATATAGACAAGATTAGAAAATAAGTTGAGTTATATAATGGAAGAGGATATTTATGGGGTTAAAGGAGGGCCAATAACTATTAATATTAATTGGGGAAATAGTGGATGATATTACGAAAGGACAAAAAAATAAAGAAAATTAATAGTGGCTGATATAAATTAAGCATTTGCTTCAGTAGAGCATGATATCTTATATAGAGATAATGGAAGAATGCACTTTTGGTATAAAGATCAAGAAAGTATGTGCATCAGTATATAAAAATATTACATTTAAAGTTTTAGAAATGGTTTATTAAGTGAAGAAATGGAGATGAAAAGAGGTGCAAAACAGTAACATCTAATGAGTAGCATTTTATTTGTAAGAGTTATGAATAGTGTGATAAAAGTATTAAATGAAGACTTGGACAAAAGTAAATATGTGCAGGGAATTAGAGTGAAATATCCCATTATTGTCTTGTGCTGATGATATATATATATATATATATATATATATATATATATATATATATATATATATATATATATATATATATATATATAAACAGCTAAAAGAAAAACGTAAGGGTTTAGGCACTGATAAAGAATTTGAATGGATACAGTTTGGGTAAAAATATTGTGATTAAAAATTGATTTTAGAGAGTATGATATAATAAAGGAACAATGGTAGAACAATCTGAGAGATTTATAGGGGCTTAGTATTATATGGAGTAGGTACAGATTGTCATTAAGTAAGAAAGTCTATTTGATAACTATAATATGGGTGAGACAATTATTATATATATATCTATGCAGTGTGTGTCCCAAGGGAATTGGATAAAAACAGCATAGTGAAACTATTTTTCAATTTATTTGGGATCTAGATTACATTTAGTCAAAGGATGAGTTCTATACATGGAAAAGGAAAAAGGGATTTGGGTTTACTGAATCTGATAGTATATGGAACATCTTTAAATTTATGTAAGTTTTGGAATGGATAAAGGGAAAAGAGAATAAGTTGGTGATGAGTATATTTAAAGAAAATATAAGAAAAAATGGAGTTTAATTAAAATGAATAAAAGAGAGAAAGAATGGAGAAACGAAGAAAGAAAGAATGTATCAAGAGAAAATAAATCTGTGGAAACTAAAAATAGAAGGAATAGAAAAAAGTAGGAAATGTGTTACAAAAATATTACATTGCACATTTATTTTGTGAATCCATGTGAACTTTTAGCAGAAAACAAATATAAAGCTATAAGGCATGTATGAAAAATATGGCATGCCAAGATTTTTTTATGCAGTTACAAATTAATAACTTACCAGGGAAGATAATATTTCTTATAAAAAAAAAAAAAGTTAATGAAAGAATTTTTCTTTACTGTGGAAAATTCGAAACAGCACAAAATGTCTTGTTAACATGTAAAAGAGTTATAAAATTGTGGGGGAAAATTAATAGAAATAAAAAAGTTGAATGATTGCACGATTATAAACAAATAAATATGGATATGCTTGAGTGTAATTTTTATGGATAACAGTAAATTAATAATTTGGATAAAGTATATGGCATTATATGCACAATTTGGAATGAAAGACTAAATGAAATTATGTTTAATGGAAAATAGGTATTACCAAATATAATAAAGAAAATTAAGTGGTGGCTGTGGAAAAAAATTCGGGTTCTGTAAAAATATAACAATTTATTAAAAATGAAGGAATATAGAGTATAAGCTTTCTCTAAATATGTAGACAAGTAAATTGTAAATAGTTGTATAAACTCAGAACCCCTACTTTTTTTGATAGGGAACTTGGGATCTTTACCCGTACTACCACCAATTGAAGCAGATGGAAGGGGACATTTCAGCTGTAGGACAACACACCCAGGAGAGCAGAACTCCCTTATGCTGCTCTGCAGGACTAGCAAACCTTTTGCAAAGTGTAGGAATACAACCTCAAACTTACTGTACCAAAGGCAAGTTTGCTACCTGTTATACCACTGACAATGATGTAAAAATATTATTGCAATTTATCACTATAAAATGTAAATACAAAATTGAACAAGATTGCAGAAAATTCTATTGGGACTAATAAGGGATGAACAAGTAGACATCATTAAAGGCAGATCATGCATAGACCACTGGTGTACTCTTAAAGAGTTTTTAGAATGGACTGAGGAGAGGGGTTTGGATAAGACAGGAACTGTATTAATAGATATTCAAGAGGCCTTTGACTATATTTCTTGGGAGTTCATGACAGAAATATTGACCATTTTAGATAGTAGGTAACTAAAGAGAGTGAAAGGTGCGTATAGGGCTCCAAAGTTAAACAGCTTTACATAAATGGTAGATGGCTTTACCAGAAAGGCTCGTCCAGACTCTGCTACACTTTGCTGTCAAGGAAAGGTTAGTTTGCTTTTATTTTTTTTATTTTGTATATTTTAAATACTGTAGTTTGTTTTCTTGACCTTGTGTTTTACTTGCATTTTGCTTTAACAGCATATTAAAACTTTGAGACCACAGCTCTCTCTCTCTCTTCTGAGTCAGGCAGAATTTTTCCCCACCCTCCTACCCAGTAACAGTTGTCTTGTTAAATACCACTGTCTTTCTAATTGCCTATCTCTTATGTTAATCTGACCATATATCTCATTTCCTATCTACTTTCACTGGCTTGTGTGAGTAATCACTAAATCAAAAACCCCTCCCCTTCAACTATTTAAATTTATTGGCCATCCTACTGTATTCCATAGTACCAGAATACAAAAGTGACCACCTCTTTCAACCCATCTTGCTGTTTTAAAAATAGTAACTCTCCACTAAACCTTAACTTTTTAAACAGGTAAAACTTTACCTGCTTTCACATTTAACTTCTCTAGTGCACACTGCAGTGTGCATTTTTTTTCATCTTACCTTTAAGCATTCCTTTGACTAGCACTTTCTCTAATACCTGCTGGAAAGCACTAGGAAACCTTAAACTGATACAAGCACTCAACTCTCCTTGTTAATAAGGAGAAATTAATAGTAGGCACTAAACAGCCTATAATTGCAAAGTACCTTGCTAAGGTAAGGGAAAACAGCTCCTGTACTTTACAAAAAAAAAAAAAGCACCAAACCAGGCATGTCCAAGTGTCAGCTTCCAGTGATTTCTCCTGTCCACCTGGTGAATCTGGGCATACTGGGGCAATGCAGCAATTGCCTCATGTATATAGACAACCCTCTCCTCCTACCACCCAACACTACAACCTGTGAGAGATGCACTTACATAGTCAAAATGGAAGCAAAGCTCTCTCCACCCAAGATTGTGCTAGACAGTCAAGAGGAGAAGGTTAACACCCACACTACACCTCAAGCAACACAAAGCTCTTCTAAACCCACACCACCAACATCCACATATAGCAACACTAAAGCCACATATGCAGAGGCCCTTAACTGTAACCTGCCCAAGCAACAAGGACCTCTGAAGCTGAAACGCAAACAAACACCAATCACAACCAGTGTCACATAGTTCACAACACCAGTGTGATACCCAGCAACAGTCCCTAAGGCAAGACACTGTACCTAACACTTTAGTCATAGGTGACTCTATAGTCCGGCACACTGATGTCCCTCACACCAGCTTGAACAAGGAGAAAATTACAGTCAGCTGCCCGTCGGGTGCCAGGATCCGCCACATAACGCATGCGCTCAAGTCAATCCACAACAAGTACAAATATGACTCTGTCATTGTCCATGTTGGAGTGAATGACTTGAGACGTACCTCCCTGGACTACATGAAAAAAGACATGGAAGAGCTCTCGGATCATGTGGCCCAGGCAGGTATGACCCTAGCCCTGAGCAGCATCCTGCCTTTGCCCAGAATGATACCACAATATAAGGACAAAATGATTGACTTCAACAATTGGCTAAGCTTCTGTTGTCATTCAAAGGCGATCCAGTATCTGTCTGCCTGGGATGACATGATCGACAGACCACGATGCTTTGCCAGAGATGGTCTGCACCTGTCGCCCCTGGGATTCAGGTTACTGGCTAAGGCTCTTGCCACCCCTATAGTGTCTTTTTTAGGCAAAGTTCAAATGACAAAACCACCACCGTAACAGGTACAAGCATGCAAAATATGAAGGTAATGCTACTCAATGCTAGAAGTCTAAACCTCAAAAAGCACTCTCTAGAGGCACTCCTAAAAATGGAGAACATTGATATCTGTGCAGTAACTGAGACCTGGTTCAAGGCTCCAGAGAGCAACCCTGCAATACCAGGCTACAACTCTTACCACACTTTTCGGCCACCAAAGCAGGCCCGAAACACTAAAGGTGGAGGAGTGTCAATATCCACCAAGGATATTCACACCACCAGGCTAGTTGCCCAACACAATGCGCCTGAAATTCTCCAGGTGCAATTAACACTAGGTAAGACTGCAATCCAAATTGTAGCTTGCTACAGATCCCCAACCATACCCCAGGATTCTCACTACACCTTTCTAAACATACTGGAAAATATTAAGATAGAACCAAACACTGTAATACTGGGTGATTTTAACTACCCTGCCATTAACTGGGAAAATTACTCATGTACCAACACCTTTGCCCAACGGTTCTTGGAATTCATAAATACCAACGCCCTGGATCAACTAATCCATAGTCCCACCAGGGGCTCCAATATTCTAGACCTGGTCATTACCAACATGGGAAATCAATGCTCCACACCAATGATCACCCCCTCGTTAGTCAGGTCTGACCGTAAGCTAATCACCCTTAACATCCACATCCCACCCCCACCCCCCAGTAAGGAAACCTCCATAAAAAAACTTCTCCAAAGCCAACTTCATGCTATTCAAGTCAGAAGTGACAAACTTCATAACACCCATACAGACAGGAACTGAAAGTTCAACTGCTGAATCCTACACTAAGGCACTGTACGAGCACATCCACTCATGCTTGAATCGTGCCATCCCAAATAGAACCAAGATGCTCTCATCCAAAAAAAGGAAGCCAATCTGGTGGTCCCCTGCCATAAACAAACTTTACAACAAAAGGAAGAAACTGTTGCAGAAAAGAGGAAAATCCCAGGATGCAAAAAAACTTCCTTACCAGCCTCAGTAAGAAACTGAGATCCCTCAAAAAATCCTCCAAAGCTAGTTATGAAAATAAAATTGCCAAAGATTCCAAAGACAACCACAAGGCATTCTATAACTATGTCAAGACTCTAAATGACAATGCTCATATCTGCTCTGAGCTAAAACAGAATGGCATTAAATATACTGATCCCAAGGATATTGCAAATATCCTGGCAGATCGATTCAGTGCCAACTTCACCCCCCTTTCATCCCCTAAATGGCTCATCTCAATACCGGAAGATTGCCAAATTCTGGTAATAATGGCCACAAAGGTAAAAATCGCACTCTCCAAAGCTAAGAATACAGCATCCATGGGACCAGATGACATCCTGGGCTGTGTAATACATGAACTACTATATGAACTGGCACCTTACCTAAGTGCCATGTTTAATCATAGCCTCACCTCAGGTTTCATGCCCACTGAGTGGCGCAGAGCTACAGTTATCCCATTCCACAAGGGGGGATCCACCTTGGATCCCAGAAACTACCATCCCATCAGTCTGACAAGCCTTATCTGCAAGGCCATGGTGTGTATTACCATGGAACTTATAAACAAAGACATTGGCAACCTTCAAACACTGGACCCCACCCAGTTTGGGTTCGTGAAGGGCAGATCTTGTCTCCTGAACCTGATTGACTTCTTTGAATCAGTCTCCAAAGCCATGGACAAGGGTAATGTGGTCCACACAGCCTATCTAGACCTTGCCAAGGCCTTTGACACCATCCCCCACTCTGGAATCATGGATAAACTTACTAAGCTGGGCATTAATCCCTACGTCACCCAATGGGTTGCTAACTGGCTTACTGATAGAACCCACACTGTAACAGTAGCCGACTCCAAATCCAGCTCCAGACAAGTGACAAGTGGAGTACCTCAGGGTTCAGTCCTGGGACCACTCTTGTTTGGCATCGACTTCTCTGAAGTACAGGCCAACACTAAGGGACTCTGGATAACAAAGTTCGCAGATGACTGCAAACTGGGAGCCATTATTGAATCCCCAAATGATGTGGATAGTCTACAAAAGGGCCTTACAGAAACAGATGCTTGGTGCCAGAGCCATGGGCTCAAGCTCGATACCAGGAAATGTATAGTTATCCCCTTTGGGAAAAAACATGTATTCATGAATTACCATATAGGTGGTAGTACACTAAACACCGAAAGTGTGATAAGCGACTTAGGGACACAGGTGGACAGTGGTCTCACCTTCGATAACCACATTGCCACAACAGTCAGGAAATCCTTCTATGTGGCACACCTCATCACTAAGGGCTTTTCATCCAGAAAAAAGGAGGTCATTGTCCCACTGTACTCATCCCTCATTAGACCCATTATAGAATACAACGCCCCATTTGGTATGTACCGCTCAAGACATCTGCAACAACTGGAAAGGCCACAGAAATACCTCACTAAAAGAATCACAGGCCTAAAGCAGATGCCCTATGCTGACCGCCTTAAAAAACTCCAGCTATACTCTGTCACATATCGTCTATTCAGAGGTGATCTCTGCTTAACATACAAGGCCATGTCAATCCCAGAGCTGTTGGACATGCTACACTTAAAGAAATCCCAATCCCTCAGAGCCACACGCTCCAGGGATCTAAACCTTGTCATCACAATAAACAAAACATGCTCGAGGGATAGTTTCCTGACCCAGAGACTCCACAGACTCTGGAATAGATTGCCCATACATGTCAAGCAGAGTGCCTCTTTGGCCCTCTTCAAAAGGAACCTTGATGATTGGATGGGAGAAAGGAAATTCACCCCGGGGATCACGTCAGTCGCCCTGCTAGACAGGGGTCCAGGGAAGTAAATAGTGTGGGAAAAAACAGCCAGGTAATTGTTATGGCTAGGCTTGTATAGGCCCTAGGGCTGATAGCCTAGTACCAACCTATGAACCTATAAATGAAATGTTTTTTTTTTTTTTTGTGGAAGTGGATCCCAACAGGGCAGTCCTCTATCTCCAAAACTATCTGTTCTCTGCCTCCAGGGCTATTTTAATAGTCTTTGAATGTCTGGTGTGGAGAATAAGGAAACTCTGATGAAGAAAAAAATGGAAAAAAGGTATGGTAATTATTTGTTTGCAGATAACTGTATGATTTTGCTTCTGTTTGTCTGGCAATATTTGGGATGTTGAGGATTTTCAGTAGGTTTGGCTAAGAATCAGATCTTCACAATCACTCAAAGAAGTCAGTGTGTTTAGCTTCGGAACCAAAAAGAAGTAAGCAATCACTTTCCTGAAAAGTAAGGATGACTACTTGGGGCTTAAAGTCTATACAATGGAAGTCAAATTGGATAGAGTTAAAGTTCAGGATAAAGAAATATTTGATGAATGCTCAGGTAGATTTGCCACTCATGGAGGTAGAATATAAAAAATGTAGACAATAATTCTTCCTCATGTACTACACTTAGGGTAGCACATATAAATCAGTCACTTCAGTTAGATTATTGGAGATATTCAACTAGCTTCTTACACGCTTGTGTGGAAAAAGAAAAGAAGAAGAAGTGCAAAGGATAGATTTGGAGCTCACAAGAAAGCTGAAGAAAGGTGTATGTCAGATTTCAGCCAATATGTGATCACTGTAAACATTCTGTCTGTGTTGAGAGGCATAATAAATGAAAATTTCTATAACAAAATTGCTAAATTTGCAGCAAATACCTCTTTCAAATTCCACCACTGTATGGTAATAAAAAGACTAAATTGGTTAGGGCTACCTCATCACCTAACATATACACAGTGCCTCACCACCTATAAAATTATCCAGAATCCATCTGCTTATCCAGCACTAAATAACATTCTATACAAGTATGTTCCATGTTAGTCATTATGATCCAATAACCAAAGCCTCCTGTCTGTCCAGAAACCTATAAAAATCTGCTGGGCATTGTCTGTACTTGCACCGTGTTGCGAAGGCCTGAAACTCCTTACCTGTATGCATCAGGTCATCTCCCTCCTATCCTTTGAAACCATTTTGAAAGACTCCCTAGCCAAAAGCTGGCTCTGTTTTTGCTCAGCAATAGGATAAATTATATCCCTAAATTTGAACAAACACCTGTTCATACCTTATCCCCTCCATACTCTGGTTTCTTCACTCACTTTCTTAAATTCTAACAATTTCTTTTCCCTGAATTTCTCTCTAAATGTACCACAAACCTACTTTTCTCTTACTTCATATTGCAATTCCTGTTTATATTATGCTAACTTACCTTTAATTTCTCTATAAACTAGCTAAAATTTCTCTAAATATTAAATCATTGTCATGTCACTTGTATCTCTTCTTAGCCAATGTTTTCATGTTATCACTAATTTGCTATAATTATTTAAACTGTACTTGTTTTTGTATTATTTTTTAAGATTATAAAATTATTGTTTCAAAAATGCTTTGTAATACTTTGGAGCTTTTCTCCCTGGGCATCCAATGAAAATGAGTTTGTACCCAGTCAGACTTTCCTGGTAATCAAATGCTAATAGATATATAATAAAAGGTGGAATGGGTTGCCTGGAAAAGGGGTTGGAAGGCTAGCAGTGGCAAGACAATGAATAATGTAGAAGATTGCACTGCCAATACGATCATTTAATTAATAGGGCATCAATTACATTTTGCAGATGGGTTGGTCAGGAGTATTAAAGTTGCCTTGAATAATTAATTCCAGAGGATGGTGGTCTGTGAAGAAAAGGGCATTCAAACATTGAGGGTCCAAAGAGATAAATAGTCAGGTGAATGGCTACCCATTTATAACATGTATACTTAGAGCGAGTAATCAGAATATCCAGACAAACAAGTAGCTAAATAAGTATAAAGACAGAGAAGAAGGAACATAGAATTGTGAGGTAGGCTTATATTTAAGTAAGAAATGGATCCAGGGGAAAAAGGGAAGGATCTTAGTTATCTATATGCTGTTGGATGAGAGAGTGCACAAGCAAGCTTTGGGTATGCCGAGGGTTCAGTAAAATAAAGAGGATGCAGTCTGGTTAGAAGAATGGCTTTGGAAAGAATATTAGCAATGAATATAATGTTACTGGAAGATGGTCCTGTTGAGGGTCAGTAAAGATGGATGCTACATAGGTGGTATAGAGCTCCTGTGAAGATATACCAAGAAGAGCAGAATCCATCCACAGAGTGCTGCAAATTTCAAGAAGAAAATGCTGATGAGATGCACATGTGGAGGACATGGAATGAGGATTTAAGGGGCAAAAAAAAGGTATGGAAGAAAACATGGGGAAGAAAATACCAGACTGATATGCCTTTTTGGAGTAGGCGAAAGGATGAGTTGAAGATCAATGACTAGAAATCCCAATTTTGACTGGGGGAGTGAGAAAATGACTGCTAAGGCTTAGGGACTTTTGACTAGAGATCTTCACTGAAAAACGACTGATCATCTTTTTGCAAAATATTCTAGAAAAGACATGCAATTGTTAAAAGGAGATGTAAGAGGGGAGCTCAACAATGGTTAGAACAGTGAAGCTTGGAGGCAAGAAGAAGTGGTGAAATGTCTGAAATTGCAGGTGTGGTAGGTTAGCAATAGCCTTTCAAATACAAGAGTTGTGATTAACAAGTATAAGACCCAGTATAGTTAACCTGCAGTAACTTAGTGAATGGGGGAGGGATGGGAGTGGAGCACCCCAAGCCATGCATTAAATGTTTTATATAGTGTGAAATGTGCAACGGCGGAATAGTTTGAGGATGGAATGATATGGCTCATTTATTGGGGGTGGTTTTATTATGCATGAAGTGAGAGTGAATTCGAGCAGAAATGTATATATTAGTTGATATAGTGCAATAATGTTGCAAACTGTACATATTTGTGATGTAAGTACTATGGTACAATGATGTATGGAAGAAAAAAGTGGAATGACAATTAGTGAAAATGTTTATCTTTATCGCTATTGTTGAAAACATTCGCTGTATAGACAACAATAAAAAATGATTAAATTAAAAAAGTGCTGTCTGGATAAGCTGTTTTGGAAACAAAGAGTGTCTCTAAGCATGGAGTGATAACACACCTATGAAAAGAAGGTGTGACAAAAGCATTCACTGTACAGTGTGCAGCTGCGAATACAGCAGCTTTTTCTGCTTCTTGACAGATGTGACTGAATTCACTTCCTCCAAGATTCAGTTATTGACCGGTCAGCAAAATATAATGTCTGCAAGTCTCATGGCCACTTTAGAAACTTGCAATCTTCACTATCCCATCTATAAGTGGAGTAACTGCAACATTCCTTCTACTCCTCTAGTGAATCTGAGGGTCCATACAGTGAAAAATTATATCAAGTATTATTGAAAAGGAGCTTTTGGGGAGCTCTATGCAAGTAGTGGGGCAACAAAGAAAAAGCTGATTGGCTGTTCATAGTTTCATAGGTGTGTACTAGGCTAATGGCCCTGGAGTCTTTACAAGCCTAGCCCATAGGATTACCCTAGCATCGTGCCAGCCGGCCTTAGTTCCCAGTGCCTCTGTTGAGTAGAGCCACTGGAGTGATCCTCAGGGTGAATTTTCTATTTCGCATCCACTCATCAAGATTTCTCTTGAAGAAGGCTAGTGAGGTGCTCTGCTTGACATGTATGGGAAGTCTATTCCAGAGCATGGGCAGTCTCTGGTTTATGAACCTGTCCCACCAGCTTGTTCTGTTGATTGTGGTAATGAGGTTGATGTCTCTGGAGTGTGTAGTGTGGAGGGATTGGGATTTCTTTAGATGTAGCATTTCTAAAAGAGCTGGGTTAGACATGGCTTTGTAAGTCAAGCAGAGATCACCTCGAAGTAGGCAATATGAGACGGAGAACAGTTGGAATTTTTTTCAGTCTGTCCATATAGGACAAGTGTTTAAGGCCTAGGATCCCCTTTGTGAGGTACATTTCTGGCCTCTCCAGTTGTTGCATGCCAAATGGGGCATTGTACTCGATGACTGGCCTAATGAAGGAAGTGTAGATGGAGACAATGATCTCTTTCTTCCTGCATGCAAAACCCTTACTAATGAGATGTGCCA
>NC_056743.1:1827160032-1827177532 GCF_019279795.1 Protopterus annectens | reverse complement strand
GCCTTTGGAAATTAAATTAGCCAGATAAAGGGCTTATTGAACTACTATGGAGAGACAATGGGTAAATGATAAGGAATTATGAACAAGAGTGTCGAAGTCCCATACAACAGTGTCTGATTGTTGTATCACCTTTATGGTAAGTGAACTCTTTCATTTACCAAAATGAACTATGCTTCATTTTTTTTTACATTTAATTTGAGACCATTGTCCTTGTACCAGTTGGTAATGTGATCAGTTGAACATTGAACAACAACAACTGATTTACAGTTGTCTGCAAGCTTAGTTACATAAATGGCAAATAGGAGTGGTCCCAAAAGTGGGACCTGTGTCACACCATTGGTACCTTTTCTGCGTGTGTGTACTGTCATTTACAGCTGCCTCTTCCCCTTGTTTTAGCCCCATACATATTGAACATTTTTGAATTCACAATGCATTGACTTTGTCATTTCAGAGTGAAGGCAACCAATACCAGTGACAGAAATAAAACTGATTTAGGAGCTAAGAAATTCTTATTTAGAAAAAAATCTGAAAATATTTTTTCTGTGAAGAACTAAATTACATGCTGCAACATGTTTAATATATATAAAGAACACCAACCACAGATAGCTACTGGAAAATAAAGTTTCACTATGTTTAGACATTTTCAGCTCTGTCTGCCTTGAGGGCTGCATCGCCTATATGTTAAGTCAAAGAGTTATGTTTACCAACATGAACTATAATTCTGAGAACTGCCATTTTATGCAAATGTAAATATTATCCTGCACCAGATAGTGTGACGTGTTAATCTGTCTGATAACATGTGTAGCATTATAGAAAAGCTAAAAAAAATCACATGTGTTCATACCCTAAGATAATTCTTCATTAGAACAAAATACAGATTAACACTAATTGCTTGCAATGCTGTAGGAATATTAAGAGCAGAATAAGATAGCAAGATATGGCAACATTTTTAAATTAAAAAACTCTGTTTTGTTACGTCTGAATGGATGAAACATACACTGGACAATCAGAATACAGACACCCATAAGACTGCAAATAATAATACACTAGACAGTTGTAAGTGTAAGACTTCTTGCACTTGTCATCTGTACTCGATTTCCATGGCAACATGCTTCTGGAGTAAAAGCCTTGCATATTTTCTGAGGCTGTCAATGTTACAGTTAGAACATAAAGTAGGAGGTAACTGTTGACATTACATTATTATCTGGTCAAAATTTATACTTTAATTTTTGGCATGGAACTTTTTCTAAAGACTTCAAAATGTAATTTACATCTTGCATCATGTCATGAAGCTGATTGGAATTATGTCACAGAAGAAGTAGCTACAATTTGTTAGTAAAAATAGTCATTCAGTGGTACAGACGTGCAGCTAATGCTATGCTGAGATGTTCCTATGCTGGAGTACCCAAAACCTGATGATAAATGTAAAACTTCCATATATTGCCCTTTGAAGTTCAAATCTGTGTACTGGTAGTAGTTATGCACTTCATAAGTTAAGCATGACTGAACCACTTAAGCTCTGCTGGTCCAGTAAACACAGTAAGTACTTTATAGCCTCTTGAACTGGGAATTACCCAAACTGATTCAGTGCTTCTTATTGTAATGAGAGTTCTGAGAACCCCATTTTAAAAGGGTTTTATTATAACCATGTGACAATATTGGCCTTAAGACTGAATAGTCGAACATCCACATGCCCGAAAATACAAAACCACGAATATCACAATCGCGACCACACACACACACATGCACACACACACACACACACACACACACACACACACACACACACACACACACACACACACACCTACCTAACTACAAAAACACAACATAACACACATACACACACCTACCCTACCTGTAAGCAGGGGGACAAGCCCCGATGCACCCCCATGTGGGGGGATGCACCCCCCACAACCCCCTACTTTTATACACTAACTCTGAGGTCGCACTAAACACACAAACACACAAAAAACACCACCACACACACTAACATCCCTATCTAATACCCTTAAACAGACCACTTACCTAAAACCCCAGATAAATCCACAAACCACACCACACGTCACGAATGTGACACCATGATAGCAGATTCAGCATTTCTGTAGTAGAGATACAGCAGTTTCATGTAACTGCACTTTCGCGTATTCTGTCTCGACTTACTGAAATTCGGCATTTTATTATGTCGAGATTCTCTAGTGTTTCCACTGATTTACACTGCTCTGGGGTAGACATGTAAATAATATGGTGCTTTTTCAATGCATTAGAGTCTTAGTGGTATTATTTTGTGGGCAATATAATGCTTCACTTTGTTAGGACTAAAGAAATATGTCTCCATGCATGAAAAAGGAAGCAAAGACAATGTAACTCTGCTGTATATCCAACATTAAATGATATAAAACAAAAGATCATTATAAATAAACAGCAAGCCAACAAGTGTCAACTCAGAGTTTTCTCACCATTTGCAATATAAAAATAGTTATCTAGTAAATGTTCTGCAGTCTAATAAAAGGTTCCACCTCATTGTCTCACAATCATTGAAGCTGCAATAAATAAAATATGTAATCAAAGATATAAATAGAGGGATGCATAAATTGTTGTTTCAATATGTGAACTAGTGTCTGAAGTGCAAACTAGTTGGAAAATGGCTTTATTTTGGAAAGGAATTACACTCAGAAATGACTACAGGGCATATCTGAAGGAAGCACATGTGTACAGAGATCTTTCCCCAAACGTTTACAGGTTAGTACTTTGCTAACTGCCATTGTGAGGCATTTTAAGCCTTGCCATTTATCCCTTGTGAGACTCAAACCCTGCATCTTGTGTTTGTAAAGCAAACACCTTCACCATTAGGCCACCCTCCCAACCCTGTATAGTATTTCAGATGAAACAGACTAGTTTAAGGAAACAGACTAGTTTAAGGAATGTTTTTTCTGATACACTGAGACAAATTGATGCCTTTCTCTTGACAGATTAATATAAAGAAGAAAGAGAAATAGGCTAGATAAAATAAAGAATGAGGCTGCTGAAAGTTGTGGGAGGGTGTGATATTCCTGAGTTTTAAGAGCTAATAACTATAGGTCAATTTCTATTCTGAGTGGAACTATATGTTTTGTAGTAAACCAGCTCCATTGGCATGGAATCATGAAGCCCTGATTAGGTCTATGACCTAGTTATGCAGTGGCAGTGAACATGGCACACATGTTATGTCATATTGAGAATGACACAATGAGGTAGATGATGTATGACGGCAGGAGAAGAGAAAAAAAAACATGTTTGGGGAAATGGCAAAGACAGTGGCACTGGGACTGAGGAGGTATATTAAAGGTAGTAAGACTAAGAGGACCTACAACAAACTCAGATTAGGATTATGACAGGTGGGTGCAGCAGCAGGCACTTACAAATTATTCACAGACTGGTTGGAAAAGGATCAACGTACATAGAACCGATGCAATAATGTGTCAAGACCGGGCAGTATATGTCCTTTGGGAGGATAACTGGGGGGTTGGTTTATGAACAGGGGACTGGTTGACATATAGGGAATTGAGAAGGAGGGCTGGTGCAGAAAGAAAAGAGTTAAAATGTACTAGAAAGGAAGAAAATGTAAAAAGTAATGGTTGTGACTGGGATGGCATAGAAATGGAAAGGATAAGGTGGCATAAAGAATTAAGAGTGAAAGGAAATTGATTTACTAAATTAAGGTAAAGGCAGATGAAAGTAAATACGATATCAGAAAAAGATTATGAGTGAGCTGTGTTATGGAATTAACAATGAGTTTAAAGATATTGGGGCCAGCAAGAGACTGGCACGTGAATCTATTGCATATAAGGTGGGTCTCCAAAAAAAGTAACAGATGATGGCCAAAAGAGAGAACCAAGAAAACTGGAAATGTGAAAAAAATGGCTGGAAATAAAAGCAAGGTGGAGCAGATTATATAATATGAAAATTAAGGAATGATGGTTGTCATTTGGAATGGATTAAGGGCACAGAACACGGGTAAGGAAAGAACATTGAAATTATTGGTACTGGGATGGATGGAGAGAAAAAGAGCTGCAGTCTGAAAAGAGGAAGTCAGTAAAAGGTAAGTGGAGAAAGGACAAGGGATAAGGCACATAGGAGGAAGTAATGGTGATAGATGGCAAAATGATTAAGAAACAGATTGAACTATGGAGAGGTAGACAATAAAGAGAAGAGGGGGAGATGACAAAAGAAGATAAGTAAAAAGTGGTGAGTGCTACACTAAGACAGGATAACAGGATGGGGAAATATCAAGCTTGGGGAAAGACGGTATTGTAAATTGCATTTGTTTCTTATGCATAATTATAAATTGTAATGTGCTTACGGGGAAATGACTCTGTATTATAATTTAGAAGTTTTGTGTGTTATAAGTGGTGTGAATCAACAACACAACAGTTTTTTTGTAATGGAAATAGGCTCGATTATTTGCCTTATACTCATGATGTGTGTTTTTCTTCTGTCAGTAAAATTATTTAGGAAAAAATTATGCTTGTGTAGGGTGTGAGCCTCTGAAACTTGTAACCTAAGGTGATTGGAGCAACTTATTAGTTGTCTGATTGTTTGTACAGGATTATAAAATAGATGACTACAGAGTGTGCAGCACAGAAATACGAGGTTCTTTTCATGATGAGAAGGATATTGGCAGAAATTAAAGAATAGAAAAGTGTGTCAAAATATTCTGCTTGGGGAATGAAGTAACAAATCTTTGGTAAAGTTTTTGTTGACAGGGTAGTTCGGGAATTTTCAAACGTTAATAAGTGTAGGTCAGATTCTAGCCTGAGTGGCACTACATTCCTTGCAGTAAACCAGCTCCATCGGCATGGAGGGATGAAGCCCTGACTAGGTCTATGACCTAGGGGATCTAGATTTGACTAATAGCTTGGGCATCTTTTGGATCTTATACAGGGGATTAGCCTGCTAACCTCTCTTCAGCGGGAGGGTGTAGGAGAGCATGGGTCTGCACCTGCTTTCCATAACTGAGTCCCTAGCGGTGACCGGTAATCACAGGGAGAATGCAGTTTACAAGGGGGAGAAGCAGGGCCACTCGATTACATTCCACAAGGAGGTGCAGATGCAAGCCACAAGGACTGATTGTATACAATGTCCTTGTATGAACAAGCATGTACTGGGAAGGTACAGCTTATTTAAAAAAGAAAAACATCCTGCCAGCACATGCATTATGGAGATCTCCTATCTCAAAATGATCTCATCCCTTGCTCCATGGAAAGAATGGGCCAAAAGGCTCCTTTACAATAATGTGACTCCAAATGCAGGGATTAATGGTTCATGTGGAGGAACTGGAACTAAAACAATATATATATATATATATATGTGTGTGTGTGTGTGTGTGTGTGTGTGTGTATTCGCAACTATGAAGGAACTTCTTTCTGGTATAAGCAGTCTAATCAGTTTGTAAGGTTGCTTGAGGTATGTAAGAATATCAGAGGTAGTGAATGAGTCATGGTAATAGAAGCGGAAGGACAGATCTAGCAGTAAATAATATCTATGACTACTGATCTAGGTTATAGGAACTGCAAATGGATCTTAAAGATGCACAGAAAGGGCAAAGAATAAGGGTGCCAAATAGCACTTATCAGAATTTAGACATATTCAGTATTGTAGAAGCAGACAAAGGTTTTATTAAGGTTACTTTACTATCATAGTTTAAATTGTTGTAGTACTGAACCCACATGTTAAAATGAGTGCCCCTTTTGATATATACATATATGCATAACAGAAAGGATGGTGCAGTTCTGAATGCTGCCTGTTTGTGTAACTGCATGCTCGTCTTCTGTAATTAAAGGAGATGCATTACATGCTCTGCCCATTAAATAAGTAACCACTGAGTAAGATGAGATGGAAAATCAAGCTGCATGGAAGATATACTTAAATGGTTGACAGTGTACTTACAACAGTCCCCTGCTCTGTGCCTAAGGCTTGAATGGTGGACTGCATATCCAATAAGCTGCAGCTGTATGAGAAAAATTGTGCATTGTATAGTTCAATTACACCTTGTTAAGCTGCAGCCATTCAGCACTTCAATCAACAAAACAAATCAGTGTAAGCTTCATCCATAACGCAAGGAGCAAAAATGCATTTTTGCTGGAGTAATAAGCCTTCATGCATTACCACACCCTTTCACTTATATGAAATAACTGCGCCACTGCACAACCATAGAGGAAAAATAGAAAAGCACAAAAACGGAAAATCACTGTGGACATGCAAATTGAAGCCATATTGACAGTGGTTCTCTACAGACAGCAGTAATCAGAGTTCCAAACCGGTGAAGTGCACTTCATGATATGAAACCTTACACTATTTACCCTAGACAAAGAGTAAGGAAGCCACACTGATGTGCATACAACAGGACTCAGACATCTCTATGCCTCCAAACCTGTTTTCGCTTGCAAAAAGCTCATAATCTTTAGTTGCAGAAGCTTAATTTTTATCTTTGTGTCACATGGTATCCACTTTACATATAATGGTTGTCATTATATTTTACCATCCAAGATGTCATTCTCTTTGATCAGTTAAGTAGTATCTTGTCAACATGAGATTTTTTTGTTGTGCAGCTGGCCTTGGTTATAGCTGACAATGGTGCCAGGACTTATGGTTGTATAATTCCCTGGGTCTGTTACTAAGCCACCTTTGTTGATGGGAATAACTGTTGCTGTTCTCCATTCTGCAGGAACAAAGCCTGTGGTTAGGCTTAGATTAAATAGGGTATTTAATGGTGATGCTAGTTCATGCTTAATTTGTTTAGAAAACAGCCTGGGATGCTGTCTGTTCCCATAGAGGCTTTGTTTTTTGCCTTAGACAAGGCTATAGTGACCTGCTTTTCAGATATTTAGGGTGGAGGAAAAGTTGAGGACAAGGTATGTGATACGTTTGGAGGGGAAAGGGAGTGAAATTTTTGCCAAATCTGTCTGCTAGCAAGTTTGCTATCACTGCGGGATCAGTGTTTGTGATACCGTTAGTTACTAGTTCAGCACATGCTTGGGTACTACCTTTTATGCAATGTACATAGCTGTAAAAGTGCATTATGGTTATCCTTAGCTGTGATTGCTAATTTTTTTCTCAAAGTTAGCCTTGCCTGTGAGGGTATTTTTCCATTGTTGGGGCCTTGCCTTAGTTTTCTTAGACAGCAACTTTTTGCATTTGTTGTAAAGTTTGTTGATGCCGGATGTCCACCAAGGTGGCTTGTTTTTACTTGGGGCTCCTGCTATGATTCTCTCTGGAACAGCCATGTCTATGCACTTATACAAGTGATTGTACAGGTCTTTAATGTAAACTTTGGTGTAATTGCCACTTCCAGCTGGAGGTGGGGCTTGGAAGGCATTTATACCTTCTGCTAGGAGGGAATAATTTGCTTTGGTGAAGTTTTTTATTCTGACTTTGCCCTTTTTTGAGATGTGATGTTAGTGCCACTTTGAAGGTGACTGATTTGTGGTTAGATTTGACTAATGATGGTCCGACAATTGCAGAGGTGCATCTTTTAGTCATGTTAGCAGATCTAGTATGTTTGTTGCTCTTGTTGGGGTTTGAACAATTTGTTCCAGGACAGGCAGCCTGATTAAGGCATACAGGCTGAGGATAGCAGGCTTTTGAAATACAACAGCGGGAGACCTGTCAGTAGTTTCACACATTTGTAAATTGAGGGTAAGTGGATTTCAGCTCCAAGAAGCAAAATGGCTCTTCGTGGAAAGAGTGGCAAATTATTGCAACAGGACTGACAGCTAAAGTGAATTGTTAACTGGATCTTTAAACTGAGGCCAAAATGAGGCCTTTGTGAAATGTTTCATGAAGTCTAGTTTTTTTTTCAGTGATGCTTGAATCATCAAGATTAATCAAAGGGCTATTCACAGAAAGAATTTTTATTAGGAAGCAAGCCCCTACAACACACACATACTTAAAATGATGGCCTGTTTGACTTACATGGCTTGACTGTTCATGTCTAAATGAATAGTGATTTGAAAACAGCTTCACAATTACATGTGACTTTAACAGTCATACATTTGAGAGAAGAAACACAAACAGAGACATACTGAAAACACTGGACATGTGTACATGTGTTGGAGGTTGCAGTTACATGTCACACCACCTAGAAGCAACATAGCCTTGAGCAACAGAGAGCTGCCCTCATGCTGAATATGTTTCTCAGTACAACTTCAATGGTGTCTTTGAAAATTTTAAAGAAAAGTCTCCATTGTAAAATAGCTTATGAGTCTCATTTGAATAAAAGTAAAGTAATATTTTTGAGTGCAATGATGGTATCATATCAAATAAAAGTGCATCCTTAGCAGCCAGGCATAAAATCTAAGACCAATGTGATCTTTAAAGCAGTATGGTAATTTCATTTTAAAATCTAGAACAAAGTACTGTAACTTGGTCAGTAGGGTGGTCAACTGTTAACAAGCTACATCTTGTAGGGGCCATGTGAAGCATCATCTGCTGCCCATCATGCCAAGTAAGTGGGCATCCAAATTCACTCCCTAAAGAGCAATGGAGGTGAGTGAAGAAAACTGACACAACAGCAGATGAAGGTAAAGAAAAATTAACAAAATGACTTCTCAAGGACATGTCAGAAAAGAAAAATATAAATGATGTCTGGCGCATAGCTAGGGTGGAGAAAAGGAAGTAGCCACCCTAGACAGAACGTGTTAGGGGGTGAGATCACATAATCCCTATCACTCTTCAGGGCGTACTAGCATTAAAATACATTTGAAGTCAAAACTTGAGCCTGTAGCACTCTATGTGTGGTATAAACATAGCAAATGATTGCTATAATTTGGAGTCTTTTTTTGAGGGGTGCCAGGTTGGAGGACAGCACTGGGCTCATTATTTGTTAGCTACACCTCTAAATGGTGAGAAAGCTTTGTGCCAAGCTTGGGAGTTTGAAATAGATAGTTAGCGTGCAACTTCTACTAATATTAAGCAAAAAAGAAAATGAGCAAGCAATCAGAGAGGTGCATAGGGTGATATATACAAACAAGTCCAGGTGTGTGAGGAAGTAATGTGGCAGATGAACAACAAAGGATCTGCAATGTGGCTTATATTCCCAGCACAAATGACAGTGATAGGAAAAGAATGGACCTGATTTTTTACTACACTAAGTAAAACAAATCAGTGTGGAAGATGAGCTGTTGGAGTCAAGGCTGCTTAATGCTCCCCCATTACAATGTAAACAAAAGAGGAGGCAGATGATTTGTAGCTGGATGAGACAAGCGGCTGAAATTCCAGTGCTGATTAAAGGGTGAAACAAAGAGAGGGATTGGGAAGCAGAAGCAATCACTGAGAATTAAGAAGAAATTGCAGGGGATTAAAATGTACAAAGCAAAGAAAAGGAGGAAGAGGAGGGCGGGGGGGGGGGTCATCGTGGAAGAGTGAAGAATGAATCATCAAAAAAGCAAAGCTTGTCAGGGAAGTTGGGTAAAAGGTGTTTAGCAAGAAAATGGCAGTGCAAGGGTATAGGAAAAGAAAGAGTTACAAGGACAAAAGTACATTGTCTTGGGAAGCACTAACAGACCTCATCTGATTAATTCAGAGAGCAGGGAGAGGAGAATAGTTAGGTAGGTAAAGTAAGGTATGGACAAAAGGGACCACTGTTGAATGGGAAAGTTGCATATTCTGTAGGACATTTAGTCATTAAAGCATTCCAGCTTACTTACGGATGAAGCAGAGGATTAAGATAACAAGAAGGAAGCACCGTTTGTCGGAATGCTCAGAATGTTTGGAGACAATGGGGAAAACAAAGACGAGGCCAATGGGAGTGCAGGAGATGGAAGGACTACAGGGGAGGTTCTGTGCGGAGGAAATGACACAGGATGGAAAAAATAGGAGACAAGAAGGAAGGGATGCTTCCTGCAAGGGCTGCTTAAGGAATGTGGTATGTGGAAGATGACAAGAAGGAAATAAAATATAAGAAGATTATCTGTCGGTCTATCTATACGCTACCTCTGTCTCTATATATCTATCTGTAGGCAGTGGTGACATTGATATAAAATCAAATTTAATTGATTACTGGAATAGTGCACTAATAAATATTGACCATTTGCAGACACAACCTGGATGAAAAGCATTAACAATAAACAGTGAAAAGAGGATTACAAAATGTACCAACAGAAAAAGCTGTAAATGTTTAGAATGAAACCTAGGTATTGATTAGAACCAGTAGAAACTATGCTGTAAAGATAAAACAGAGCGTGGGAAATAACAGTGGTTGAGGGAGTAGCGTAGTGAATAAATGAAAGAACAGAGATGCAATTGACAAGTTGGGGAAAATATTTATGATACAAAAAATAAGCATACATAATACATAGGAATCTATGTTAATATATAATATCGGATAGCAGATTAATAGAATGGAGGAAAAAAATAAAGGCAAGATATGAACCAGAGTGGCACAGGGCCAGAGATGTTTGCTGATGGCACAGGGCCAGGGATGTTTGCTGAACATCTATATCTTTAATTATATGCTTTATCATCAGTGAAATTCATGTTTTCGTGTGTTTAGTGTTATGAAAGTATTCTTCTATGATCAGCCATGTCAGTGGGTCCTTTAAAAATAAATTATGGCCAGATATCGTCTGTCAGTTGGTGACATAGAAAGTGGTCATAGCTTACGATGGAACCGCTATCTCCACAGCTTGAAACAGCATGCCAGACTGATCTATCTCAGCCATCATTCCTGAAGGAAATATAAGATAAACTGACTGCTTTGCTTAACAAAGCTTTAGTTGATGCAACAGTATTAAAAATCCAATGTTGCTTTAATTAATAAATATGCATGCACTTGAGAAGGAAAAAAAACTCTTTTCTGGAATCAGGTGCTTTGCTTAACTCTACCTAGAGACAAAAAAAAAACACACACAAGCATATTGTCTTCACCATCAAATCCTGATAAAGGTGCTACCAACTGAAAATGGATACACTTAAGCAAAAAAAAATGTTGCTGAAACTATAGGGATTAAGAAAAGTCAAGAAAGGAAAAGATCACAGGATCATAGGAAGTTACTAGGCTGTTCGCCCTGAGGCCCTTACAAGCCTAGCCAAGAATTTAGCCCATGTTCCAACAAGTCAGCACCCGATGTCCCAGCCGGGACACAGGTGGAATCCCAGCGGCGTATTGTTTTGTTCCTCATCATGTTATCCAGGTAGCTTAAAATGGTTTAAAGAGGTACTCTGCTTGATGTGGAGCAGGAGTCTATTACACAGAAGGGGGAGTCTCTGGGACAAAAAGCTGTCCCACCAACAAGTCCTATTGATGTCACAGGCCAGGTTAAGGTCACGCATTTGGGTTACTCGAGTGGATCTTGACTTGCTGATATGCAGCAGTCCCATCAAGGCGGGATCTGATATTGATTTATATGCCAGACAGAAGTCACCTCTGAGGAGTATGTAGGAGATTGAGTAGAGGGACAGGGCCTTTAGCCTATCTGTATACGGCAAATGTTTGAGGCCCTGGATTCTCCTTGTGTGGAACCTCTGTAGTTTCTCCAACTGCTGCATGTGCTTTGTGAGGTACATGCCGAAAGGGGCATTTTACTCAATAATGGGTCTTATAAGGGAAGAATACACAGATGTTATGACCACCTTGTCCCTGGATAAGATACCCTTACTAATGAGGTCGGCCATGTAGAAAGCTTTCCATACAATGAAAGCCATATGGTAGTCAAAAATCAGTTTGCTATCAACCTGGGTGCCCAAGTCCCTCATGAATGATTGCATGCTTAAGACCCTGTTATTAATGTGATAATTTGTGGGGACATCACTCTCCCCAAAGGGGATGATGATGAATATTTTGGCATTCAATATGAGGCCATGTTTCTGGCACCAGTAATTCATTTGGGAGACACCCTCTTGGAGGATGTCCACATCACTAGGGGAATTGAAGACAGTTGCCAGCTTGCAGTCATCTGATACCTTGGTCAGCCATATCTAACTGGTTTTGGCCTGCACCTCAGAAAAGTATATCCCAAACAACAAAGGTCCAAAGACTGATACCTGGGGTACACCACTCATTATGGGATGACTGCTTGAAGTGGCATCCTCTATTTTGACTAGGTGGATTCTATCAGTGAGCCAGTTTGCTACCCATCTGGTATCATACAGATTGATGCGTAGTTGAGAGAGTTTATCTGTTATACCCGAGTGGGGAATAGTATCGAAGGCTTTGACCAGGTCAAGGTAGGCAGTGTGCACCATCTTCCTCTCGTCCATGGCTTTGGTGACTGTCTCAAAGAAGTTGACCAAATGTAACCAGCATGACCTTCCCTTGACAAAACCAAACTGTGTGGGATTGAGTGTTTGGAGGTTGCCAGTGTCCTTGTTAATGTGGTCCATGATAATCCGCTGAATGGCCTTGCAGATCAGGCTAGTTAGGCTGATGGGTCTATAATTTCCTGGATCGGTGGATGCTCCACCTTTGTCCAAAGGGATGACAATGGCTGTTCTCCACTCAGCTGGGATGAAGCCAGTACTCAGACTTTGGTCGAATAGGGTGCCTAATGGTGCTGCAAGTTCCTGCCTGAGTTCACGTAGGATGCAGCCTGGGATGTTATTGGGTCCCATGGAGACTGTATTTCTTTGCCTTTGAGAGGGCAGTAATGACTTTACTCCCTAGAGATAAGAGGAGTGGGTGATGAGTTGCTCCCTAGAGATAAGGAGAGGGGGAAATGACTTGCTCCCTAGAGATAAGGGGAGGGCAGAAGATATGAGAACTTTCATACAAGCTAACATTAAGTCTTCCTTAGTCCAACTGAATACAATCCTTTTTGAAAAGGTGCATTATGATCTATTCCACTCTGCTAAAAATCAGCTAGCCACCCAGACAAATCAATTTTCAACTGCAGGATTTCCAGCAGAGGCAGTTAATCTTGCCAGCAGCCAGTTAAGGCAAGAATTTCTCCTTGATCAACCAAAAGTGTGCAGTTCTTTCCAAATTACTCTTCTTAAGTTATGGCAAGATGTAAAGCTTTTGTTTCTGTTAAAAAGTTGTGCTATATGAATGGCGTCCCAGCCTCATGTCATGATCTGCCAACTTTGCAGGGCTGATGGCATTCATAAAAGAAGCAGAAGTAGTTTTGCCATTCTTGCAAGGAAGTTAGCAATCAGAAAAATTAGTTAACTGTGCACTTCCCAACATTTGTTATCTCTTAGCATTACCCAATATATGGAAAATAGCAAATGCAAAAAGCCTACATTTCTAAATAAATGTGAAATGGAATTTCAGCAGTAACTGAGCCATTCTAACGACAACCCAACCAACAGCGACACTATGTCCTTCACAACAAGAAGTTCAGACCAGTTCCCAGGAAAAGAGATAGCTAGACAGCATGCATTCCCTATATCAAAAAGGTTTTTTTTACTGACTTCTAGGTAATCAGTTAATGGTTAGAGCTACCCAGAACTGTAACAACTTAGATGAAAAGAGCTGAATGCCATCAGTAATAGAATATGCCACTGTCTAAATGTACATGTCACTCCTTCTCCAGCATTATCATTATAAAGTAAATAATGACTAGCTTGAAACTGTAAACCTTTAATCCATTTTCATCACAGACAGTAAAACTGACACATAGACTTCAGAAGGTCTTTTTGACTGAGGCGCTAGGAACTGTAAGTCTTTGTTGAGTGTATTCTTTCTACTTTTTACTGTCTAGGAAGGGAACAGATTAAAGTTTTTACAGTTTCAAACCAGTCATTATTTATTTATCATTTTGCACAATCTGTCATTTATGGGTATCATTATTAAAGACTAATGTGACAAGAAAATAGTGGATAATATAGACATTTACTGCTAAAACATCTCTCATTGCCTAGAAAGCTTATCACTGATACCCTGATTTAGGAGACACTCAGCAGCACCTTTTAATAGTACAAAGTCTGAATAGTGCATTAGAGCACAGCATCTTGGGTTTTTACATTGTCTGCTCTTTTTGCAGTTATAAAGTTTGCTTTATGCTTTAAGTTTTAATGCATTTAGGATCTAAATTTTACTATCCTGTTTTCTTCGGAATGGTAATTACTTATAAAGTTATAGTGAAAGGACGGATACTTGTCTTTGCTGACCATTGCCTGGTAACCACTGTGTGGGTGGGAGTCCCAGCACTGTCTTTCTGACTGTTTAATCCATATGATATATACTCTTTTTCCCAACTGTGAGGCAGTTCAAATTATGTTTGCTGTTTGTAGTTATGATCCTTTTTTAGGTTTTAATATTAAATGTTAAATTAATTGTGTCAATACAAAAAAGGAATGCCTTACACTCATACATAATTCACTGAGCGTTGCCATTGTTTTATTGCAAGAAATTAAAATTACTAATAGTCATATCTCTGCCTGCATACGTTTTCCTTTAAATGAAAAACTCAACATGAAAAGGAGAACTCTGACCCTTCTCTGGGGTGTGAGCACATAAATACCCTCTTTCTGTGCAGCTTTCACTACCACTGGACCAACAAGGAATGTCTAAACAGTTAGTTGTCTCATTTCACTCGAGCACATTTTCCTTTCAAATAGGAAGCTTCTGTAAAAGTGGCTTACTAGACACACAATCATCCAGTGCAGTACAAACCACAATTAAAAAGATAATCTTGACTTTGATAAATTCTAAAACAGCTGAGTAGGGAGGATGTGCAACTCTTAAAGTGAACACTGGGCAGGGTGTTGTAGTAATTAGTAATAGCTATACTCATCGCAAACATTCCTCGCCCTGGAACATGCTGACATTTGTGAAGTCACTGAAACCTGGTTCAAAGCTGTGGAGAGCACCCAAGCTTTAACAGGTTACTTGTCCTGCCATACTTTTGGACCACAAACAGAGAGCTACAAAGCAAAAGGAGGTGGAGTTTCAATATTTTGCAAAAACATATACACCTCCAGGCTGGTCAACCAATATGACGCTCAGGAGACACTCCAGCTGCAATTAACTATTCACAAAACACCTATTCAGATCATAGCTAGCTAGATACAGACCCCCAACCATGACTCAGGAGGCCCACTCCACCTATCTGGACATACTTGAATCCATCAAGATTCAACCCTCTACCCTGATCCTGGGTGAATATCTGCCCAGCCATAGAGTCGAAGACCTATTCTAGCTCAAACATGAGTGCCAAGTGATTTCTCGACTTTGTCAATGCCAATGCATTGGATCAGCTGATCGACACCCTAACAAGAGGTGAAAATATCATGGACCTGGTACTAACCAACATGAGAAGCCACTGTAGCACCCCAACAGTGTCATTCTCCTTGGTAAGATCCAACCATAAAGTGATCACTTTTGAAGTCACCATCTCCCCAGACCCCCCCCCCCCCCACTTGCCAGGGTTGAACAAAAAAACTTTTTCAAAGCTGACTACAACCTCCTGAGAGCAGGTGTAAGCAGTTTAACAGCAACCATCCCTTCAGTTGAATCAAGCACTAATGTGCAAGCCTACACCAAAAACTATATGAGCACCTATACAGCTGCATGGACTCAGCAATACCTGACAGGACCAAATCATCTTCCTCAAGGAAGAGTAAACCTGTCTGGTGGACAGCAGCAATAAACAGACACTATGATAAAAGGAAAAATTTGCTGTCCAGGACCGAGAAGAAGCAGGTGCCAAGTTGGAAGCAATCTCTCCTTTGTCTGAGCAAGCAAATAAGGTCACTGGTGAAATCCACTAAGGCTAACTTCAAGTCAAATTGGCCGCATCCACTAAGGACAATCACAAGGCCTTCTTTGCATACATCCACAATCTAAAAAGTAACTCCCAAATCTGCTCTGAATTGATGGTCAAGAATACCACATACACAAACACCACAGATATAGCCAACCTACTGGCAGACATGTTCAGTGAAAACTTCACCACCTTGCCCCCCATCAGTAAACCAGGACATCCCCAGCAGTGCCCCCTCTCCTCATCACCACAGAGCAGGTTATTAATGCCCTCCATGGGACTTGACAACATCCCTGGCTGTGTCTTACCTGAACTCAAGCAAGAGCTCTCAGCACCACTAGGCACCCTATTCAACCAAAGCCTGTACACCGGCTTCATCCAAGCAGAATGGTAGACAGCTACTGTCATCCATCTGCACAAAGACGGAGTGCCCATCAATCCAGGCAATTATAGGCCAATCGTTCTAACTGGCCTGATCTGCAAGGCCATGGAATGCATTATCATGGACCTTATAAACAAGGACAATGGCAAACTCCAAACACTTGATCCCACATAATTTGGTTCTGTCAAAGGGTGATCATGCCTGTTAAACTTGGTATCTTTCTTCAAAACAGTCACCAAAGCCATGGAAGAGGGTAAGACAGTGCACACCACCTACCTTGACCTACACAGAGCCTTTGACACTATTCCCCACTCGGGCATAATAGATAAATGCTCTCAGCCAGGCATCAACCAATATGTTACCAGATGGATAGCGAACTGGCTCACTGATAGAACCTACTCAGTCAAAATAAGGGAAGCCACCTCTAGTAGTAGACCCATAACAAGCAGCATACCCCAAGGACTGATCTTGGGGCCTCTATTGTTTGTGAAATACTTATCTGAGGTGCAAGCTAAAGCCAGCAGTCTGTGATTGACCAAGTTTGCAGATTACTGCAAGATGGGCACTGTCATAAATTCCCCAAGTAATGTGAACATCCTCCAAGAGGGCTTTAACCAAACTAATGACTGGTGCCAGAAGCATGGCCTTTAACTGAATGCCAAGAAATGCATCATTATCCCCTTTGGGGAAAATGGTGTCCTCACTAATTAAAACATTAATAACAACATAAGCATGCAATTACTCGTGAGGGACTTGGACACCCAGGTTGATAGCAACCTGACTTTTGACCACCATGTTGCCTCCATTGTATGGAAGGCTTTCTACATGGCCTGCGTCATAAGTAAGGGTATTACATCTAGGAACAAGGAGGTCATAACATCACTATACTCTTCCCTTATCAGAGCCATTATCGAGTACAATGCCCCCTTCAGCATGTACCTTGCCAAACACATGCAGCAGTAGCTTAGACCACAGAAGTTCCTGACCAGGAATATCTAGGGTATCAAATACCTATCCTACACAGCTAGGCTAAAAGTCCTGTCTCTCTACTCATTCTCATACAGACTGCTCAGAGGTGACCTGTATCTGGCATTCAAGGCTGTCTCAGACTTGATGGAGTTGCTGCATATCTCTAAGTCAAACTCAACTGGAGCAACCCGCACACAAGTTCTCAACCTGGTTCATAGGTTCATAGATTAGTACTAGGCTAACTACCCTTGTGGGCTATTTTAAGCCTAGCCAATTATCCCCTGTGAGACTGAAACCCTGCACCTTGTGTCTGTAAGGTAAACACCTTAACCTTTATGCTAACGTCCCACCCATCTGTGACATTAATAGAACTTATTGGTGGGACAGATTTGTGTCCCAACGAGTCCCCCATCTGTGGAATAGACTTCCTCTCCATGTCAAGCAGAGTACCTCATTAGCCCTCTTT
>NC_056743.1:1826975032-1827155032 GCF_019279795.1 Protopterus annectens | reverse complement strand
ACACCCGATTGCAATGGGCTTAATTCACCACAATGCTATCCAGGCTTTGGGTGTTGGTGTAGGATAGTTTACAGCACAGCTTACTAAGTACAGTGAGCTGTTGCTTTAAATGCAGGCTCCACCACGTAGTGCTGTTATATAAACTCGCAACTGGCAAGGTGGAGGTGAATCATAACAATCAGTCAATAATGACAGAAACAGATTTAATGTGTGAAGGTTTGTAAGAAACTTGGGTTCAAAGCGGCTGTAGTAAGGCCCGGAATGTTGAGATTACTGACTGAAGCATTGCATCTGGAAATGTGAATGTAAACAGGATTGTAGTACTGTTTGACACTGAATTGCAAAGCTATCATATTGAAATGGTTGGTATTAACCTAATGACTTAATTGTAGGAGTGGTAATTAGACATTGGGTAGGGTATTTAATGAGTTGCTTTGCACTTGAAACTTTATCTGAGGAAGTCTCACTATTAGTGAAAAGAAAAGTGCTTCACGTTATTTTTATTTTTGCTGTTCGCTGTTTGCTGTTTTTAAATAAAGAAGTGTTCGTATTGCGGACTTAGCTACTAACTATGCCTTGGATTTTTGTGTGCTTGTGCTTGGCTGCTGGGACCTTCAATTTGATAATCAAATGACATATAATTCTTTACAAAACTAAAGCTAGTTATGCTGACATGTTATATTTGCTCTGCCCTACTGCCCCTGGCACAGCTGGTACAATCTCACATCATCACATCTCTCTCCCCTTTGAAGACTCAAGCTAGTTTTTCAAGTGACCTTGGAGAAACATTGCTTGAGAGAAATAGGCCTGTCTGGGAACACATTAACCCATATGGTGATCACAGGCACAAAGTCAATCATGCGTCTCATTATATACAAATACAAAGTCATTAAACATAGGTATAACAGAAATCTCATTTTCCAATTTGTTGATCTCAGCTTGTAAATCATTCTCCACTTTATAAAAAAAATGATTCATTAATGGTATGTCATCAAAGCTGAGTTTCAAGTTCAGCTCCTGCAATTTTTTGAGGAGATCTAGATAGGTGTTCCCAAATGAGGGCATTTTTAAAATTCTAAGCCCTAGAGGAACAACACCAAGTCCAATGTATGCTAAAAAACTATAACATTGCCATTGTACATGCAGGCACACAAGAAGTCAATCGTATTGTTTACTGGGTTTTTTTTGCATTGCTTTTGAACTACTGTTTATTTGGAGTTTTTTTCTTTTTTTGTTTTGTTTGTTTTTTCTATTGAATGTGCCTCATATCAATTTTGCTTTCATGGAGGCACCTACTTATTTATAAAGTCATGCTGTTCTAAATTAAATGTTGTCTAATGGTCTTCAGGCAGCTCACTAGAGAAAGAAAGATTACAAACTGATTTGCAGTTTAAATGTTTTTCTGAATAAAATGAAACACCATAAATCTACCTACAAATGATCTCAAAAATGGTATTTGACTTGAAGGCCCTTTACATTTTCAGATGCCTCCTTATACCAGCTAACAACACATGGCTACATAAAGTCAAAAAAGCTACCATGGGAGTTTATTTGGGTTGGCAAGAGGTAGACATTTCCAAATCAGGTATCATTCATACCATTAAGAAAATGTGGAGGATAGTGTTCTTACCCTTACACAGTAGCATTTGAATTCCATAAGGTTCTAACTACTTCTTTGCCAGCACTGTGGTATAAAGGATAAAGCCGTAGCTATGGACCAGGCGACCAAGGATCGATTATTGGCTCGGTCATGAGAGGTGCTGCCAGGGGGGTGTTTTTCTAAGGCTGCTGGGACATGTAGTCCACAGACTGGAGTAGCCTTCAGACTTAATAGATGAACTCAGGGGAAGTAGGGGTACCAAGGTGTAGGTCATAACAAAAAAATAAAAATCACTAGGTGGAAAGAGCCATTGACATGATCAACCAGAACACCCTTATGATCTGTGCTATCCAATATCTTATAATAGAGATAGTCTGGGGGGCTGAAAGAGAGGTACATAGACCTTGTGATGGAGGAAGCACTGGTGGTGGAGTGTGGGGGGCTAGCCAAAAAGAATAAATCATAAGAGGAACCAAAAAAGTTCTAGATACCTCTAACAATGCCCACCCCTTCATTTTATTTAACATTTGTTTACCAGGAAAGTTCAACTTGGAACAAAGCCAATTTTCAGCAGAGGCCTGGGAAGAAACACACCAGACACACATTGTTGTAAAGTGGGAGGAAACCCACACATGTTGTTGTAATGTGGGAGGAAACCGGAGCATCCAGAAGAAACCCACATGAACACAGGGAGGACATGCTGACGCTGCACAGAAGGCTTCCCCAGCCAAGAGTCAAACCAGAGAACCTCTTGCAGTGAGGTGATAACGATACCACTGCACCACTGCACCATCCATTTTGGATGACTTTAGAAGCAAAAATATTAGGCAGTGTCTCACACTTAGCCATTCTCTGAAACAGTAAGTCCTTCCCCAAGCACCTCTGTCATGAGCATTTTCTCAATATCACTCACATGGTTCCTTGTAAACTTGAGAACTGTTACAGTCTCATTAAGATTTGTGAGTTGGATATCCCAGTTTGGAGTCACCAGTCACTGAAACTCAATAATAAAAAGCTATGGTGGCTGTCCTGGTATAAAGGAGGGATCTCTCAAGATGGTCACATTTAATTCACAGAGTACATGAGATAAATGTATTTGTCTCCCTTTAATATCTGCAATCTTTGTTTCACCTGACTGATCATGCCATTTGGATATATTTGAAGCAGATGTATGCTATCCTGCCTTTTTCCATATTTGTATTGATCCGTAATCTTCCCACATTGTTTGCAGGGCTTGTAGAATAAGGCAGGATTCTTAGCTGCTCTTCTGCAGTTGTTACAGCTGCTCTTTTCTAGCATTTGCTACTGATTCCCTTAGATCCACTGATCTGTTGCAATGATATATAACATCCTTCTGAGTGACACTTGTTGACCCCCTCAATAACTACACTATATAGAATTTTCAAGATTTACTTCCCAAGTGTAACAGTAGCATCTGAAATCTGCATACATTAAAAGCAAGCAAATGGGATAAAGAACCAATACAGTGGCACAATACGTTGGGTGGGCAGTACAGACACTTTTCATAAATTTGGTGACCATTTTATTGTATAGCCTATTTGGATTTTATTTTCTCAGATCACACAGGCTATTCTCAGGTCTCAAATACAGAACTCTATGTTGATGTGTGTGCTGTGAAACGTGTTAATGTAAAAGACTTAAAAAAATGATCCTGAAATATGAATGATGAATGTTAATGAGAACTCCTGCATTCTGCTGGACAGTTATTACATGCTTATACATTCTCATACAGTGCTACCCCCTAGAAAAGCCTGGAATCTCTTTCTAAGGCAGGTTACTTGTCATCCAGGGAAAAATATGACGCATTTTTAACTAGTGAACATGTGTAGACCCATGTCATTTGCTACCAAAAAAGATAATGCATAGGGCTATTTGCACAATGTGCTATTTGCTGAAAATGCACAGTTTAATGTGGAATTTTCAAAATACTATTACAATGGCTAGATGAACAAGGCGCTTCCTCTGTAAGGTTAACAGCACTTTAACTGCTCTTTACTGGTTATAAGCCTCTGTTCAACTTCTCTTCCATTACTGTTGTTGTACTTATGATGTTTATCCTAGGTTCAGTGATTACACTGGAAAGTTTACTGTTTTTAATGGTTCTGTGTATATCGACTACTGTTGTTCTGTGTTTTGCAAATATTTTTATTAACTATTTTTATTGCTATAAAACATTGGTTAGAACCAGCCAGCAATGCAGTAGAGGGAAAAAGCCATAACTACAACCCAGGTGACTTGGATTTGGTTCGCTGCTTGGACATCTGAGGCAATGGCTGGGAGGGCTGGGTGCGCCCAGAGAGGGGAGGAGGGAAACTGTATGGATGTTCCCTGTGAAGACACTGATGAAGGCTGGGGATGCTGCTGTAAAGGGGACTTGGTCCAAGGGGGGATTGTGGCTCTAGCTGAGTTGATGCAGAGGTGATGCAATATGCTGCATGCCCTCTTTGCATGACCACTTCCTTGGATGTAACTGCATAACCTCATGGGAAAGGGAGAAGAACAGGTAGACCACTCAAAGTACAATGCCCCCCTCCAACTGAAGTTGGATAGCAAGTCCCTTCAGGATTTTCTTAGGATCTACTCTTGTCCCAGCATATATTGGAATAAGTCTGCTCAAAGACAGATTCTGGTACACCCAGTGATGAACATGGGGCACTGGAGCTATAAAGTCCTAAGAATAATGTAGGGGAGCAAAAATGCTCCATGAAAGTGGAGTGGCACAGTGTTACAGCAGTTAGCAGTGCTGCCTCAAAGTTCTTGATTCTCAGGTTCACATCTTGTTTGGGGTTCTCCTGCGCATACACTGCAAATCCTCCATGTGAGTTTTCACAAAGTACTCTGGATTTCTCTTGCCTCCAAAAGATGTGCTAGCAATTATGTATGTATGTTGTTAATGTATATATGCATTTTTCAATGACCTGGTGCCCTGTTCTGGAGCCTGTAATAGATTATGTACATTATTAGATATAGTTTTATTTTATTTGTAACCAGGGTAGACCTTTTTCAGACTCAGTTCAGGAACACTGACTTACTCAGAGTCACACAGATAGACAACTGGAAGCTGAGGGAATCAAACCCGGTACACCAAAAAACAGCTTGTTAGTAGACCGCAGCTTTAAACATCTACACCACCCGCCAGACAATTTGTTTCTGAATGAATAACATCTAGTTTATAAAGGAAAGAAAGAAGATGCAGAAATTATGAAGAAAAAGTGTGCATTTATGCATAGCCTGGGACAACATTATTGTAAGAGGTGGCGGCTATGGACACATCAGCAGTGATACATAAAGGATGGAGGTGTCCTGTAGGACGTAGAGGTCCTGATTCCAAAAGATCTGCTCTCAGTATAAGTGATCACTTATTCTGAGAGCAGGTCTTTTGGAATGGAGCCTTCAGAGTAAGATTGTTTATAGACAGGTCTTATACCAAAGTAAGTCACTTACACCAAAAGCAAAACTTTCAGAATTAAGGCAGACTTACACTGACAGTAACTCTTTTGGAATCTGACCCAGGGAGCACTTTAAAGCAGGCAATAACTGAAAAATACATGTCAATATGTGATTTTCATAAGTAAGTACACCCTTGTGGACTGTTTTACACCCAGACAATTCCCTTTAGTGGGAATCAAACCCCATGTTGTTTTGGCTGTCAAGTGAACACCTTAACCATTATGCCAAACCCAAGGAGGAAGTGGATTATGGAAGTAATGTAAAGAGGGTGCAATCAAAGGGTGCTCATTAAACAAACACCTAGTACTTACTCAAAAATCGAAAAATCATAACGGTGACTATCTATACTCTGTATACATCGCTAAACTGTGGTACCAGAAATGTCTCATCTTATCTACAATTTTGAATCTATTTGAAGACATACCTTTTCAAAAATGGCCCTGCACTTGTAACACGTCCATCACTTAGGACCTTTCTTATTATAAACCTTACCCTGACTATAGTTTACAATCTCAGGAAAAGCGTGCCTATCAATAAAACAGTCATGCCCTTGCACCAACCCCATTACTAAGACTCCTATCCATTCAGCCAAATCAAACAAATACCACAACATTCTCACACTTTTCCACCAGTAATGTCCTGCTAAGAAGCCTCATGTGAATTTAACTATTTGGATATAATATGCATATGCCTCATTTGCTGTCTGTGTGCAGGAACTACAGCGGAAGTACATACATACATTACAAAATAATGATGAATGTTGTATTGGTAAGTGTGTGCTTTGCATGCTATACATACTATGTTCTATAGCTGCATCTTAGCTTACCATGCTGTATATGTATAGTATATGTAATGTAATAATTATGCCAGGTTTTATACTAAATTCCTACTGTTAGCACACACAAATGAAATTATAGTATCTTTGGCTTCAGTACATACTGCTTAACTACCCAGATTTTTGCCTCATATTTTTGGTCTGTTACTCATAATATTTGTGGTTTTCTGGCAAATAAGAATTGAAGTCACTAAATAATGACACACATCCGTGTTTAAGACTTTATATCTTTTAGAAAAGGCATGCTGTTCTAGCAGATTTCTAGGTTTATAAGAGCAACATTTAAAATCTGCTCCTATTTTTTTACCTCAATTATTGTAGGGTCTGTATAGATTTCTTTCACTAAGAAGTTGAGAGGTATGCTTCACTGGCATAGTGTATCGCAAAAGAGGAGGTTGCTTTTATTTAACAAAAAATTTGAGAGGATTGAGGGTCGGGAAAAAGGTACAGACATGATACCTGATTGGCTCTTGCCCAAGTACATATTTGGTAATCTTTTTTTTGTTTGTTTGTTCTTCACTTGAAGAGTGGGGAAGAGTAGGAGGGTTGGGGATACAGATCAGGTACTGTCTGCAGGAAGCCCCTTGGTATTCTTGCATTCCTGGAGCAGTTTTGTAGAAGTTCTTTTTTTTTTTTTTTTGCATTTGAAGACCTGAGGGAGTGGGGTTGGTATTTCACTGGACCAGCATAGGATACTGTTTGAGCCACCTATGCCTCTGAACTGTAGCAGCTGTTTGCATCATTGCAGCAAGCAGTTTGCTGCAGTTTAAAAAGAAAAAAAAACTTTAGCACTCTATATCAGCCATAAACTGTATGCAACATTGTGGCAAGCAGTTCTACATTTTTGAAAGGAAAAAATATTCCTTTTTAGAACTGAAGAGCTTTAGTGCTCTGTGTGTGGCATTAACTAATCCAGCTGTAGTAGCTATAACAAGCAGATTGCTACAGTTTTTTTTTTTTTTTTATTAAAACTGAAATGACTAGCACCCCATGTATGGCATAAACTGTAGCAGTTGCTTGCTACAATTTAAAAGGAAAGAAGTGAGGACTCTTTTTTTTTGTTCTTCAACTTAAAGTTAAGATGGGGGCACTGGATTGGAGGACTGCAAAGGTAAATAGCTAGCTGTAAATCTGAGTGGCTCAAAAGGTAGCATACCTGCTGCTGGTGTTGGAAGATCAGAATGCTTTGAGTTCTATTTCCAGGCAGTTACTTGGATTCATTTTCAAATGATGGTATTGCAGTTCACTAAGATGGGGGCGGTGTACTGCTGAGACATTAAACTGAGGTAATTTGACTTACTTATCTTTAGATCTCAGCTGTGTCTCAATGCCTTAGCTATGAAAATTACAAGGGGCCTTAACTACCGCTGATGATTTCTTTGACATTGAGGATCACTGATTATACTCTTGGATAGTGAGCCCACCTATCCTGAAAAGGAACCTCATTTCAACAATTTGTATCTGTAATCTTATATACTCAATTAGTAGCCATAAATAAAAGTGGCACACAGACTAACCGGAAAATGATAGCTTCATCTAGTTACCTAGCTCTCACTTACTACATCTGGCACAATGACATCAGTTCTGCCACTACTTCTCCTATCCACAGGTCAGTCCGTTTACTATCTCCACCTTTAGATGTGAAAAGACCCCAGAAGAATTAAATGCTTTTATTTCAGATAGAAGATCCAGCCTCCCCCTTTTCTCAGAAGAATATTGGCCACTAATCTGGAGATGCTAATTTCCAACTTCGCCACTTTATACTCAGTAAAAATCGTTTTGGTATTCAGTGGAGATCACAGTTATTTGAAGCTAATAGGATAATATAATTTACTGAAAAGAAATATGCCACCTTTATATCCCCAAAAATGAATACTGACTAGAACTAGGTTGCACCCTGGTACTATGTTACAGAAAATTGCCAACAGTAAGGAACAGAGGGCATACACATGAAGGTGTTCTACATCAACCTGGAATGTATTCTGCATAAGGCTGAGAATATGGCTGCAGTTCTCACATTTCTGAAATACATGGATTCAATAATATGCAGCCATAGAAGCCATTCCATCCCTTTCAGCTTTAGTACTTTCCACAGAAATGGTGCATTTTTACAGCAAAAAACAGAAATGAAAAATAAAATTAAAATGTAATGGCTATCAAAAAAATCTAAAAAACATGTATAGATAGATATGGATCTACTTCTAAACCTTGAAATCCCATATAATCTAAACTCATTTGCGCGAGACAAAAGTAGCGAAAACTTGAATACCTGAATGGTGAATTTTTCCCAGGATAAGTAAACATTTGTCCAAACTTAAACAAAACACAGAACATAGTAAATAAAACCCAGCTAGTAGGGGGCTACTCACCCCACACACCCCAACTATATAATCTAACTCCGGGATTGCACTAAAGAGAAAACAGCATGTTGGGCAAATGTTTACTTACCTGGGAAAAATTTGCCATTCGGGTATTCAAGGTTTCATGATTTTCATCTCGCGAAAATGAGTTTTGATCATATGGGATTTTGAGCTTCAGAAGAGGATCCTGTTATATATATATATATATATATATATATATATATATATATATATATATATATATATATATATATATATATATATATACAGAGAGAGAGAGAATTTAATATATATATATATATATATATATATATATATATATAGAGAGAGAGAGAGAGAGAGAGAGAAATTTTATATATATATATATACATATATATATATACACACACATAGATAGATATATAGATAGATACAGATATATAAGAACAAACTAATGCAACGCCAATAAGAAAGCATGGGCAACAATAGAAAAATATAGGAAACAATCACAAGAATAAACCAATTAAAGCATTAATACAATGGAGTAAAACAGTTATACTGCCTTACACTAGTTAATATAATACTTCCATGTAAGCTAAGAATTCAGTGGCCTAGGGTGTATGTTACCATCATTAAATATTATTTTGATTTCTTTATTTCTTGCTGTCTTTGATCATTTCCACAGCGTGACCCAGTCTTATATTCTTTTGACTCTGATTCAAAACAGACCACTATTCTTATTATGATGCTGGATAAAGTGACAGGTAAAAGGACTTAGCTTTTCTCTCTCCTCACATTATGAAGATGTTCTAGGAGGTACTCCTTAAAAGGTGTTTTCATCATGCCAGTATGTGGTTTACCATCAAAATGTCATGAGACACATCATTGAAACAGTTTCTGCGAACTCTGAACCGTCACTCTTCAAAACCATGAATGCCTATATTCCGAGTCACAGACTCTCACCCCCTTTTTGACCTATGGTAGCACTTGTTTCAGGTATAGAGTGGTCAGAAATGTTGACTTTCTCTGTTTTGTTTTACTTTGACGTGCCGTGGTACGGAATTCGCATAAACAGCACGACCATGTGCATATTCAAGGATGTGCCTGCCAACATTATGGTGGTAAACCCCAACACACACACACACACACACACACACACACACACACACACACACACACACACACACACACACACACACACACACACACACACACATATATATTTATTTGCTAAGGAAAAAACAAGGGATATACACCTAAAAACTGTTACAAGTATAATGACCCTACAATTAAAAAGCCTACTAGTTATCTTAAACTTGTTTCCTTGTAGTGCATAAAGCAACATCATATACTTGCCATATAGGTAAGTACCAACTGGAAAAGGATTAAACTGATTTCAGGCCTTTTAAATGGATATGCTGTAATATATGAAGGAAATACTTATACCAGAGAATTTCTTAACTAACATCTTCCTGTAATATAGAATAGTGTTTCCTTATCTTAATAGCCGCCCTGAAAGATAACAAGTTATATTCACTGTCAAAGAATATTTACTCATGTTATACATATGCCTTTCTCAGACAAACAAGACCATTTAAATTAACAATCTAAGCTTAATTTATGCATTTCACTTCTGGCTGCTATGGCCCAGGTATTTTTTTTCTTTATCTCTTATGTTATATTCTCTATTCTTAAATATCAAAGTGAAGTTATGAGCTTCCTTTAACAAAATTCTTTCACTCAATGCCTTTTTAATTCATAAAGAGCTATTTTAATGGTTTAAGTTATTTTAGGTACATGTATTAATAATACTGTCATAAAATATAAGTTAATAAGTTCATAGTAGATTACTGGGATAACAGCTCAAGAACCCTTACAAACCTTGCCAGTTTTATCCAGATTAGGACTCATTTTCTATCCCTAGGTGAAAGATAACAAGGGTTAGCAAGTGGGGTTTTGAAAATGTTTACAGACTGCTTCTGTCCATAATGGACATGGGTGTCACCTCAAGAGTGAATTTGTGATTTCCCATCCATTGGTCCAAATAATGCTTGAAGATGGTCAAGGAAGGGCACTGCATCAGAGGATGGGCAATCTTTGAGACACATATCTTTCGCTCCAGCATGGTCATTTTATGTCAGAGATCAAATTAAGGTCTTTGGAGCAAGTAATCCTCGTGCAGTTAATTTTTCGAATATGCAACATTTCCATCAGGGCTGGATCAGAGACTGCCATGTAGGTTAGGCACAGATCACCCCTCAGTAATCAGTAGGGAACTTAATACAAAGATATGACTTTAAATCAGTTTCCATATGAGATGCTGGTTATAACCTGTATTTTTCTGGGTGAGAAACCTCTAAGGATGCTCCAACTGTTACAGGTGCCTGGTGAGGTACATGGCAAATGGTGCATTGTACTCGATTATTGGTCTAATGACACCTGAGTACAGTGGTACTATTACATCCTTAGATATGGATGCCATGCCTTTACTTATAAGCTGAGCCACATAGAAGGATTTCCTCACCACTGTCGATACATGGTGGTCAAAGTTCAGATTAATATCTATCTGTGTACCCAGATCTCTCACCACTAGGCCCACTCTGGGGGTGGGTTGCTATCAATGGTGTAATTTGCAGGACTATTGGATTTCCCAAAGGATATTATTATGCACTTCTTCAAATTTAATTTTATGTCATGGCTCTGACACCAATCATTAGTCTGCATCAGACCTTTCTGTAGGCTATCAACATCATTTGAGGAGTCAATGATTGCCTCCAACTTGCAGTCATCAGCAAACTTGGTCAGCCAAAGGCCATCTGCATTTGCCTTGATATCTGAGAAATATATCCAAAACAGAAGGGTCCCATCACTTATTTCTGGCCTCTTCCTGAATGGGGATGTCTCCATTTTAACAACATATGTCTTATCCATGAGCCATTTGGCTATCCCTCTGGTGATGTAGAGGTTTATGCCCAATTATGTGAATTTATCTATAGTATCCGAGTGAGATATTGTGTCACATGCCTTAGCCATGCCATGGTAGGCACTATCTTACTCTCATCCATGGCCTTGGTGACCTTGACCTTGTCAAAGAAGTCCAGCAGAGTGAACTGGCAGGACCTGCCTTGAGAAAACTGAGCACGGTTGGGTCTAGAGTCCTGAGATTTTCTCTGTTAATCAGGTCCTCGCGTATGCGGCTAGTCAAACTTATACAGATGAATGGAGGGGCTTTCCTAGGATGTGAACCCATGAACTCTCATAGCCAAAGCAAGAAGCACACCCCTAGATCAACAACCATACAACATGCAAGTAAAAGCATAGCAAAGCAATGCATAAGGAACTTGTAGTGCTCTATGTGTAAAAATGCATTGTTAAGTATGAAACATATACTAAATAAATAAACAAATTAAAAAAGTGTATTTTACAGAACTTGGTTTGATTATCAGAATGTGTGTGTATATGTATGAGTATTTTTATATTTTTATATTTTTATATTTTTATATATTTTTATATTTTTTATATATTTACATATACACACACACATTTGATATACATAACAGTTACCTATTTTTATTCCAATATTATAGTTTTTTAAGACAATAATAGTACTTTTGCTGTACTTATGACTATGATAATGTCTTATTGTAAGATACATTTTTTGAGTCTGATTTTTAATCTAGTCTTCTTGACAAGAAGGTTATTTTTAATTATTATGTTATTAATGAATGTATTTTAACATGGTTAATATTTCGTTGAATGAGTATTGCCTTATTTATTAGTGTTCATATCAGTGGAACTCTCATATACAGCATTATTTATTATTTGTACTGTATAAGATATGAGGATTTTCTAAGTCCCACCTAATGTAGTTCTTTTTGCTTTAATTTATTAATTAACCAATCACTGTGATCATTCATCAACTATATAATGCGTATGCATTTATTCTCATGAAAGCCATCGCTTTATACAATCTAATTAATAAAGTGATTTAAGCACCATTTGAACTGTATCTAGTGGAGATTTGTCGATTAGTTTTTTACTAATTATAAAATATGTTTTATAATAAATAAATTTAAAAAAGCAACAAGCAACACTCTCAGGTTATGCACAATATTATTCTAAATAAGTTATTTAGTCATATGAAATCCATCAGCTCAAAGCAGGAAACAGATCTCTCCATCTAAAATTGTTTTATGCAAGTAAAACAAAGAAATAATGCATAAAAGATTTTCATGGCAATGAATTGGATGGGGCAGCTAAATGGGTCACAAGACTTAAACATGGTTATATAACCTTTTTTATTTATTTTATCTATTTAAATATTTCTTGACAGTAAAGCAAGTGTATCTATGCAGAGATCATAGTAAGGGAGGCCGCTGCACAGACCCTAGTAATTATAGACCCAGAAGCTTAGCTAATTTAATCTGCTAGGTAATTGAACACAGCACAATGGACTTCATAAACTGCAATATAAAAACTTTATATACCAAGTCTCTCCGCAGTTGGGTTCTGTGAAAGAGAAGTTATGTCTACTTAAATTAATAAACTTCTTCAAGTAGGTCACAAAGGCAATGAATAACTGTCACTCAGTTCACATAGCCTATCTGGATCTAATCAATGCATTTAACACTATTCCTTCCCCCAACATCATAAATAAGTGAAGAGGTGTAAATGTCAGCCCTTACAAAGTATGGTGGATAACAAACTAGCTGAAAGATAGAACATGCATACTGAAAAGAGCAGGTACTCCTATGCAAGCAAGACAATGACTGTAAATGTATATTAGTACTTAGTACTGGAGTTCTCTGAACTGCAAACCAGAAATGCAGACCTGTGGCTAACAAAGCTTGGGGATGGCTGCAAGTCAGATGTTGTCTTTAATATGATATTTCTACAGCAAGAACTAATCTTTAAGAACCAACATTTTACTGAAAATTGGCTAAAATTAAAAGCAGAAGGTTCATTGATAAAAGAAGTGGCAACCAGTGTCTCAAACACCAAGCCCGTAAGGTGTAACACTCGAAAAACAAATGTTCTTGTCATTGGAAACTCACCAGGTTGGACAAAGAGAATGTCACAATTATCTGCCATCACACATGCACTCAGGTCTCCCATCTACAGGTACAGTTATGACTCTATCATAGATCATGTTGGTATGAATGACCTGAAATGTACCTCACTGGACTGTATGAAGAGAGACATGGTATAGCTCTCTGAGTATGTGTCTCAGGCAGGTATGTTTGTAGCCTTAAGCAAATACTACCCTCACCTAGAATGATGCCACAGTATAAACAAACAATGATTGATTTCAATAATTGGCTCATTTTTTGGTGTCATTCAAAGGGGATCCAGTTCCTGTCAACATAGGAAGCCATGGTTGACAAACCTCGTTGCTTTGCCAGAGAGATGGTTTGCATCTGGCACCTTTAGGCTTTTGGCTGCTGGCAGAGGCTCTTGTCTCTCCCATAAAGCCTTTTTTTAGGCAAGGTATTGAAAACAATATTACTGATGTGAAATTAACCAATAAGAACAAAATAATGTTCATGCTGCTAAATGCTAGGAGATTAAACCAAAAACTGCACTCACTGCAAGCACTACTATCACTAAAAGAAGCAGATGTCTGTGCAGTCACAGAAACCTGGTTCAAGGCCTCAGAGAGTACTCTGTTCTTGCAAAGCTAAAATGCTGTCCACATCTTTAGACCACAAAATGATGTGTGAAAACCAAAGGAGGCAGTGTTTCAATCTATGTTAGAGATAAATTCACCTCCCTGTCTAGTTAGACTGGCAACTCCATGGAGTCCCTCCAAGTCCAGGTTATGGTGAGTAAGGTCCCCATTTAAGTCATAGACAGTTATAGATCCCCCTCCATGGGTCACAACAGCCATGAAGCCTACTTGATCAAACTGGAGACAATCCATATTTTACCAAACACACTGGTTATGGGGGATTTCAATTATCCCACCATCAACTGGAAAATCTACTCTACACCTAACCTGCTAGCACAAAAGTTCCTTGACTTTGTAATTTCAAATCTCCTGGAACAAATCGTCCACACCCTGGTAAGAGGAACAAACATTCTAGATCTGGTCCTCACCAACATGTCAAACAGATGCATTGCCACAACTGTCGGACCCTCATTAGTTTAAAGTGATCACAAATCAGTCACCTTCGAGCTGGTACTAACACCAGAACTCACAAAGGGTGAAATCAGACTAAATAACTTCACCAAGGCAAACTATACTATAGGTGAAGGTATTAATGCATCCCAAGCCCCATCCCAAGCTTGAAGTGGTAACTACGCCGAAGCTTACATTAAAGTCCTGTACAATCACTTGCAAGAGTGTATAAACTTGGCTGTACCGGAAAGAATCAAAGCCAGAGCTCCAAGTACAAACAAGCTGCCATGGTGGACGTCCATCATCAACTAACTTTACAATAAATGCAAAATGTTGCTGTCCAAGAAAACAAAGGCAAGGCCCCACCAATGGAAAACCACCCCCCTCATCCTCAATAGGCAAATAAAGGCAAATAAGGAAATTTGTCAAACCTTCCAAGGGCTCCTTTGAGAGAAACTTAGCAAGGACAGCCAAGGATAACCATAAGGCCTTGGACAGCTACATACGTAACTTAAAGAGTAGGTCCCAAGTATGTGCAGAACTAGTGGCCTTACTCCAAACTCCCATCCCTCAACCCTACATATCTGAAGAGCAGGTCCTCAAAGCCATGTCCAAAGCAAAAAAAGCCTCTATGGGACTAGACAACATCCCAGGCTGTCTTCTAAGTACTCTTTTCAATCATAGTTGTTATGGCTAGGCTAGTATAGGCCCTAGGGCTGATAGCCTAGTACCAACCTATGAATCTATAGTCTAACCACAGGCTTGTTCCTGCAGAATGAAGAACAGCAACAGTTATAGCCCTCCACAAAGGTGGCCTAGCAATAGATCCAGGGAATTAGAGACTCATAAGTCTGACCTGCCTCGTATGTAAGGCCACTGACCGTATTATTATGGACATCATAAATAAAGACATAGATGACCTCTAAACTCTGGATCATACCCAGTTTGGCTTCATATAGGGCAGAAACTGCCTGTTAAATCTGGTGGATTTCTTTGAAAATGTGATGAAGGGCATCGATGAGGGCAAATCTTTGCACAGCCTACCTTGACTTGGCAAAGGCTTTCAACACAATCCCACATTCAGGCATTACCGATAAACTTAGCACATTGAATGTAAACGATTTTGTTGTATGATGGGTTGCCAACTGGCTCACACTATCAAAGTGGGTGACTCCACATCAACCAGCAGACCTGTTACCAGCATGGTGCCACACAGGTTGGTGCTGGGCCCCCTACTGTTTGGTATAGGTTTCTCAGAAGTTCAGGTCAAAACTAAAGAGTTGTGGCTAGCCAAGTTTGCAGATGACTGCAGACTAGCTGCAATCATTGAATCCCCAAATGATGTCAGTATACTCCAGGAGGGTCTCATGCAGATCAATGACTGGTGTATTAGTCATAGTCTGAAACTGAATGCAAAGAAATGTATCTTCATTCAATTTGGGTCAAACAATGTCCCTTCACACTATCACATCAACAATACCCTAAGTACCCACGAAGTGGTAAGGGACCTGAGATCACAAATTGATTGCGACCTTAACTTTGACCACCATGTGTTGACTGTAATAAGGGAAGCTTTCTATATAGCACTCTTAATTAGTAAAGGCATTGCCTCAAGAACAAAAGAAGTTATAACCCCCCCCCCTATACTCGGCACATATCTGGCCAATAATTGAGTATAACAGACCATTCCACATGTACCGTACTAAGTACCTAAAGCAATTAGAAAGAACTCAGAGGTTTCTAACAGAGAAGAGCAAGGGGCTCCAACATGTGCTTTACACAGACCAACTAATATCCCTGTCATGACTTATGTTTGGCCTACAGAGCAATCCAAGACCCAAATCTAATGAACTTGCTGCATATCCGTAAGTCAAATGGGACTAGGTCTACCCATTCCAGGGACCTAAATATTGCCTGCAACTTTAATAAGACATGCTGGAGGGACAGATTTATCTCCCACCGAATGCCACATCTTTGGAACAGGCTACCAATTTATGTGAAACAGAGCACCTCTTTGACACTGTTCAAGAGGATCCTGGACAACTGGATGAGGCACCGTAAATTCTTACCAGGGATGGCACCCACAACCTTCTTGGACATGGGCAGTCGTCACTAAATGCAGTCTTGTGTACTGACTAGCATTTCTATGCTATTACATTGGGAGGAAATGGCTAGGGTTAAAATTACCTCTGGGTAGATAGCCTAGTAATCTCCTATGATCCTCTGATCCTATGATCACAGTTAGGGATCTTGGTACTGTGGTTAACAACTGCATCTCCTTTGACCACATTGTAATATCAGTAATGAGGAAATCCTTTTATTTAACATAACTGATATCTAAAAGTATATGTGTTAGGCCAAAATAAATTAACATCCTTCTGCACTCTGAGCTAATTATAGAGTAAAGTGCCCCCTTTGGTGTATATACCTGTCAAGACACATCACACAGCTAGATACAGCACTTCCTAACTAAAATGAGTATGTGTTTAAAGGCTAACAAGTCAGGAGTGAAGCCTTGTCACTACATGGTATCTTACAGACTTTTACATGAATCTGTTTGCCTTGCATTCTGTGTTATTAAGGGCTCAACCCTCCTTGATGTATTACATCTTTGCAACACTAGCAACACAAATACTAGAACTAAGGGTGTTAATCTTGACCAGCATATAAATAGCATATGCTGGAGGGACCAATTTGTTACACCATTTCTCACACTGTTGTCCCCTTTAAGACAAACCTTGGCAATTGAATAGGTAACTGCAAATTCATCCCTGGCCTGACTTCCTTTCCATTCTAGAAGCAGGAGGCACATCATGAGGGTGGACATCAGTAAGACACAGATGGTGTCATGATGTTTTTGCTTTGTAATTTCTGTGTTCCTATGATCCTATAGTACTGTACAGATAATAAGCCATACATTTTGTACATCACGTTTTCATACTTCTTTACTAATAACAGGATGAAAGACAGACACTGAATCAGTGGGTAACACGTGCCGATATATGTGCGGTAGAACAAAATAACTCATACAAAGCTGGGTGTAAATAAACAGATACCTGCTATTCTTAATTTGAGTTTTCATATTTGAAGGGACTAAGATAACTTGTGCATATAAAATGAAAGGTCCTGTGTCCTTGAATTCTATAACAATTCCAGGAAACTGTGTGTCATAAAGAATAGCAAGTGCAGGTCTCTGGGGTGGGGAAAGCAAATGGTGCAAATTATGCAAGATCTGAATAAGATGTTTGACGAACAAATATAAGAAAACAAAAATATAATTTAGAAACAGTCTGACATATGAAAACTATGCAAACAAGTACATTTATGTGCCTAGTTATTTATTTATTCATATTTGTTAACTGGGGAAACCCCTTGTAAAGTTCTATTTTTACTGGAGTCCCAGAGAGACAGAACTTGAAAGACAATAGCAAGTTACCATGAAAAACAGTGTGTCTAAGTTAAACAGTGACATAACGTAAGAACAGTGCAGCAAGTTTTGAGCAAAAACGGTAATGAAGTCACAGGTAATGCTGCATCAGTTTTGAGACAGGCATACCAATGAAACCGTGGGTAATACAGTTGATTTCAGTGTAGTTAAATGAAACATAAGGTGTAAATTAAACAGGGTTATTTTAGATGAAGAATACTCCATGTACATATATATATATATATATATATATATATATATATATATATATATATATATATATATATATATATATATATATATATATATATATTCTGCTCTCAACTGTGTTATAAACGTTTTATCTTACTACAGTTTTTTCCTTCTTTTCTACTGTAAACACTTTATTTTACTAGAGTATTTTCCTTCTTTTCTTTTCATATACCTCACACCTCACCACCATGGATCACAGAATCTACTTGTCCCTCTCTCTCCCTTCTTTACTACTGCTTTATATTCAAACTTCATTTCAAATCCAACTCACTTCCATACACCGCACCCAAACCTACTCACCTATAAAAATCTCTCCTCACCCTCTACACTGTTTCATAAACTCCTCTACAAATGCTCCTTGTACCTCTTTACTTCCCAAAATTAAACCTCATCTTACTCCTCCTTACTACCCAAGATATAAACTCAAATACCCTAGCTGTTACCCCATACTCCTACACAGTTACAGCCTCACAAAAACCTTACTGAAATTGGGTGGTATCCATCCTAATCCTGGCCCAACCCCCTTCTTCAAGCATAACCCTTTCTCCTTCCATAGTCTCAGGCCAACCTAACCCTCCCAAAAAAACATTTATCTTTCTATTTTATGAATACCAGGAGTATACTAAATAAAGTCAGTGAACTTCATGCTTGGCTAGCCAACCATTCCCCTGATATTATCACTCTTACTGAAACCTGGCTAAAGCCACAGGTTCCTGATAAAGATATTCTCCCTCCTGGGTATAATATACTTCGACTTGATCTTCAAAAGAGAAAAGGTGGTGGAGTTGCCATTGCCTATGCTAATCACCTTACTCTTTCACTCCTAGACAAACAAATTCCATCCTTTCTTTTGGGCGAAATCCTGATTGCCAACTTTAATCTGAACAATTATATCAATGTCACCATAGTAGTAATATATATTCCACCCGGGGACAACATCCCCATACTGGAAAATTTTCTCTCCTACCTCTCTCAACACATTCATAATGAAATCCTCCTCCTCAGTGACATTAACAAACTGGTTATCCCTTTGCTCACCTAACTCTTTTGAATCAATTAACCTATACAGCTTCACTCAGCTAAGCTCCAAACCTACCCACGCCAATACATTTCACACTTGTATCTCCCTTATTGGCTGGATATTAGTGTCAGACCCACTGAAATATCACAACCTTACAACTCTACCTGACTCTCTAAGTGACCACTTCTCTGTAAAAGTTCTCTGATTTACTCCCCATACCCCAAGCCCACACAGATACATTACATGTCAGAAGCTAACTAACTTCCAACTGAAACTCTCAATGCCCTCCTCTCCCAAATAAACTGGTCCTCTCTGAATCTAATCCCCCCTAGATCAGGCGGTACATACTTTTTACTCTGCTTTCCTAAATATCCTTAACTCATTAGCACCCATCTGCACTGTGCGTACTAAAGCTAAAACATCCCCTTGGTTAACCAAAGCCACTCGTAACTTAATGAAATCAAGGGATAGAATGTGGAAAATATGGGTGAAATCCAAGCTACCATCCACCTACAAAAATACAAGGAACTTAGAAACCTGACAAAAACAAATCAACAAGGACAAAAAAGAATTCTATCATAACCCACCAACTGCTCAAAAGTTAAATCCTCTAAGATTTGGCATGCAATTAATCAAATTCTCCATCCTGGCATCCCTTCCCTCCCAAACCCTTGCCCTACAAAAACACCACAAGAAACTGCAACTAACTTTAACTCTCACTTTATTGAATCTATTAAAATGATGCTACCCTCCAACTCCCTAAATACCAACACTGTAATCTCTCCTAGCCCTATTCTCTCTTTAAATGCCAGTAATTATTTTTCCCCTCGCATCTGTACCTACCAGCTACATCAAAACTCTACTTGGCAAAGTAAAACCCTGTTCTCCTCCGGCTTACAACATCCCTCCCTACTTTCTTCAAGGAGCAGCAAACACCCTGTCTTTTCCTGTATCTATGCTCATTAACCGCTCCATCTGTGAATCTAAAGTTTCCACTATCTGGAATAACTTCTACACTATACCTATACATAAAGGAGGTAACTCCTCAGAAATCTCCAACTTCAGACCTATTGCTATCCTTTAACCCTGTCTAATATCCCGGAAAAATGTATACATAAACAGGTCATGCAGCACTTATTACAGGAAAATTTTCTTACCCCCACTCAGCATGACTTTAGCCCAAAACACAGTACCATGACAGCCCTCCTATCCTTCATTAGCACTATCTCTGAAGCAAGAGACAATAACAAACTGGTCTTCTGCTTATTCCTTAATCTCTCAAAAGTTTTCGACACAAACTCCCACTCTCTCCTTCTAAGCAAACTGACTAACCTCAACTTCTTTACCGCTACTATAGAATGTTTTTCTAGTTATCTCTCAGATCGACAGCAATCTGTAAAATTGCTCACAGCTCCTCCCTCCACCTGTCAAAACTGGTGTTCCCCAAGGTTCTATACTTGGTCCACTTCTCTTCAGCATCTTCACTAACCTACTCTATACATCCTGCCAACAGTCATCACTTGTCCAATATGTGGATGACTCCACAGTTATCGCTATTGCCGATACCTCCACCAAACGTCTCTCACTTACTCAGTCTGCCTTTAACTCAGTTGAAACCTGGCTATCCAACAAACAGCTTACACTGAATCCTAACAGAAACCAAACTCTTACTGTTTCTCCCCAAAAACCTTAACAATCTTAAGTTTTCCTTCTCCATACTCTCCATAAACAACACACCAATCACTGCTGAGTCCTCCACTAAACACTTAGGTGTCTTAATCGATGACTGACTAAAATTCAACCTACATGTTAACAACTGTATCAGTAAAACACACCAAAAACTGGGGCTCTTATACAGAAATAAAAAGTTCCTCTCTAATAAAGCAAGGACATCCCTCTCACATGCGTATCTATTACCAATTCTTATGTACAGCTCCCAAATCCTAACTGACCTTAACTCATCACTCCTTACTAAGTTAGAATCTACCTATAATAAAATCGCCAGATTTGCAGCAAACTTAAATTATAAATCACAACACTGTCTCTCTCTAACAATCTTACACTAGCTTGAATTTCCCCATCAGCTTCTTCTCTCACAACTTATGGTTATTCATTCCATTTTATATCAACCCTGTTTCTGTCCCAACCTATCCCACCTCATCTCCTACTACACTCCTTCCAGGACTCTTTGAAGCTCTGACCAAGACCTACTTCAAACCCATCAACCAAAGAATAAAACTAAGTTCAACCTCTACAGCTACAACCCTGCCAAATCATGGAACAAACTACCCCGAGAAACTAGGACTCTCAATAATGCTAATGAATTCAAATCAGCATTAAAAGACTACTTAAACGATCAATAGTCCTGCTATTGCACTCACCCTCCCTAACTTATTCTCTTGTACTCAGCCTCTCTTACCTATTTTTTCTCCTTTCCATTAATCCTATTGCAACACACTTGCCTAGCTTAAGGGTCTACTCATATTCTTCCCTATCTACAAAATCTCCTTTTTCCATCTTAGCCTAAACACATTTCTACTCTCTTATCACCCAATCTACTATCCTTTTACTGTAACTCCTTCTATCAATACATCCTAACTATACTGTATTTCCTCCACATCCCCATCTCTAAACCAACTTCTTATTATTTAGTCCTCTGTTTATTGAACCCAAATAAACCTGTACTGTCTACTCTGAATCTTAACTGTCTGCATTATATTTTATTTTGAAATTAGAAATCAATTTAAACTGGTCTGTACTCAATTAATGTCTACTTTGAACATTATTATATGCTGCTAACAAATATTACTTGGAGCTTATCTCCAAATTATTGATGTTGTATCTTTTCAATTATTGATGTATTGCCATTTCTACTATTATATTATATAAAAGTGGAGCTTTTCTACCCGAGCCTCCTCTGAAAAAGGGCTCAGTCGGACATACCCGTTCAACAAATGTAACATTAATAAATAAATAATAAATAAATAAATGACAGACTGAACATTATAAGTTTATTGCTGATTAATAAAAACTGTTTGAGAGTTTAGTAGTAGCCACAGCTGCACATCTAGTTTTTGTGAAGATGGGTGGTTAGGAAAGATTTCAATATGTCTGTGCTATGTTTCTTGCATACTCTGAATGCATCCCAGAATTTGCCAGTATAGGAGGAGAACTTTAAGGCACAATGCTTATTTACTGTTAAAAGGGATGTAGACCAGTTGAAATATAGATTGTCAAGGGTTCTGACAGTTGACTATTATATCAGGCAAAGGCATATTTCCAAAAGCAATCTACCTTTTCTGTAATTAACAACTATGTTACTTTCTTCACATATCTATGTGAAGAGCCCAAACCTGGCACCTCCAGTAACTAATACAAACCCATGGTCACAGTATGAAAAAGACAAAAAAAATCATTTTTGCAGTACTCTTGGGTTGAATGACCTGCTTTTTTTCTGTTTTACACAATACAGCCCTTTCGACACTTATATAAATGTATTTTAGAATTACACAATAAACCATAGATTATAATTTGATGTTGCACCCTCCAAATAAGTATGCCTCAAATTTGAAAAAAAAATGTATTTGGATATTGCAAAATCCATGAATACCTCACCCTCTGACCAAAACATAAGTTTTTTTTTTTCTTTAAACTAAATGTGCTCAGAAACAGGTGGAATGTGTCATAATGAAAGTGCACTTAATCTACTTCTTGATAGAGTACAGGAAGTAGTTTTTCACAGCAGAGGTAGTCAGTAGACTGTAGAAATATATTTTACATTGCATATGATGTGAATGAAGGTCACAGTCAAGTAAAAAGGGTAACATTATAAAAAGGAAAGCAAAAGCAATTTAATCACGTGAGTAGGAAGGTGACAATACAACAGGTCAGCGAATATTTATTTATTTATTTTTATTTATTTTACATTTGTTTACCGGGCTGGTCTGAATGGATATATTTCCATTTTCAGCAGAGGCCCGGGGAGAAAAGCTCCACGTAGAAGCAAAACACAGTTACGTTAGATACATAAAAAAAAAATAAGTAGCATGTTAAACATAATTCAAGACTACATTACAGAATTCTACATACATACCCTGTAGAGAAAACAATTAAGTTGTAGCTCTAGAAATACAAAATAGAAAGGTTCTGTAACAGTAAAATATTTGTGGCAAGTGTAGAGCACATTCAGGAAATTTCTTTTACATTCAAAAAGGTAGACAAACATTACTGACATGCATGCAAACGGGTCTATGTCAGATGATCGACATTTTGGAAACTCAAAAAAATAATGAGGAGACCATACGATCGAGTTTCAAAAAAACTCGAACATACAATAAAAAAAAAAAAAAAAAAAACACAAAAAGCTACCTTTTTTTTGCAGGGGAGCAAGCCCTGTGCACCTGCCTGATTGCACTACAGTGAAGAAAAGGGTACATTTCCTGATCCTCGTTGTACTGTAATGTCCATGTTAAAGCTTCAAGTTTTCAAAACTCAATCATAAGGTCTCAACCGTATGAAGTTCGAGTTTCTGAAAACTTGATCAACTGACAGGGACACCTCCATTACAAAAACAAAAAAAAAGTCAAACTTCTTTACTGGTTTGAGTCTACCAAAAGGTGATAAAGAATAAACATAAAAGAAATAGTTTTTTAAAGCCCTTTCTTTGTAAAAAGTAAAACTAAAATGAAAATAAACAGCTGAATAATCATCCTTTTCTGTCAATTTCTATAGTCTTTATTTGTCTGTAGCAGAGATTGTCAAGACAGGGTAATAAGAAGTTATTCTTTGCTTCTTCCACTTTATGAGTCAAAGGAAATGATTCATCTACCTCAAAATAAAAACAGCCAGTGAATTCCCTGTTCAAAATATTGTAAAACTCTGCTGACCTTCAATATTATATTGAGGCTGCTAAAAACAAGAAACCGTGTAAAAGAAATGCATTCTCAAAATGTATTTTCTAAATGGCAGGTAAAAGCTGAAATAAACTGAAATTAAATACACAGACTAGCTGAAGAATTGTCCTTTTGTCCCAATTTCCTGAGTTCTGTACCTCCTTCTCTGGCAACCAGTTGTCAAGATGCTGTAACTGGGTAGGCTAATTATCTTCCTTCTGATAACGTTATATATATCTTTGCTGAGTTAACATAAGAAGTTAACTTGAATCTGCTACAATATTTCTGTGTACATGTATGTGTGTGTGTGTGTGTGTGTGTGTGTGTGTGTGTGTGTGTGTGTGTGTGTGTGTGTCTGTGTGAGCGTGTGTGTGTGTCTGTGTGTATGCATATGTGTATATATCTGTGAAGAATTGCCTCCCAACCTGTCAAGCAAAGCATTGTTTTAGTTAGTTAGTTAGTTAGTGGTTAGTTGGTTAGTTAGTGGTTAGTTGGTTAGTTAGTTGTTAGCTAGTTAGTAGGTTAGCCACTAGACCAGCAGTCTCTTTTCAGAGAAGACCCAAGATCATCATAAGTAGTTTCTACTAAGTGTGCAGAAATTCTTCCAATCTGTTCAACTAATGTCTTTCAAAAGCTTGTCAGGTTAATTCATTTAGTGTCTCTCCACCATGGCACTTAAGAATTGTACATTTTATTTTATAACACTGACTTTCTTATATCTGCAAATTGTAACTCTTTCTCAGAAAATCTAATGTGTTATATTACCTGCTGTGATAGTCTTTTTTTACCCACAAGCCTTAGGGTTGTAATTATCAACTTGTATGTCAGATGAACTCCTTCCCCAGCTTATTCAGGCCCATAAATGGCCTAAGCCAAAGAGGATGTGAAAATAGCCATCATTTGAAACCCAGGGCAATATAAAAAGCATAGGGGATTACCTGATCTGTTCTTGTCAGCATCTTTGTAATGTGCAAAGTGTTTCATGAAAACTGTGTATGTTCTTATGCATTGGAACCTCCACAGTATCATGCTTGTATGTTACAGATGCCCCTTGTAGGCTGCTGTACCTCCACATTGACTAGGGATCACCTTACAGTAGTAATGACTCATGCATTCCCACAAAATGTGATGCCAGGTCTTTGGTTATGCAGTCCTATTCTTACAGCTACACCTCTAGTCCAGGCCTCACTTCCTGAATGTGCTCACAAATGCAGCAATCAGGAAGTCCGGGCCTCACTTCCTGAATGTGCTCACAAATGCAGCAAGCGGGAAAAAACCCTGTGCTATCATCAATATACTTGTCCTCTTACCGTATTTATCTCAGCACTGGTTCATGACATTCTTCTCTTTCCATACTGATCTTTTTGTCTATAAGTTGTGTAAGACATCATTGCAAAACCAAATTTATGCTTTAATTCTTCCCTTAGAACTAACAAACTGATGTGTAGCAAACAAGACTGTCTTTATGTTTCTCCATTCATTAAAATACCTTTCAGACATCAGTACCTCATCTATCTGCTAGATCTAATCATTGAAATCTGCTTTCCTCCCTCCGTTATTGCCTATATGATAATTGTTCCATTCAGATGTGTGCCTCAATTTAGTCCCAGTTTTGTTGCAATTTAAGAGTTGTAGAACACTGCATGAGTTCCTGGTAGGTTTTTGATTTTCTAGTTCTCTTTTATTGACTTCCTCAAATACTAATGTCTAGAAAAAGAAGAAGCCAATAAAGAACAACATTTCATGCCAATCCCATAGAATTATATTTGTAATTAATATTCAGCAGAAATAATGGAAAAAAGTTCAAAATTGCATGCGCTTTAAAAAAAAAAGATATGTAAAAGAATAGCACGGTACAATTTTCAAAAGAAAACCAAACGAGTTGGGGGTGGTGCATAGAAGCGTTAATACATACAACCAGTGGTAAATCATTATTGGTAACATGGAGGCATGATGGCTAAAATCTTTGCCTCATGGCATCAGGGTTTAGTCTTGCTATCCAAACAGTCTGTGTGGAGTTTCCATGCTCTACCAGCATTTAAGTACCTTTTCTATGTGTTCCCTGGTTTCTTATCACCTCCCAAAGACATGTTGGTTAAATTTCCACTCTAAAAACGTGTTGACATATATTGTAGTTACCCCTCTTTTGTGGCCTTGGCTGAGGCTGCAAATGGACCAAAAAGATGTACTAGGCTAACAAATAATTAAATTATATTAATTAAAATTCAAGTAGCTATCTAGAAAAGTTAGTTGATTAAAAAAAGCCACAGAAAATAATAACATTAAAGTTATACTAGAGAAGGTTTTATCTTGTTTCACCACTTTTGTGTGACCAACCATGGAGTTGGTATGCATAATTAGCAGAAGGTGTTGGGGGTGCAACAGGGCTTGCCCCCCCCTCCCCCCGCAAAGACATGATATTTTGTGTTTAGATGTTTTTCAGTTTAGATATTTTGCTGGCAATACTTTTACTGTAAGTCCTACTAAGTATACACACCTGTACACACACACACACACACACACACACACACACACACACACACACACACACACACACACACACACACACACACATGCAAACACATGCATATGAGTGATCAAGAGGCATGTTTTGGGACAAAACAGGAGTAAAGTTACACGTCAATATAGGCAAAAGGAGAACTTGGCAAAACTTCAGAAAGAGAATGGTTGGAATTCATGATTGAATCCTGGACCCTGTAACCCAGAGGGAGAGATGATCCATATACCAGTTTTGACAATACAAATGTTGTGACACTCCGTTTGCATAAGATGGTAGCCACTGTGGATGGAGTACTAATCCTGGGATGAATGGAAAGAGACAGAGATGTAGCAAACACATGGTGGGCAGGGATATGAACATATGCATTATATGCAATCGTCATTTTAGGTATCTAGCTATCTATCTAGCTATCCATCTATGTATCTGTCCATCTATATATATTTATATAGCTGTCTGTCTATCTATCTATCTAGCTAGCTATCCATCTATGCATTTGTCCATCTATATATATTTATATAGCTGTCTATTTATCGATCTATCTATCCACCTTTAATAGACTTGAGGAGCAACAAAACTGATGTGCCACATAAACCCCAAACTGCTAGATGCCCTTGCTGTAGCCTAAGACCAGAAGGGTACTATAAACTACTTCAAGGCAGTGCCAAATTCTGTGCAGCAAAACAGAACTGCACCTCATCAGATATGAAAGACAAGAGTTTTGAGGAACAAGTAAGGAAGACAACTGAGCATAATAAGAGATTATGAGAGGAAGATAAAGAGACAACACTTCCAGTTTAGTTTGTTGCATTATTATGCAGATGTTCAGACCTGAACATCATACAGTGTCACAGCTGTTATAGATATTAATCTTAGTGGTAGAGTCTTATAGTTTGTGAGTTCTTATGTTTGTGCACATCATAGTACATGCATACATACATACATGTTACCAGATAGTACCTTGGTCGATTATATGCAGTACTGACTTCTAATTAAGCAATGTGAAAAACATAAAAAAAGGGAAAACTGGCATGCCTTTGTCTGTTCTCATATATAATAACAATGGCCCTGTAGGAATACAGCTTACCAAATCATAGTTCAGTAGAAGTGCTGATTCTGAAAATATTTTACTGAACTTTGTGGGCACAGATGTGATTCCTGAGTAGATGTGTGCAAGTAACTTCCTGAATACCATCTTGTAAATGTAACCTCTTCCCCTGCCGAACTACCTATGTACTACATACTATATACTGGTTGAAAAGTAAAAACATAAAAAATATAAAGGCAAAACAGATTCAAAGGAGAAAAATACATATAGAAAGTTATAGCGATATGATAACAATGCAAATAAGCATTCATAGACGCTAAACATTATGGACTGTTGAAATGACATATATATCAGTATGATAAACATATATGACATTTTTGTCCCTTGCTTTGCTGATATGCATGCCTCATAGATGTGAATGTCTGCTTCATCTGCCTGTGTGAGTGCCCATTGTAATGCGTAATGCCTGCATCCCATGAAGGTTACTACAGAGATTTAACTTTGCAGAAGTAAGCACACTCCCCTAGCCCACATATTGCATCCTATACCATTCCCGCTCTTTACAACTGACTCTGTCACTGTAGCAAAGTGGACTGTCTACCCCAGCTGGTAGAAGTGAGCTGAGATTGGCTCATCACACCCATCCTTTTCATCTAGTAACAGTCATGGATTCATCTCTCTTTGCCACACAGGTCAAGTGTGGTTGCATAATTTGCTGGTTCACTCATACATTATTTTTGCATTTAAGATGAGGATTTATGCTGGACAAACTGATGTCCCATCACAAATTAGTCTCCTATAATGTATGCTTGACTACACCCATGGGCAGAGGTACTTTGAAGGCTATGTGTCTTTAAAGCACATTTCCTCTGTGTAATGTAATAGAAGACACATATTTCCTGGCTTGAGGATAGAAGATGAAAACCTGATTAGAATTTTGTTGGTGGATTTTTTTTTTTTTTTTCTGGAAAGAAGAAAATCATTTAATAGCAGGCACAGCATTGCATTTCAGACCTACTTATGTAACTCTTACAGTGGTGGTGGGGGCTGTCCGTATGACATTTAAGGTGCTAAAGAACGCAGCCATCCCTCCTCAGCCAGATTACTCAGCACACAGTGTGATGACAGCAACACCCATTACAGTGATCATTAGCAGGGAATGTGAGAAAAACAAGCCATTAATCTAGGGGGCCCAACTGCTGTTATTAATCAGCCAGTGAGTGATGGCGGACACAAGACTTGCCTTAATGAGACGTTTGGCAAGTCATTAGAGTAAAAGGTGTCGCCATCGCATGAAGGCTAGAAAATAATGAACCCACTTACACCCCAGCCGTGAAAGTACGTTAAAAAACACAGTGTGTTAAATAAGCATGGCTGACTGTGTTATTCAAGCTTTGTTGATGATGTGAAGGTCTCTAAAGGAAAATAACGTTCAGTGTGTAAAGGAGCGTACAATGCCGCATGATATTCTGACAAATGAGCGCACCTCTCAGCTGTTTTATTGCCCATCACTACTAAATTTGTAAGCATTTGTCCTTGTTTTCTTTAAATAGCAACGACTTGTCTAGAAAAAAAAAAAGTTTAAAAACTGCAGATGTAGATAAAAAAAAGATTTTTGTCTTCATTCATAATATTTATTATAGTCAAACCTAATGATTCTGACCAGGGAGATTTAGTATAGTTATTGCATAATAGCCATGTATCTCAAGACCGACTTAAATGTCAGAATAACACTTTGAATTTTTACTGGCAACATTTCGGGGAAATGCAACTGTCTGACTGCCATCTCTTTGAGAATTTTTTTCTAACAATAACTTACTGAATGTGTATTTTGCCACCATTGTTCAGCTTTCAATGGTGTATCTTGGGTGACTATATTCTTACATTTTAGACATATAAGAAATCTTATAGAGAATGTTTTTTTTTTTGCGATATATACATTTTTAATTCATTGGTTAAGAATCTGTCTACATATATAATGTTCTTTGCCTAGTGATTCCCTGAAAGAAGGAAAAAAATTATTTTAGCTGCAACTTTTCAGAGATATAAGAGCAGTTCCATCCAAAAACAGTTTCAATTCAAATAAACTAGTTTCAGTAGACTGCATTTTGGCAAACAGTTTTCACTGCCATGTTTCAGAAATCAGTACAGTGTACTAGTCCTGCAAGTGTGATACATGCACAATGGAATAGGGCTGACAGCTTTCCAAATGCCCTAACTGGGACCTTTTTGTAGACAGGTGAAATTTTGTAGGACAAAACATACCCATGAGCAGTGCACAGAACTTCACTTTTTTGCCAAATAAAATCTTATTCTTGTATTGTTTGTGTTGTTTATGCTTTTTTCAGGGCACAACTGCCCAAAGAGGAACTGTCCATTGCAGAGACGGACAGGTGGTAAACCTACAATGGAAGTGAAGACAGTCGCAAGTATCTGCTTATTAAGCAATAATCCATAGCTGTGAGTGGGTATATCAAGTTTTACCCACAGTTTGTGTGGTTTGTCCATGAGGGTAAGGCCAGAGTGATTAAACAAAGCCAACTGTGGGTAAATCCTGATATACCAACAAAGAGGAGTAGATTATTGCTTTTATACAATTACATTATTTAAGAAAAAAATTGCTAACCTTTTTTTAAATAATGTATTTGTATAAGTGCACTTTTGCCTTCTTCCGTATTGTGCTCTCTATACAGATGTACTGCGCATGTATATGGGACTTACATACCCACGCTTACAAAGTACGTGCATGCAGACGTGATCTCTATTACTGTCATTTTTTTTAACCATTAAAAATAGATATTTATGAGGGAGAGTCAAATATATAAATACAATCAGCAGGTTTTTATTTGTTTACTTTTACAGAAAGTAACTGATTTTCTTATATTTTGCTCTGTCCCTCAGCATATGCCAATAGAAAGTCTGGCTGCTCAATCGTACTTCAGTGGCCAGACTTTTTTCTATTGGTATTCACTCGTTGTAATGAGCATTTATTGTATAACTGTGATTAAACAATGTCCTTTCAAATGGGTTTGTACCTTAACATGAAGAAGACAATGCTACTAACACACTGGTAAAAGTAATATCTTTATTGATGGAGAGAGAGGAAGTAAAAATAGTATGCAACGTCAGACTGGTTGGATCAATAATTAACAATGAAATGACAAGCAGTCAAGAAATCTCATGGAAGATTAGCCATGAAGGATTAAGATAAATTTTTGTAGGTGCACAAATTGGGGAATTTCCCAGGAGTTCTGGCTAAATTTCCTCTAGTTAGTGTGAATAGCACACTGGCTTTCCCCTGAAAAGAGGTAATTGGCCTAGTGAGACTAACCTGATCAACAAATTGTAAATAAATAAAAATAAATGTCAATAAAAATTTGACTATGGTATTTTCAGTAACATCATATGGTTGTGATGGTCAGGCAGTGAAAAAATAAAACATTCAAAGAAGTGGTTCCTGTGTATTATGGTGCAGAAAAAGAATATTGTGCATACTACGGACAGTCTGAAAAAACATGTGGGCTGTTCTAGTGGCATAATGGAATAGAGCCATGACTGCATCCCAGCTGACTCCTGTTTAATTAGCAGCTTGGCTGACTGATGGAGCAGCAGGGAAGGGATAGGTCTGCCTGTCCTGGGTGGGAGGGTGCTTGTTGATACACTCCCTTAGCGTAGGTGTGGTCCAAATAGGGTATTTTCTCTCCGATGGAATCAAGGGGGTGGGTTTGGCAAAATGGTTAAGGTCTATCTCAAAGATACAAAGTACGTGGTTTGTCTGGTTAATGGGTAGGCTTTAATAGTTTACAGACTGATGGCCTAGTATTTACCTATAAACCTATATTAGCTAGTATTAAAGGGGATAACACCCAAGTAGTTTCTAGAAGCTTAAACTAATGTCATACTTTTGCCATGTCATGTGAAGAGAACGATGATTAGAAAAAGACATCATTCTTGGTGAGGTTGAAGGTCAGCGTAAAAGTGGAAGATCTGTAGTGCAATAGATTTATAAAACAGCTACAAAAATGGATGCCCATTTGTCCGTGGTTAGTCATGTGACTGAAGAAAGAACACAGTTCATGGCCCTATCCTTAGAGTCACCATTAGTCAACATCAACGCAATAGCACTAAACAATAACTGTGATGCACCAGGAACTCATTGCATATGGATAAGAATCTGTAATGCTGACAACATTCTTCAGCATTGAAAAATAGGGCCTTTTTTCATGATGGCTGCCTAGTAACCCTTTAAATAAATCTTTCTTTGTTGCTGTTTCTGATTTTCTTTATCCAGATTTCATTATTAGACATGCAGCAATCAGAACCTATGCATATCAAAAATAAGGAGCTGCAAATTCCCTGCATATTTTGCATATCTGATACCCTCATGTCTGAGTTTTGATATTGAGTTTACATCTTTTTATAGCACATTTTCCTCATGGTGACCCACTGCATGTCTATCCTAAAAGGTACATGGCCTCCTTGTGCATTTAGCCTTTTTTGCAGATGTAAGCCCAAGTGCAGACAGCACTGGATACATTTTTTAGATATCATAATGAATTTGTCTGCAATAATTTACATTTTCCCATGCCAAAAGGAACACAGCTGTAGTCATCACAACTAGAATTTTGTGATTTTTGATTATTCAGTACTCTTCTGCTATTTAGTGATACTGTGACCTCATGTCATGAATGTATGATAACATTGTTTAATATGCAGTGGTGAGATTTAATATTAACACAATGCAAGATGGGGAATGTGTCACACTGACTTGTGATTGTCTCAGATTATATAAGACTTGGACTTTATTAAAAAAATGTTTTATTTTGGAAACAACCCCCTGCATTTTAACTTATATTACTAAGTCAAGTTGAATACAGAGGTAACTATAAGTCTAAAATGTTTTCAGAAATTTCTGAGGTTGGTGTTGGCAGTGTAATGGAATTGCAGATGGTGCCAGTGAATCTGATAGTTTTTCATTTTGGAAATAATTATGTATCTGAGTACAGTTTCTTTTATTAGCATAAATGGGGTACAAACTGCATGTTTTTACTGTCTGCCCCTCATTTGCCAGTAAAGCAGCCATAAGTGCAATTCACCATCCACTTTTGTTCTATTTATTCATCTTAAAGAAAGTGATACATTTATGTAAAATAAATAATGTTCTCACATATGACAGTTATGACATTAACATGGATGTAGTAATAAAAATGTAACATTATAGAAGCATAATAAAAAAATAATTTTTTTGATTCTGCATTTACAGTTTCTTGACTTTAACATTGTTGGATAGAACTGCCTGTTGAGGTTCTGTATTCATGTACACTGAACACATAAATTGCATTTTTGTATTAACTGGGAAAGAGACCACTTTCAGTGGAGGCCCAGGAAGACATGGTCCAGATGCATGGTTTTGGAATGTGGGAGGAAACCCATGCAAATGTGGGAAGGATATGCAGACTCCACACAGAAGGTACCTCAGCCAAGAATCAAACCGGAGAACTTCTTGCTGTGAGGTGACAATGCTAACCACTGAACCACTGCATCACCCATTCTTATAGGTCAATTCTTCAGCATAGCTACATGCTGCATATCATCCACTTAGTGCTACCCAGGGACCAAAGTGGCTAAATGCCTCTCCTGGCACAGACAAGAGACCCAGGACTATCCAATGTACTGTCTCAAATAACCCATTCTGAGGGTAGTATGAACTCATATTAGTGCACTACGTTTTCTTACAAGGAGTTATCAGAACTGTAGTATATATCATCAATGTATCACCAAATATGTTACAAAGATATCATAAACCATAATTCGTTATTCATTTTAAGACACAAGTGATGCACCTGACCATGGCAAATTATTACCAATAAGAAATCAATGTGTACACCCCAGCTTGTAACCTCCTTGTTTAAGTACATTTGTGCTTGTTGACTTGTTCCGGAACAAGGTTTGACATGAAGGCAAGAATCATTAGGTATGCAAACCAAATGACTGCTTCCTACAAGGAAACTTTTAACTGCTTTTCTTTATACCCCTTAAAAGGACATAGCTCATTTCACTGTTAACTATTTCAAGTTAGCAGTCCCTAAGGGGCAGAAATCATTCCACTGTTAACAATGGATCATTTCTCCTAACAATGGATCATTTCACTGTTAGTTATTTTTAGGTAGCAATCATAAAGACTGGACATAATTTTGTTGTAGGACATGGAGCAAGGTGATTATTCTCTGATATCTAGAAAAAGACTACTATTGCATGAGACCTGATCTTAACAAATGTTACGCAACCCCTGCTTAACTTGTTAAGGTCAGGTCTCACACTAGACAAAAATGAACTTCAAGGCCAGGCAGGACTGCAGAGCCAAAACTTTAATTACAAGTCCAGTAATAGAAAATAACACACAGAGTGACACAATTTCACCAATAAATCTCAAGGTTAAGTGCGTTCACCCGGAACCACCAGGCTTCATCAGAACAAATTCTAAAAATGGTTGTGAGCTTTAAATACTAGATTCAATCAAGAAATTAACAACAATTAAACAATTAACCAAATCCATTAAAATTTAAAAGATAAAGACATTATGTAAGCAACACTAAAAAATGTGTATATATCTTTCATATAAAGTTTCATTCATTTAAAAACTTAGAATCATCAATAATCCTGATGTCATGTCTAATACACAATCGTAAATAATTGCGCTTAATGTGTCACTAAAAGCCAAGGTTGTGTAAAAAACTACTAAATCAAAAATGTTCAAAAAACTGAACCTTAGCCATCAACATCATCATGTAAAATTGGCAAAAGATGTAGATAGAAATATATAAAAGTGTATAAAAATATAAATGTTCTATGTTATAGTTTGGCTGCTCTAAGTGTCAATACACTATTAATGCTAATTTAGTCATTTAAACCCAGGGTCCTTCCTGAATCCAACTTAAGCTGCCAGAAAAGCTCTCTGTACTCTAGCTTAGCTTCCCAGCAGCCTCCCCGGGGGTCAATGGCCACCTGCTCTAATACAAAAAATGTTGGTTTCATATCTATGCATAGTCTAGAATGCTTGTATAATGCATTAGATTCTTTAGCCCTAGACACATCATACATATGCTTGTATACTCTCTTCCTTAAAATACTCTGTTTTATCAATACAAAAACTGCAACAGGTCTACCATATCACTAAGTACACTACACCCTTTGAATTGCAATTATAAGAGCCAGTAGCTCTCACCCAATATTTCCTGGATGGTAAATAAACCTCATTTTTGTCCACCATGTAGCTGCACTGATTACAAAAAACACATCCATGAGTCCCCCATCTCTCAACATTACTTGACAAATTTTTGGTCTCTTTCATTTCAAACAATTCCTTTAAGTATGTGTCCCTTCTCCTAACGAAAGTAGGTTTTTCTGGGAGATAATTCTTAGTCTCATCATTAAATCTCAAGATAGCCCAGTGTTTCCTCACTATATCCTCTACTTTAGCAGAAGTAGTACAGAAGGTGTGTATAAATGCCCCTTTGTGATTGTTGTTGACCTTGTTTACCTGACAACCTGTAGATCTAACAATACCCAAGACAGGGTAATACAAGGTGTCTCGGTCTCTAATCACCTCCTTAGAGTGTTAATAACTATTTTAGGGTACCCCCTCTCCAAAAACAACAATGATAGAAATTCTAACTCATCAAGGAACATGTTCTTATAACGGGTCTTTCTTGAGGCCCTAATAAGTTGTCCTTTAATAATCCCTTTCTTTTGATAATGGGGGTGCCCACTATCATGGTGCAAATATGAGTTAGAAAATGTACTTTTCCTAAACAGTTTTGATTGATAACACGGGTTGGCATGGTCTTTATACAGTGTAATGTCCAAATAATCTACCTTTGATTGGGACCAGGTGTAAGTAAATCTTAAAAATTCAGAAGAGTTGCTAATGTAACCAAAAGACTCATGCAAAGATTCTTCTGAACCTTCCCAAAAATGCAGATGTCATCAAGGTAACAGGTGTAAAAGGAAATAGATTTGTTCCAATCAGTATCAAATATATATTTTTTTCTCCCAGAAATATAAGACACAGCATAAAAGGGGACCCAGGCAGCTCCCATAGCCACCCCCTTTGCTTGCTTATAATATTCTCCATTAAAGTACACAAAATTGTTCTTTAATATGGTGTCCATAAATTCCAGGATCAAGTTTGCCATGTTACCCTTCAAATACTCCACTTCCATAAGTACTTCACCAAACCAGTCCAACCCAATATCATGTGGAATGCTGGAAAATAATTCCACCACAACAATAATAACCAGCAGAACTTTGCCGTTAAATTTGTCTCTAGTGATACTTTTGAGAAAATCCTATGAATCCTTAGTAATGTGTGTCAGTGACTGTACAAATTCTTTCAGTTGGTAATCTATAAAGGTGGCAAGGGGTTCAGTGACAGAGCCCGCTCCTGCAACAATAGGTCTAAATTTAAGATTTTCTACCCCCTTATGGGTTTTAGGTATCCCAAAGATTGTAGGAATCTTGGGATTTTCCACATGCAAATAATTAAGTGGTAAAACAGAAAGTAATTAATTTTGGAGTAAGCGATATTACTCTCATTTTTTGAAACCGCTGTGTATTGATTCTCATCATTCCAAATATTGTACATGCCCATCTCATAGTCAATAGAATACAGCAAAACCACCCCAGCCCCCCTTATCCGGTTTTATGACTCTAACTTTGTTAATCCTAAGATTGTTCAGAAGGTCTCTCTCAAATTCGCTAAAATTACTAACCAAGTCCCTCTTCAGTGCCAACCTCCTTATGTTTTGTTCTGACATTTCTTCAAATATTCTTAAGGATGGATTAAGTGTGTGTGTGTGTGTGTGTGTGTGGGGGGGGGGGGTGAACAAACTCTTTCTACAAAGTTCAGTCCTGTTGTATTCCTGACCCTTAAAAAACAGTTTTATGTTTAATTGCCTAGTGAACAACTTTACATCCACCAATGTTTTAACCAACGCCCCAGGGCGAGTGGGAATGAACTGAAATCCTTTGGTAAAGAGTTAAAAATGCTCATTATTTATATTCATGTCCATAAAATTAAGAACATTAAAACTACCCCGTGTGCATTTCCTCCCTTCACATGTCATCGATATTATTATTTTCATTTGCCAGTCCCTCTGGAATACTGGACTGGAAAATATCTCCTTCATGTGTCTCGTTCTGAATATCTGGAAGGTAATGATGGCAAATATCAATGGGGAATTGAGTGTTTAGTTTGGGTTGTAATTCCAACCATTCCCTCTGAACCTGCCCCCCCCCCCTCCCTCGAGGATGGTAAGAATAATTGTTTGCTGGATGCCCTTGTTTCTGGGTTATCCTGTTACTTCTCCTTAAAGGGGGGGGGGTCCAAAGGGTGACTGGTGTTATTAAGGGGGGGGGGTAGGTCTGAAGGGTGACTGGTGTTATTAAGGAGGGTAGGTCTGAAGGGTGACTGGTGTTATTAAGGGGGGGGTAGGTCCGAAGGGTGACTGGTGTTATTAAGGGGGATAGGTCCGAAGGCTGACTGGTGTTATTAAGGGGGTTAGGTCTGAAGGGTGACTGGTGTTATTGCTATCATTGGTGTTCATATCCAGCTCCTCTACATAAACCATGTTGCCCAAATCAAGATCCTGTTTAGTTTGAATAACTTTTGGCGGGGGATAACCCCATCCTTCCTTATATTCAAGAAAGTCCCACTGTAACGTCTTAATTTTGCTGTTAATCACCTTGTCACAGTGTAAATCAATGTCTGTAAACACCCCCTCATATTTAGCCTTCTCAATTCCAAATAAACAAGCTGTTGTAATTTTATTATGTAACATGTTGACATCATTTAATAATACCTCTCTTTAGTCTTTTATCATCAACTTTAACATTGCAATACCAGTCTTCTTAAATAACTCAAGTAGTTACTTATGCAACCAACTGTAAACTGTTACATTATTAGGATATTTATAGAAATGGAGCCCTTTCGTGACCCTGTTCACAGAAACACACTCGGAAAAATAATCATTTTCCATTTGTATTGTTTTTAAATCAAACCGTTTCTCTTTAAATGATTTTAGAGAGTCAGTGAAAGTCTCGTTTTTGTCAGGGATAAAGTCATTAAAACTAAAACGCCTACCATTCCAGGCTTCAAAACTGTCTAGACTCACACTAGGCAGTCATATCTGCCAGTACTGACCAGCAAACGACAGACACAGTTAGTTTTTCCCTGATATCTGTGCCAATACTGAGTTCCTGACTTCCTCTTATAAACTTAGAAAGTTTCTAGAATAACAGGATTTGTGTTGATCTGCATTTTATGAAGGATATGAAATCAAAAACTTAAATGCATATTATTATTTAGTGACCTCAGTCTGCAGTGATTTCTCAGAAACACAGATGTTATGAGGAACAGTTCAAACATATGAGGCAAAAATCTGGACAGCTAAGAGGCATGGAAGATGAGTGTAAACATAGGAGACAGTTATACTGTCATTCTGATTGCGCTTACTAAGTGCTTTACAGTTTTGAAAGCTGGCAAAACATTGCATTTTTTTTTCTTCTGTAACTTATAGTACATGGAGTAGATAAAGCTCCATGCACTACAAAGAATTATGATCAGGTCACCAGTCGTAACCCTTAATTATGTGTTCACTCTCAAGGTGAATTTCTTGATATTTGTGTCTCAAACACATAATAAGCAGGTTATATTTGACATTCCACTTATAATTCTTTTTGTAACTATTCCAAGTTAACAAGTGCTAGTAGAGTGGTAACACTGTATGAAAGAAAAATAATCTATGTACGCCCCTCTTGTAAAAATGGTACATTTTCTTTGATTTAACACATTTATGTAAAATACACCAAAAGAAGTGAAATATTTTACAAACGTATCACTTTTCAAATACATATCTATATCTTTTTAGCATAAAATTAGAGAAAATAATGTGTTTAAAATTTGACACGACTATTTTAAGAAATTTTTTTAATGCAAGAGCTGAAGAAAACATTTTCATTCAAATAAAAAGAACTAGAAAATGTTATGTCCTGATATCTGTAATACATTTATGCACAGGAAGTGCCTTCAAAACAGCTACTATAATGCAGGGAAAATGTATATTTTAAAGTGAATACCTCGTTAAGAGAAGGCGTGTTCATTTTGCTGCACATGAAATGGAATGTTAGTATACATCTGTCTTTTATCCCTGGTTCTTTACAGCTCTACAGTACAATTCTAATTAACTCAAATTCATAAACGGGTGTTTTTCTCCTACATATCACATAATGCTTTTTGGGAGTGGGGGTGTAACAATGAGAAATACACTGTTTTTCCAAAATAAATATGATTATAGCATGTCTCAGTTGCCATCAATGCCAATTCTCCTATACAAACATCTTGTCAGTCATATAGCTTGGTCCATTTCCAGGCCTCTGGCAAGACTCAAGCAGGACTGTTCTCTTCACTAGCAACCTAGGAGGACTGGCTGCTGTGTAAACTGAGGCCTACAATGTCCTAGTTTCTATTCAGACATACTTCATCCACTCTGTCTCTCATTCACTTATTTGTTTATTCTTATGTCCAGTGAGTTACCCTACGACTCATGCATCTGTTCACTAAATCATTCATTTATACTTTCCTTCTTTAAAATTAGTGTCATTCAATCAAGCATTAATGCATTTAGTGACTCATGTATTTACTCAGGTTTCATGCTTTCTTTCGTTTTGTTATCCATAAGTTTCTTCAGGTACTTAGTGATGAATTTAATAATTCACTCCTTCTTTAATTCAAATTTAACCCAAAGACATTATACAGAGAGACATGATAGAACTTGTATACATGTCAGAGAAGGGAAGGAAACGTACTGTCTTGAGTACTATCTTGGGTTCCCTGGGAATGATGCCAAAACAAAGGATAAGATAAGCTGAATAGCTATAATGATTGATACATTAGCTAAAGCCATTTTGAGGAGATCCACTCTGTGTTAACCTAGGAAAAGATGCACAATGGCTAAAGTCTGTCTGACTGGCATGGTACCGTTTTAGGTAGATCCCCACTACAGGATATTCCTACATCTTCCTATATATTCTGTATATATTACTGTAACCACTATGTGTAACACTGTTTCTACGTCTGTACCAATTAATGTTTAATTTGTTTTCTACATCTATGTTCTTGTCGGAGCTTTTCTCCCTGGGCCTCCACCGAAAATGGGCTCTTTTAGGCCCAATGGACTTTCCCAGTAAACAAATGCAATAAATAAATAAATATCAAAATGAAACCCATATTTGGTCAAAATCACAGGGTCACTACTCAGCACCTAGATCTAAATTGAAAGACGCCAGAACTGGAGGCCCTCCTGCAATTCAGACACATTCATATTTATGTAAGTTACTGAGGTGTGGATTCAGAGCAATGACAAAACTCCCTGTATAGCAGGGTTTAGCACCTATCACACCATCAGGCCCTTCAGTAACCATGAGGGTGCATTTGTATTTGTTAGAAACACCATGAACTCACATCAAATTGTTCACGTCCCTCACTCGGAGCTCTTGTATATCATGGAAATTACATTAACACCATAGAAGACGTTAAATATCAAATCAAATGCCTTCTAGCTAGGGAACATTTTATTTATTTATTTCAAATTTGGTGACTGGGTAGATGGACTGGTCAGCTGACCCTTTTCAGCCATGACCAGTAAAAATGCATCATATATCATACAATAACAACAACGCATGTCAAAAGTAAATGCACATATTGTTATTTATTGAACACCCTTTTCAGTTGACCCAGGCCAGAGAAGCCTGACAATGCAACTAAACATTGAATAGAATGTAGAACTATCTACATTGTAATTTACATAGGTATTAGCTGTGGTAGCGTTGTGACCTCACAGTAAGACGTTGTCCTGTTCGATTCTCAGCTAGAGCGTCTTCTGTGTGGAGACATGCATGAATGGGCGTACTTTCATTGAAGGTTGTGCGTCAGAGCCGGCAACTCAGTATGTAAAAATCTACTGCCAATCATTAGCAGACTGGAGTTCTGCTGTGGTGACCCTTAACTGGGAAAAGCCGAAAGACACAACATTAGCAGTAACATAGTTGTAGATAAGCTCAGTAAGTATCATTTAAGAACAGATCATTTTTAATTTTACCGTAAGTACAATTTATTACTGACAGAGCAAATTATTTTACAGTTGCATTCCAAATAACCATTTCATCAAGTATGATAACATCTGAATTAGTACTACTAGATGAAAAATATAATTGTTCCTTGCCTTAATGGTGCTTTCTAGCCCACATCTTTGAAACACTAGCAGGCATGTTATGTTGTCAGATAGCTTTTTATTTGTAGTTTGAAGTCAGTAAGTCTGTTCACTTGCCGTATTTCTTCTGGGAGTTCGTTTCAATTGAAAGGTGCATTTTTAGAAAAGGCTTTTTTCAGTAGTAGCTAATTTTTTAAGGGAAGGGGTCTGGCTAACTAAGTACCTTCTGTATGTCTAAGAATGTAATTAATATCCTTATTAAACAATCTGTCTTTTAAAGGAGGGCAGTATCCAGTATTAAGGATCTTGTAAGTAAGGGAGTTCAGCATTAGCTCCTTCCCGGCTATGACTGCTGTACTGCAACAGTGGTGGTCACTTTTGTTAGCTAGGTTGATGAGGCACGGTATTTTATTCTTGGTGGTTTATAAGAAAGTGGAAGGAGTGGCTGAGTGGCAGTCTGTATTCAGTCCTAGGAATGATCACGTTGATGGCCATGGAGTTTCAGACTTCTGGAGTGAAAAGACTGGATATTGCATAGGCTGCTTTAAGCTGTCCTAGTGCTTTGTTAACTTGGATCAATAGCATACCTCTCAACTGTCCAGATTTTCACACAATGTCCAGATTTTTGGCTAATATTTTTGGTCTGCTCCTCATAAAATTTGTGGTTTTACTCCAAATCACATGGATGATCTGAAGATTGAAGTGACTAAATAATGACATATATTTGAGTTTTAGACTTCAAATCCTTCAAAAATGTATATTAAAACAAACTCTGTTACTCTAGCAATGTTCTAAGTTTATAAGAGGAATATTTACAATATGTCCCTATTTTTGGGCCTCTGTCCCCCATTTTGTCAGACTTTGTCCAGATTTCTTGCAGTAAGAGAATGAGATATATGATTCACTACATGAAGAGTGAAAGACAAAGAGAAGAGAGAGAGAGAGAGAGAGAGAGAGGAGAGAGGAGAGAGAGAGAGAGAGAGAAGGATCTAACACAGTTCCCAAGTACCTTTGAAAGGTGGTTGTAGTCAAACTGTTAAAAGAAGGATCAGTCATAACAGGCTATGTTTAGTCTTCTGAGCTGTGCTAAATTGTATGACAGGAGTCCTTCTGGTCTTTACAAGAAGTGTGTTGTTAACTAACTAACCAGTTTCAAAATACTTCAAAAATCAAATTGCAGCTTTGAAGTGATTTTCTAAGCTGATTTTGCTTGTCTGGTGAACACTACATTATATGTATTATTATGCAGGTAAGTGCTGGGAAGTCAAAAGGGAGAGTGTTAATAAATAATGAGAAAAGAAGTGGTCAAGGAAACTTGGGGACTCTACAGGAAATTGTCCCATCTACTGAGGAATTGTAACTTCCACATATAGTATAGGATGATTGGATAGGTACGGTTTACTATTGAAAATGCGAATGGCACTTGGGCGACAGTCGGATAGTCGAACATATAAGGTCGTAAACACGGATGTCGAAGACATAATAATCAATCTAGGAACGGTTTTAACATGGGTCGAGGTAGGGAAGATGTTTGTAGTAGGGAATAATACTGAACACCTACCTCGACCCATGTTAAAACCGTTCCTAGATTGATTATTTTGTCTTCGACATCCTTGTTTACGACCTTATACGTTCGACTATCCGACTGTCGCCCAAGTGCCGTTCGCATTTTCAATAGTAAACCTATAGGTACTCATGAGGTTATCATGAATATCTGGAGAGAGACTGCTGTCTGCAAGCTTATTTACTAATTGCACATAACTGACTGCTTTGAAAGCTCTTGAGATCAAGAAATATTATAGCAGCCATCAGACTTTGATCCATATCATTAAAAAGTTTATCAGTGAGCATATAAAGAACATTTAAATTACTGCAACTGGCATAGAAATTGTGTTGCTTCGCAGTCAGTTTATCATATTTAGAAAGATATTCTAGTGTCTGTGAACTAATTTTTCAAGAACTTTTTGCAAATGCTGGCAATGGACCAGAAATCTTAGACGTCTGCTGCTCCCTGCATTTTGGGGAGAGGCTTTTGTAGTAAGAGGTTTACTGAGAATAGGGCTACCTACTGTAAGGATTTTGGGACACAGAGGGTAGAAGAAGGGATTTTTTTTCAAACAGTTCTACTCTTTTCTCAGTAACAGTTTTGAAGTAGAAGTGGGTTTGTATTAGTTTGTGAGGGGATAAAGAAGAAGTTACTGGTGGGGTGTGACTGAAGTGTGATCCATTGTTAAACTGGGGATTGGATATTTTTCTAATGATAATGTTAATCACAACTAGTAGGAGTTTGGAGAGGATTGTTTGGGAAAGATGCTCTTGTCACAGATGGACTTGATACATTGTCCAAATTGTTTTTACCAACCAAGGTGATTTAGCTGCTGCTTTTATCATAGGAATTCAGCTTTGGCTGATTTCATATAATTTCTAGTTTGTTGCGTAAGAAAAAGAAATGTTATTGTGCTTTAGGTTGTTAGAGGGATCAGCTTTACGTTCTTTCCACTCCAAGTCTCTGAGTTTTATTGGATTGCTCAACTCTTTTTTGAGGTAGACAAAAGAGCTTTCTTGACTTTTTTTTTTTAGGTAGTATAGGCCATCTTGGATAGGTACAACCAGATTATTAACTGTGCATAGGGCAATGTTTGGGTCTGTGCACTGTTAAAATGCTCATAGAAAAGAGAGAGCAAAAGACAGCAATATTCACAATATTTTAAGCACTGTGGAAATATGTTCTATATTTACAATATTAACAGGGTGGAGTTCTCTTAGCAGAGGGATACCTATATGGAAACATGTAAATATTCTAGCTACAGTAAGTCTACACACTTATAGCAACTCATACAGTGCTGCAAAAGCAATTGCAGGCAGTTTTTTCTAACAGATGTTCCTTCAGTTTGGCCTTGATGCCATCCAATGTTACTTGAGAATATATTTATCCAGATAGTTAATTAATGTTGCTGTCCCACGTTTAGTGAAAGACCTTTCTCATACGGTTGTGCAGAAGCATGGCCCTGTCAAGTTAATACCATCATCCTGGCTTCCTGCAATGAGTATGATGGTTTTCTTATTAGTAATGTTGGGGGGGAGGTATTGGCCCAGCATGACAATTAAGAAGAACTAGCTTCATTTATATCCAAGCATTAATTGGTTTACTTAAACCTGTAAAAATGCATATGGTCTGCATTTCTTAGACTTTGGTAGGACTGATGCACAGGAAAAATTATAAAACTGCTCACTAGAAGATCTAATATCCTAGACCTGGTCCTTACCAACCTAGCTACCTCCTGTACTTTACCTTGCATCTCCTCATCCCTGGCTCAAACTGACCTTAGAGAAGTCATCCTCTTTGTGAAGTCTAGCATTACCACCTCACCACCAAACAGATCAGTTTTATGGACTTTTCTAGGATAGACTTCCTTCAGCTTATAGAAGACATACACAAAATTCCTATCAATCCTCTACAAATGGACTCAACTAAGAAGCCTGCCACATTCAACTCCCAAATTTACCAGGGCATAAATAGCATCATAGAAAACTCAGTATTTGGACCCAATAAATATGACATTAAATTCAAAAATAATTCTCTGTGGGGGAAGTCTCTTGTTAACAATCTATATAAAAATGAGGAAAATAATAAGTTGTAAGAAATCTTCTTCCTCTTCTTCAACACCACAAGGAAAAATGTCAGCTAGGAAACTTAAGAGCACTTTTAGAAAATACAAATGAGAGCATGTTTTTAAGGAAGTGCAGGGTAGGCCCTGCCTCCTAAACCTAGTAAACTCCTTTCAAAAAATTACAGAAGAGGCAGAAAGTGGTCACTGTAGGTTCATAGGTTAGTACTAAGCTAACTGCCCTTTTGAGTCATTTTAAGCTTAGCCAATTATCCCTTGTGAGACTCAAACCCTGCACCTTGTGTTTGTAAGGCAAACACCTTAACCATTATGCCACCCTCCCAACTATATGCAAAATATGCCCACACCGGCAATATTGAAATCTTTTTTATGTTGAAAAAACAACATAACAATGACAATTGATATCCCTAATAGAGAATAGCAAATTATGTTAGAAGCAACAAATATCAGCAAAGAAAATATGCAACAACAGTTAATTTGTTACAAACAAACATGAAGGACAAATAAACCCTGAACAATAAACACAACAATCAACCAAGGCATAGCAAAACAGTAGAGTATATATATTTAGAAGGGTATGACAATTTATACCAAAGGGTGGTAGATGCCTATATGATAGGGGAAATTTATCAGATGTTCAGACTTAATTGAGTTTAAAATATACACAAACCTATAATGAGCTGTCGCATGAAACTTATAGACAACAAACCTTGTGAGTTTCATTGCTTTGTACAAGATAGGGTAATCCAGCATCTGTCAGCATGGGACAACATGGTCAACAGACCATGTGGCTTTGCCAAGGATAGTCTGCAGCTGTCCATTCTAGGCTTTTGGATATTGGATAAAACTTTGTCCTCCCTTAGAGCCTTTTTGGGCAATGCCAAAAATACAAAACTACTGACATAGTTTACTGTAGAACGCTTGGAGCTTAAACAAAGAACAAAAAAAAAAAAGAAAAAATATACTCTTCAAGTCATCCTTACTCTGGAAAATGTAAACATCTATGCCATTGCTGGAATTTGGTTTAATGATGTAGAAAGTACTCCAGAAGTGCAAATCTTGTAACTTATTTCCTTTCGCCATAGATTTGTTGATGACTTTTTCCTGCTTTGGCAGGGAACACAGACAGAACTAAGTGCCTTTGTAAACTATTTAAATACAAGTTGTAGCTTTTTAGAATTTATGTCTACCATTTCAGATTCCAGTATTGATTTTTTGGATGCCCAGATTATTAGGGACGATACTGGCATCTTGTATACTCGATTATATCGAAAGGAATGCTATCACCCAACTTATTTACATTGTAAAAGCATGCATCCTAAGTATGTTTTAAAAATATTTTGAAGGGACAAACACTAAGGGACAGCAGGCTCACTACTTGCGACAGTGAATTAGAGCAGAGGTTAGACATTGTTAAGAAGGAGTTTTTAATAAGAGGCTATAAGGAAATGGACATTACATTACTATATGATGAAGTTAAAAGGGGCAGAAATAGCCTGGGAAAACACATACATGTAATCGTAAGGATAGCTTAAGTGAAGGGATACCGTTTTCACTTACCTGTTCTACAGATGATCGGGGTATTAGGAATATAATGCACTGGCATGTGTTACAATTGGAACCAGCTATAGCCCAGTTAGTGGGATCCAGTCCACTTTTTGGTTCAAGAACAGTCTTTGAAACATAAACTTTGTTATCCTATAATGGTGGGAAGACATTAGATAATACAGGGAAGGTTGGCATGTAGAAATGTGAAGCGTGCTCTTTTTGCCATTTAATCAATGAGTCAACAATATTTGTACAGCCACACACTGGAAGAGGTTTACTATCAAAAACATGAAAATCACTTATGCGAACGGAGATTTCCGTGACAAATAACGTTGACTCATACATATTAATTAGGTTGTATGGTTGATGCAACAAAGTCGACAATTTCTGTCGATCATACTTTGTAAATCCCCTATTTACTTCCATGCTGTGGGTCCCTGCCCTGTGTATGTCCTTCTAAATGGACGTACACATGAACGTTGACATTCTGACTGTCGCTCCTACCATGTACGAGGAGGAGGCTGTAGTGCATGTCAATGTCGACCTTTTGACTGTAAATCACTGGAAGAACATATAAAGTTAGAGCAAAAGCTGACTGTAATAAAAAGAATTTAGTGTATGTTGCCCTATGTACAGTCTGTAATCAGTTTTACATAAGCAAAACAAATATGGGTTTAAGGGAGAGAATGAGCAACAATCTGTACTGTGCATGTAGGGGTTTAACCTACAGTGCCATTGCTAAACACATGACTGAGAAAGGAGAGAAACATATTTTTATGTTCTTAGTGTTAGAAGTTATACCCCCTAGTGTTAGGAGAGGGGATTTGGCCAACGCCACAGAACAGGCAGAGTTGAGATGGATATTTAGACTAGAACACAGCAAGACTATTGATTGAATGATTACATTTCTATACAACCAGCCTTAAAATCCAGAAGGCTGAAGAAATAACTTTTAAAAAGTTTTAAAAACTGTTATAGAACTTTATTATATTGTATGTGATGTGATGTACTAAGGTATGCTTGTAAAAATAGTTTTAAAGTAGACAGACTGCTAATGACTTAATTATACTTATTTTTTGAATTGTACTAGCATCAAGTAATTAGTTACTTAGCAACCACAATTGTCTGTGTGTCTATTGGATGGGGTGGCTTAGAGGAATAGTATATTTGCATTTAGTTCAAGGTGCTTTAGTTGTTCAGTATGATCTGAAGATGCAAAAGTAGTTTTGCAAAAGTGCTCATAGGTTCATAGGTTCATTGGTTGATACTAGGCTATCTGCCCTCGGGCATTTATAAGCCTAGCCAGAGTATGTTTGGCTTTCACCACCCTTTTAGATTAGTTGACTGTGCCTCTGTATAGTAGGTCACAGAAGGTAGCCCTTTTAAGGTTTGTTTACTGTACCTCAGTCAAGCAGCGACACAGAAGAGATCCCAGGGGTAAACCTACGATCCCCCATCCATTCGTCAAGATTTCCCTTGAAGAGGGTCAATGAGGGGCTCTGCCTGACATGGATTGGGATTTTGTTCCAGAGTGAGGGGAGCCTCTGGGATATGAATCTGTCCCTCCAGCATGTCCTATTTATTTCTGTGCTGAGGTTCAGGTCCCTGGAGCGTGTAGCTCTAAGGGATTTAGATTTCCTGAGGTGAAGCATGTTCATTAATTCTGGGTTGGACATGGCTTTATACGTCAGACACAAATCGCCTCTGAGTAGGCAGTATGCAACTGAGTAGAGCTGGAGTTTCTTTAGCCGAACTGCATAGGGCATCTGTTTGAGCCATTTGATCCACTTGGTGAGATACTTTTGGGGTCTTTCCAGTTGCTGAAGGTGTTGGGTAAGGTAAATCCCAAACGGGGCATTGTACTCAATTATGGGCCTGATAAGTGATGAGTAGAGGGGCACAATGACCTCTTTTGATCTAGATGTGAACCTTTTAATCTTAAGGTGGACTATATAGAAGGTCTTTTTAATCACTTTGGCAATGTGATTTTCAAAGGAGAGATTGCTATCTACTTGGGTCCCCAAGTCCCTAATTACTTCTTCCATACTTAATGGATTACCAGCTATGTGGTAATTTGTGGGCACTTTGTTTTTTCCAAAGGGGATGACTATGTACTTTTTGGCATTTAGCTTTAGGCCATGGCTCTGGCACCAGTTATCCGTCTCTGTGAGACCCTTTTGAGGATGCTTGTGTCAGTTGGAGAGTCGATTATAGCACCCAGTTTGCAGTCATCTGCGAACTTTGTCAGCCATAGTCCACCCGTGTTAGCCTGTAACTCAGAGAAATATATACCGAACAAGAGAGGTCCCAGGACTGAGCCTTGTGGGACACCACTTAGGTTCATAGGTTCATAGGTTCATACTAGGCTATCTGCCCAAGGGCATTTATAAGCCTAGCCCATAGTTATTTGGCTTTCGCCACCCCTTTAGTTTGAATAAAACTATGCCTATTATTTTGCTGTGCCTCTGTCAAGCAGTGACACTGAAGTAATCCCTGGGGTATATCTGCGATCCCCCATCCATTGGTCAAGATTCCTCTTGAACAAGGCCAGCGAGGTGCTCTGCCTCACATGTACCGGGATTTTGTTCCACAGCATAGGGAGTCTCTGGGTGATGAATCTGTCCCTCCAGCATGTTCTATTAATAACCGTGTCAAGGTTTAAGTCTCCCGCCCTTGTGGTTCTGAGGGATCTAGATTTTTTGAGGTGAAGCATATTCATCAAATCAGGGTTTGACATGGCCTTATATGTCAGGCACAGGTCACCTCTGAGCAAGCGGTATGAGACTGAATAGAGCTGGAGTTCTTTCAGTCGGGCAGCATAAGACATATGTTGGGAGCATATCTGGGAGTTGCCTCCCAGGTTTCTGACATAACTAAAGAAGGCCTTATGACAAAAAATTCACTGAACCCACAGACATTGCCAATTTTTCTTTCAAAGCTGGCCTTAGAAGATTTTATGAGGGATCGTAGTTTCTTGCTAGTACTGATCAGTGACGCCTTCCCTTTTTGGGATTTTGCTCTGTCATGTAGTAGCTTTATCCTTCTGTTGTATAGCTTATTTATGGCTGGGGTCCACCAGACAGGTCTCCTGCCTTTGGAGGAGTGAGTCTTGGTTTTATTTGGGATAGTATGCTCCATGCATTCCTGTAGGTGTCCATAGAATGCTTTTGTAAAGGATTCTGCATTTTGGGCCATATTGTCCACTGGCCCAGGGGCTTTGAAGGACTCCACCTCAGTTCTGAGAAGTGTGAAGTTTGCTTTTGAGAAGTTTTTCACCATGGTTTCCTTGGCTAGGGGTGGGGGACGGAATAAAGATGTCCAGTGAGATTTGTTTATGGTCTGATCTTACCAATGAGGGGTACACCTCTGGTGTGGAACACAGAGACCCCATGTTGGTGATGACCAGATCCAGTATGTTTTCCCCTCCTGTGGGAGTGGTGACCAGTTGTTCCATAGCATTTGAGTTTATAAATTCTAGGAACTGTTGGGCAAGGGTGTTTGGGCTTGAGTAGTTTTCCCAATCGATGTTTGGGTAGTTGAAGTCACCCAATATAATAGTGTTTGGAGACACCTTCATATTCTCCAGTGTTCTCAGGAAAGCTGAGTGAGGTTCCTGTGTTTGGGAGGGTGGTCTGTAGCAGGCTAAAAACTGAAAGGCAGTTTTGCCCACTGTTAGTTGCACATGGATGGTCTCCGAAGCTTCGTGCAGTGCCACTAGCCTGGAGGTGTGGGTATCTTTGATAAATATAGATACTCCCCCTCCTTTTGTGGTTAGGACCGAGTTTTGGGGCCAGAAAACATGGTATGAAGTATAGCCTGGTAGTGCTGGGGTGCTCTCGGGAGCCTTGAACCAGGTTTCTGTAACTGCACAGATATTGATATTCTCCATACTGAGGAGAGTCTCGAGTGCATGCATCTTGAGGTTTAGACTTCTGGCGTTGAGTAGCATTACCCTTAGTTTTTTTTTCTTTGTGTTGTCTATGGGGGTGAGTTTGTCATTTGAGCCTTGCCTAAAAAAGGCACTATGGGGGAGGCAAGAGCCTTAGCCAGTATTTGAAAACCCAGGGGTGACAGGTGCAAGGCATCCCTAGCGTAGCAACGTGGCTTGTCGAGCATGTCATCCCAGGCTGACAGACACTGGATCCCCTTTGAATGACACCAATACTTTAGCCAATTGTTAAAATTGATCATTTTGTCTTTATACTGTGGCATCATTCTTGGTGAGGGTAAGATGCTACTCAAGGTCAGGGTCATACTTGGCTGGGCTACATGATCAAAGAGCTCCTGTACATCTTTTTTCATGTAGTCCAGGGAGGTATGTCTCAGGTCATTCACACCAGCATGGACAATGACGGAGTCATACTTGTACTTGTTTTGGAGTGACCTGAGTGCTTGTGTTATGTGGCAGATTCTGGCACCCAACAGGCAGCTTACAGTGACCTTCTCCTTGTTCAGCCTTGTGAGTGGGATGTCAGTGTGTCTGACAATAGAGTCACCTATTACAAGTGTATTAGATGTGTTGTTTAGCCTTAAGTGCTGTGACTGTGTGGCACACTGACTTTGTGAGCTATGTGCAACGTGGATATTGTTTCGTGGTAGGTGTTGGTTGGATGTCTGCTTTGGAGGTCTCTGCTGCTTAGGCAGATTTTTATTTAGAGCCTCTGAGTATGTTTTTGTGTGTTTATGTGTTTGGTTTGCAGATGTGATAGGTCTATGTGAGACTGGATTTGTGGTGTGTGTATGGTTACCTTCTCCTCCTGACAGGCTGTGCCAGTACTGGGTTCAGAGAGCTTAGCCTCCAGTTTGGCTATATAGTTGCATCTCTCACATATATTTGAGCTTGTTGGGAGGAGGAGGGGTGGTCTGTATACATAAGGCAGTTGTAACATTGCCTCAAGATTCCCAGTTTCACCAGCTGGACTGGAGAGTAAACTCGAAACTGACCTTTGGACATGCCTGAATAATATAGGGAACTACTTATTGACTGATCAGAAAGAACCAATAGGGAGCAAGTGCTTTGAAGGAGTATAAGAGGATGTAGTACTTTAGTTTGTGTTTACCTATGAGATTACTTATACGAGCAAGTGCAGGGCTTTAGAATGAGAATAGAGTGCTTAATTTGAGATTTAGAGCAGTTCTAAGGGAAAAAGTGAAGAGTAGACTTTGTGGAGCCGGGAATAGTTTAAGCTTGTTTAAGCGGTGCTGCCCGATGCTGCTCTGTGCGCAAGACCGCACTAAAAGAGGGTTGCAGGGTTTTAACAGATAGAGATCAAGGAGTTTAGAATTGACCCAAAATGGCCGATAAAACTACAGCTTCATCATTTTTTATTCAAGTCTTGGCTTGTTTTATCCACTCGCTGTGTTTCTGCTATGTTTTTTTTTGTTATTTTTCTATTGAATTTTTAGAACCGAGCAGTTTATTGCTGAGGATTTACTTTTTCTTTTTGGCTGCTGATAGTATGGTTTGTGCATAGTGTACAGTGTTGTGTATAGTTGCAGTGTGCTGTGCTATTGTGTGTTGTATTTTTTTGTGGTGTGGTATAATTAAGCAAGAATCAATGAGTGGGTTTGGATATATGAGGATTTCCCCACAGTTGGCGTGGTTTGATCACAAGGTTGAAGCCTGAATGATCAAATGAAGCCAACCCTGGGTAAATCCTCATATACCTACACCCATGAGTTGGTTATTGTTATTATACAGTGATAGTATTCAAGAAAGAAATTGTTTACCTTTCTTATATAAAGTCTTTGTATAATGGTGTCATAGTGTTCCTCCCTGCTGTTTCATTAGTGTACTGCCAATGTGTATATGGCTTATGTTCCCATGGTCACACACTACATCAGTGCTGTTCAACAGACGCAGTGGAAAAAAAAAATCTGTTTATTTTATTTGTTGACAGTTCTGAGGTAAGAGAGTCTGCTGAGACAGACCAAAAATGCAAGGAAAGTCAGATATGTTTCTGTTTCTTTAGGTTTGCAGAACGTACCTGATTTTTCTTGTACGTGGTCTGTCCTCTGTACATACCTCTTAACCTCTTAGCACAAGAAATGTGGACAGAGCCTTAAATAATGGGACAAAAGCCCCAAAATATGGATAGTTTGTAAATGTTGCAATTATAAACTTAGAAAGCTGACAGAGTGCCAAGAATTGTTTTAGCATGCACTGTTTGAAGGATATGAAATCTAAAACTCAAATGCATGTCATAATTTAATGAATTCAATCCTTAGCAATTTATCAAAAAAACTCCACACATTTTATGAGGAACAGACCAAAAATCTAAGGCAAAAAGCTGGACATTCTATGAAAATTTGTATAGTACAGAGGTATGCTTCCATAACATATATTGATAAAAAACGTCTGGCCACTCAATGATACTTTAGTGGCCACACTTTTTTCAACTGATATTTATTCGATTTACAGTGGGCACACTGGCTGGTCTGTCCAATCAGCATGCTTATTTTTGAATGACAGTGACTGATCTTTTTATAATATCCTATGGTACAGTATGGTGCATTGAGGTGTGTTGCACTGTAAAGTCATATAGTGTACTGTGCCTTGATGTAGTATGTTGTGGCATTGTGGGCATGTCATGTGGTACTGTATAGTGTGGTGTGATATGTTATATAACTGGTCCTGTAAACTAATGTGTGATATATTGTACTTTAGTATAGCCAGACTGTCTTGTACTTTGTGTTCTTTTTATATTGTGTTCTGGTATGCTATGGTATGTTATAGTGTGGTGTAGTGCATTGCAGCATTTTGTAATGAGCTAATCTATTGTGATGTGGTGTGGTATGATGTGTGGTGCAGTGTGACATGTTATGGCATGGTGTGGTGTGGTGTGGTGCCTTGATTTGTGTTGTAGTATGCTGTGGTATGTAGTGCTGTGCTGTTCTATGGTATATTGCAATGTATGATACAGCACAGTATACTGTATTGTGGTTTGGTGCATAGTATAGTGATCTGGTGCTGTGTGGTATGCCATACTGTGCACAGTATGGTGCAGTGTGGTGGGATGGCTAGTGTAGTAATCTGGTGCTGTGTGGTAAACCATACTGTGGTATGGTATGGTGTGGTGTGGTGCGGTATGGTGTGGTGCCTAGTGCAGTGATCTGGTGCTGTGTGGCATGCCATATTGTGGTACGGGATGGTGTGGTTTGTTATAGAAGGACAGGTATATGTCTCAGAGAATTCCCCTTCTCTGAAACAAGCTTTCCAGCTATATGAAGCAGTGCACTTCTAGCTAGGCTTATAAAGGCTCCCATAGACATTACCCTAGTATACACCTATGAACTTATGAATGTATGTTACTCTGTGATGTGGTATGCTACAGCATGGCCTGGTTTGGTGTACTGTGTGTAGTATGATGTGGTAAGATGCATTATACTCTGGTTTGGATCCTTCAACACCCCCATATCCTCTCATTCTCTTTATTCACACATGCAGTCATTCAATAATGTATTCATTATCCATTCATTAAATATTGTGTTTCCTCAGTCATGTATTTTTTCAAGCATTCTTTTACTACTTTACATTCATTTACTCAAATACTCATTAATTTCTATTTCATGTACTTTTACCTGGGGCTACATTATTCCCGCAAAAGCCGAATCGCTCGAATACAATTCGCACGACACATAACGAGCAAAATGCGAGTACGTCGAACACACTAAACCATGAAAGTGGAAATATCGAATTTGCATAGTTGGCCCGTCTGCGGAATAGCTCAGTAAGATAAATGTGCGATAGTTATGGACCTTAGGGTTAGGGTGCAGGTTAAGGTAAGTCCATAGATAGGTAATATATGTAAGGTTTAGTGTAGGGTTTTGTTAAGTGTATGTGTGTAGAATATTTAGTTTGTTTGGGTATAGCTCAGTAGGGTAAGTGTGCGGTAGTTACGGACCTTAGGGTTAGGGAGGGGTTAAGGACAGTGCATAGATAGTTGTGCATGTAGGGTTTAGTGTAGGGTTTGAAGTAGAGTTTTGGTGCTTTACTTTAGGGTTAGAAGCAGGGTTTTGGTTAGTGTGTGTATGTGTTGTTTTTTAGTGTGTTTCTGTAGGTAGTATGTTGTGGGCGGTGGAGTTGGCCAACTATAAGAGATCGATATTTTGAATTTTGTGGTTTAGTGCTTTCGATGTCTTCGCGTTTTGCTCGTTATGGTTCGTACGAATTGTATTCAAGCAATTTGGCTTTCGCGGGAATAAAGTAGACCCCTTTTACCCCAGATTTACCCACTCTTGCATCAAATCTCTATGCATTCACTCATTTATTTACTCATGCTAACACCTTCACTTAGTAATACTTTTATGACACCTTCTAATATTCTTTCAGCTTTCTGAGGCTTTGCTCGTAAATGCATTTAATCATGCATGCATGTTCTCATTTATCTACTAATTCAGTCAGCTATACTCACAGCACTTTACTAACTTGTGTATTCCATCTGTTACATAAACACTAATGTATTCTCTTGCTCTCTCAGTGCATTTGCTTAGCCATTCATTTAACTGCTTGATCATGTGTTTGCTGATTTATTCTTTTACTGATGCATTCACTCACCCTTAATCTGACTCACTCAAACAGTCACTCAGTCATGCATGCATTTGATCTCTTATTCAATCTCTTACGCGAGTATTTACCCATGCATTCAATAACTCAGACATTTTTCCACTCTTGCATTTATTCACGCATTCATTCAGTCATGCGTTTAGTCACCCTTTCATTTATTGACTTATTCACTCCAGCAGGTTTACTTTGTATTTCCTACACTCAGTAATTCTTTTCTCATACACTATTTCATCCAGTCACTTATACTTTTAATTAATGATTTATGTATTTATTTTCTAACTCCTGCTTTCATTGCCTTAAACCTTCATTCATTTATTCATATTTATTTAAACTATCACTCAGTTAATAATAAATTAACTTATACTTTCGTGTACTCACTCACTTTCTTACCTCTTTATTTAGTCATTTATGGAGAAAATTATGCATTTATTCACAGTCAGTAATGCACCTTATTCTCCACAGACAATATGTTTCATTTCCCCCGACTTTCTGAATGTCACTTCTATTCCCAGTACTCTATGTTCTGTAAACCCTCCTTTGTTATACCTTCAACATCGGTGTCTAAACTACTAAACTACAAGCTGACAGGGTATGCAGTCTGACAGTTAATAAACAGTGAAATTGCTTGAAATCAGTCTGTGAAATGTTGTCTGTAATTAACATGTCAAGTAATACATAGCAAATGTATTTGCAACTTATACATTTTAACTGAAGATACTCTGTATCGCTTGTGTCATTGTATATGCTTTATGTACAACTCACCTAGATCATGTTTAGATCAAGTCTGTAAAAAGGTCCACATGAATTAGTCCCACTACCTGAATACAAATAAACACAAAATAAAATGATGCTATACTTTCAATGTTATTTATTTTATCTATCGCTCATATTCTCGGTGATGCAGTCACTTTCTCATGTGGTTACTTATTTCTGTTAAAAAGAATCATACATCTCATCTGATGTACTTACTCATTTGTTCACTAACCCAGTCACTAACTTATTAATTTACTTGTGTATTCAATCAGTCCTTCACTCAATAAGTCACACATTCACTTATTTCAGTCACTCACTTGCGCAATGTATTCACTCATTCAGTAATTAAAACATTTGCTCAGCAGTTCCTCATTTATTCATACTTAATTGTAGTTTAATTATTGTAAACATTAAAAAAACAGACTGAAAAGGCAGATGTACTTAGACCAAGTGAACACAGATCATCTCATGGCCTATTTTTTTTTTCAACCAATGTAAACTTAATGCAGCAAATAGCATAAGCAGGTGCTCTAAATATTAAAAATCAATACAAATCATAGCAGAGGGTCAGAAAAAAGACAGCATTATCATTTTAAACAATAGAAGGTCTTACAATACTAGATCTAATAACATTAAAGATGGGAGATCTTTCTATTGGCTTAGTGTATTTATTTAATAGAAAATGTGCCCCAAAACCTGTTTGACTTTATTAAGAAAATTGCCAAATGTAGAATGATCAAGGACAAATATTACCACCAATATCAGAGCACTATACCTAAATCATAACAAAGGAGATGTATGTGCAAACCATTTCCAGTTTAACTAACTCGAGTTGTTATACAGGCTCAGCAATGCAAATTTTTAATGCCAGTAATATAAATGGACTTTTCTTCCTTGTAGTTTTAATGAATTACATTAAAAAAAACTTCTTATTTACCATTTTCCAAATGGACTAAAGTTTTCATCTATCTGAACTAACTCAGAAATGTAATAGAGCTTAATAGGTTCATAGGTGTTTACTAGGCTAATGACCATAAGAGCTTTTTAAGCCAAATCTCTGACAAGTACTGATACCCTTGATAAGTGTATGCATGGGCCTGGGAGATGAACCATTTACAGGTTACCTGTTTGCATTAGAGACATAGGTGCCAAACCAGAGATGAATTTCCTGTTCCCCATTCCAATTGTCCAAGTTACACTTGAATTGGGTTAGGGAGGAACTCTGCTTCACATGAATGGGGAGCCTGTTCCATAGACTTCACTGACTATTCTAGTGCATGGATGGGGAGCCTGTTCCATAGACTTCACTGACTATTCTAGTGCATGGATGGAGAGCCTGTTCCATAGACTTCACTGACTATTCTAGTGCATGGATGGGGACCCTGTTCCATAGACTTCACTGACTATTCTAGTGCATTCTAGTGCATGGATGGACAGCCTGTTCCATAGACTTCACTGACTATTCTAGTGCATGGATGGGGAGCCTGTTCCATAGACTTCACTGACTATTCTAGTGCATGGATGGGGAGCCTGTTCCATAGACTTCACTGACTATTCTAGTGCATGGATGGAGAGCCTGTTCCATAGACTTCACTGACTATTCTAGTGCATGGATGGGGAGCCTGTTCCATAGACTTCACTGACTATTCTAGTGCATGGATGGGGAGCCTGTTCCATAGACTTCACTGACTATTCTAGTGCATAGATGGGGAGACTGTTCCATAGACTTCACTGACTATTCTAGTGCATGGATGGGGAGCCTGTTCCATAGACTTCACTGACTATTCTAGTGCATGGATGGGGAGCCTGTTCCATAGACTTCAATAACTATTCTAGTGCATAGATGGGGAGCCTGTTCCAGAAAAGGAGTAGTCTCTGGGATTCATATCTGTCTCTCCAGCAGGTCCTGTTTATATCACATGCAAGGTTTAATTCTTTAGAATGGGTAATTCTGGTGCTGTTTGTATTGTGGATATGCAGGAGGTCCATCAAAGTGGGGTCTGACAATGCCTTGTATGCCAGGCATAGATCTCCCTCAAAAGCCTGTAGGAGACAATACAGTGATAGAGCCTTGAGGCAATCTGCATAGGACATTTTATTTACGGCCTGTATTCTTTTAGTGAAGAACCTCTGTGGACAATGGAATTGTTGTATATGCCTGGTTAGGGACGTACCAGCGGGGGCATTGTACTCAATGATAAGTCTGATGAATGCCAAATACAGTGCAACAATGACTTCCTTGGACTTAGATGCCATACCTCTGTTTATAAGTTGTACAACATAGAAAGATTTTCTTACTACTGTACACAAAATTTGTAATAGTCATATTTTAGGGCAAATGCTAGAATGTGTACTATCAATGTATCTTGTTTTTGATAAACTAACAGAATATGTCTTGCAGTGTATGGACTGTGGAGATTATTTAATGAAATTAGAAAAAGGAGAGCCTTTCCAAGTACCTTTCAGATGACTAGAGCATAAGTAGCACCTACCACAGAAGAGCAGCATGAAGCTGATCAGCTTTAAAAGCTGTAATGCACTTAGGACTGCAGCACTGCCTTTTGGTGTGTCACAGTACAAGCTGTATTACAGCTTTTAAAGCTGTTAGAGGGTTAAAGTTAACTTCTGATGCAACAGCTCTTTGGCATAGAGGGCTAAAGCAATAATTATGGCCAACTCAACTTGAGTTTGTTTAGAGGCTTGGGTCCCTGTGGTGCTAGTAGGGAAGGGTGGACATGCCCATGCTTGGGGGGAAAAGGCCACCATCCAAGCATTCCCTGTGGTCCACAGAGGGAACAAACCTTTGGATGTCACAGATGAATGCTGGTGGGATAGCAAGGAGGAGGTCATATGACCTACCCTTTGGTAGGGTGTAGGTAATATATGAAAATAATCCCCCACTGGAATCAGTCAATGGCATAACTACCTCCAAAAGATGCCCTTAGGTTCTGCATCATTCCCAGCATTAGAGAAGACATAGTCCAGGGACAGAAGGAAAACCTTTTGTCATGATCTGTAATTTGTGTATTCTTTTAAACTGATGTTTTCTGACAAGCTTCTCAAGAAAAAGCATTCAAATAAATACCTAAAATTATAAGCCGTAGATAATTTAATCATATCCCCTGCAGCTGCCATCACAACTCTGTATTTTTCTTAATAACATGTTACATATAGAACTACTTCCAGATTTCTAAATTAGAATACCTTAAACCTAAATCAAACTCAATTACTTGCCTTAGCATAGATGTCTTTTACATGACCTTACAAGTTAGTTTAGGACTCACTAATATGACCAGATCATGGTATCCATAGTAGACATAACCACACTGCTCTAGATTTTATATGAGAAGCGACCATCCAATAACTAGATCATTTTGACAAATTCTTTAAAAAGTTCTAGCTACATCATTTTGCTGTCATATGCCATGAAGACATTTAAAACATGTTGCAGGGCCCTGTTATCAATCTTTGTGGTCCTCACTCCTGCCAGATTAATTCAATTTGAAAGGCATAATAGCTAATCATCTATAGATACAAACAAATCTGCACAGGCACTGAATCAAAAGAACTCAAGTGCGCCACATTCCAATGTTCCACCTAAGTTACTTTTCATGGTGGTATGCATTATTCTATTTTACAATCAGGCAGCTTCTTATCAAGAGGCAATTAATACCTATATTCTATACATTTTCAGTATTTTAGTATAATAAAATCCATGAAATGATCTACTTAAATAGAAATAATACATTTCAGTGAATGGTACATTATAATCCATGAATAAGTTAATCAGCTCACAGAAACAAAGCATTATCTGTTATGATTGATGTTGTCTTTTCAAGGCCACTTTGAAGAATGCCATTAATACCCAATCCCAGAACATCTTCCGAGACTAAATTAAATACACAATGGTCTATTAATTTTCTTCTGTGCTAAGAAGACTGGGGTATCCAAAATCATTTGACTATTAATGTTCTGTTATATATTTTATTTTGTTTTTCATAAGATATTTTTCAATCTACACACAGATTAGCATTTATCAATGAAGTTCTAAAAGAAAGTAATCCATGATCTTACTACTTTCAAGTTTTTAGCCTTTTGATTGAGCCAATTGATATTGTAGTTTTCTTCATATTTATACTTTAGTTATCTTAATATTGATGGAGTTTAAATTAATAGTCATATAGCAATTAAAAAGGCATAATTATATAAGGCTATACATTATTTCTATATCCCGATCTTCACAAAACAAAACTCTTAACCTCTATTATTTTTCTTCTGGTATAAAGTTCTTAAGCGCAATCTGTTATTAAAGCTACAACACCGTAATATGTTTTTAAATTATTTAGTTAACTAAATAATGTAATTCTGTTATTAGAGTTGAAAGTAACCATATCTAATACTAGATGAAATTCAAACATTGTAATATACATCCTAATTTGCCTGATAAAATGGCACCTTATTTTCTTGAATTTTACTGAGATGTTGCATCTTGCTTGCTAAAATAATTTTCTTTCTCTGGTAAAACCATAGGAAGTTCCCTTGTTACATTACAATTTGGGGTACACCCTAGCTGACTGTTTTCTGACATTAAATCACTGGCTATTCTTGTAAAGTTTCTATCCTGTTGTGTTTGGCAGTTCACCACAGTGTACATTAGCAGGATGGATGCTTATGGTTAATGTTTGCATGAGACTTATATATTGTAGGGTTAAAGGATCATAGGAGTTTACCAGGCTATCGACCCAGAGGTCAGTTTAAGCCCAGCCATTTCATCCCAATGTAATACCATAGAAATGCTAGTCAATACCCAAGATTGCATTTAGTGATGACTGCCCATGTCCAGGAGGGTTGTGGGTGCTATCCCTGGTAAGAATTTATGGTGCCCCATCCACTCGTCCAGGTTCCTTGTGACCAGTGTCCTAGAGGTGCTCTGTTTCACATGAATTGGTATCCTGTTACAAAGATGTGGCAGTCACTGGGAGATAAATCTGTCCCTCTAGCATGTCTTATTTAAGTCACAAGCCATATTTAGGTTCCTTGAGAGGGTAGCCCTAATCATGTTTGATTTACAGATATGCAACAAGTTCATGAGGTATGGGTCATCGATTGCTCTGTAGGCCAGTCATAAGTCTCCCCTAAGAAGTCTATACTATACGGAGTATAGTGACAATTGGTATGTGTAAGGCACATGCTGGAGCCCCTTGATCTTCTTTATTAGAAACCTCTGAGGTCTCTCCAATTGCTACGGGTACTTAGTATGGTACATGCCAAATGGGGCATTATACTCAATTATGAGTGCCAAGTATAGAGGGTTTATAACCTCTTTTGCTTATGAGGGGATGCCTTTACTAATCAAGTGCGCTATGCAGAAAGCTTTTCTTATTACAGTAGACACATTGTGGTTGAAGTTAAGGTCACAGTCAATTTGCGATCCCAGGTCCTTTACCACTTTGTGAGTACTTAGGGTATTGTTGTTGATTTTATAGTGTGGAAAGACTTCACCAGTTTTGCTTAGGCAGTCATGCTGCCATTAAGGAAGAAAGTGATCAGTTTTCAGACTATTAACTGTTCCCACTTTTCACAGTGCTGGCTCAGTCTTTGATCAAGTACATACAAGAATGAGGGTGTTGAAAGGCCTACCCCACAACAAAAGAAAACATTGCTCAGTTTTTTCTAGTCCTTTGTTAAAAGATTTTGTATATTGTGTGAAATATTGCAACTTTATTGGGTTTAGTTTGATAAGATGGAAACACTCATCAATGATTATTAGATTGATTATTTTATTTTTTTAACTGAACTAAAGTGCTGATCTCACTGGACCTTCTTCAGCCTCAGCATAAATGATAATAATTAAATTAGATATAAGCATTCCCATAGTAAATGTTGTGTCAATAATTATTACCAACTCTAAGTAGAACATTAAAAGCAATGTTTTAATGCTTATAGTAATAAAATATTTATAGCATTTACAAAGGAAAGAAAATAAAAGGAGGTGAGAAAGGAGAAGAAAGAAAGACAGAAAGAAGCAACTAAGAAGGAAAGAAAGAAAAGAATGAAAGAAAGAAAGACAGAAAGAAAAGTGATATGAAAAAATGTTCACAGACAAACATAGTTTTCTGTCCAGTAGGAGGACATTGAGTACATTAGAGAGAATAACTCAAGTTGCATTCACTTATAACTATAGCTAAACTATTATAGAGCTCTATTTTATTATAACATGAAAGTGATAAACTGTTTTCTATGTCATCATAACATTATTTTGGACAGAATGTTGTTACCTAATAGTTGTAATACTTAGTATTTGGGAGTTAATATGTTGACATTTGCTTATAATCTGTTTGTCTCTAGTCAAACCTATGTAAGCTGTACTATCTAAGTTTGGACAATACAGTTGTCAGTTTGATGAAAGCCCAATGTCGTAACTTCTAATTTTTTCATGCATGGAAACTGTCAGGAGCTGTTTTTGTTAAATAAAAATGGGACAATTCCTTATTTGAAAACATTGTTCCCATGCCCATTGAGAGCTGCAGTGGTTAGCATTTTCTCCTCACAGTAAGGGGTTCTCCGCTTCAATTCTCAGCTGAGGAGTCTGCATCTCCTTCCTCCATTTATGTGGGTTTCCTCTGGGTGCTCCGGTTTCCTCCCACATTCAAAAGACATGTGTCCAGAGTGTTTCTTCCTGGGCCTTCACTTTTTTTTTTTTTTTTTTTTTTTAAGCCAACATGTTAAGGTGCTTTTAAAATTAATTTCATTGAAGTAACAAAGTTTCGGTCTTTCTCAGCATTGTATTCATCATTGCCCAGATGTTGATACTGGAAAAAATTCTCCTTTTAGGAATGAATTGTTATAAGTTATTCATCCATACTAACTAAAAGGTTTTGAACTTTCTATTTCTACATTATTTTGAAACTATCGCTTTTTGTATGCTGGGCTATTAAGCATTTAGCTTACGTATACGGCGTGGCTTTGCTGGACAGTGGCACAGACTGGGAATAAACTATTAATATCCCCAGATACAGCTTGTCTTTAGTCATGGGCCTTGGACAATACAGCAGCTATAAATACTTATGAAACTAATTTAATGCCCTTGGATTCACACAAACATTTGTTGTACATGATTTGACTAATCAGATAGCTGAAATGGTACATAATTACACACATCTTGAATTTAGTGAATGATCACAATTTACTTTTAGAGCATCGGTGTGATTATTTAGAAGTTATTGAAATATTTGATTATGTTTAATTATTTTACATTTCCATAGAAGTAGCAGTATCCTTTACTGCATTAAATTAGAACTTTCCATATTATATAATGGGAGCGGGGTGCTGAACAGTGATTGTATCCTGAGAATGTGACTCAGTCCTAGTTATAATTGTATGCATTATTTTCTGAGATGCTGAAGGAAAGGTGTAAGATAAGTGAATGAATTTCAAAGCAGCAAATGTTATATAGTGTTCTCCCACAGTATAGAGAAGAAATTGGATAAAATACTTGCAAAATTGGATGCCCTGACTCTAGCTATGGGACCTACGGGTCAGAAGGTGACAGCTACCAGCATTGAAAATAACTTAAGTCAAAACATTTGTAATGAAAGCTGGTTGATATACATCAGAGCAAGAAATAAAGCTGAAATAATCAAGAGAGTAATTTACGAAAATTAAGACGCATCATTGAAACTCTCCACTTTAGGCAAGAAGATTGCAGAAACTAGTCAAGGTATAAATCTCTGAGGCAGTAGGCATGAAAGAAGGTTCTGAGGGCACTAACCTTTATTATTTTGTTGAGAATTGATTACAGTAATTACTGTAAGTCTTTTTTATTTCCTGACCTGAAAACTGCAACACCCACAGAGCCTTGCACCTTCCAAGTCAAAATATTTAATGGTGAAATGCTGCAGTTACTGCTTTAAAGAAAAACTTATCAAATAGTTGCTGGTTCCAGATGGCTAACAGAGACTATTCACCAGAGGTGAACACAGCTCTTCCCAGCCAAATGGAATATGAAGAGAGAAGGAGCTCTGATTCACTTAATTTATCCTGTAGTTTTAAAGATTGTGTATCAGGCCCTCTGGTTTGTGAAATAATCAATGCACGACGTCGTCAGTTTTACAATATAAACTATACAAGGGAAGATAGTAAGAAGGGCTATCAACAAACCCACTGTATGGAAATGGCTCAGTCTCTGACAGAATGCAAATTAAAATGTACAGCGTAAGGACATGAAATGGCAGACAGTCTCAGCGTCTCTCTTTAGGCCTAAGAGAGGCAGTAGTGGAGAAATGCAACAGCTAGATCTGTATAGATAGTGCAGGGAGCCATCTGCTCTGTTCTGATGTTTGTGGTAATGAGGTTGAGGACTCTGGAACGTGTAGTGCAGAGGGATTGGGATTTCTTTAGATGTAGCATTTCTAAGAGAGCTGGGTCAGACATGGCTTTGTAAGTCAAGCAGAGATCGCCTCTAAGTAGGTGACATGAGACAGAGAATAGTTGGAGTTTTTTGAGTCTATCCATACAGGACAAGTATTTAAGGCTCAGGATCCTCTTTGTGAGGTACTTTTGTGGCCTCTACAGTTGTTGCAGGTGTTTATTGAGGTACATACCAAATGGGGCATTGTACTCGATGACTGGTCTAATGAGTGAAGAGTAGAGGGAGACAATGACCTCTTTCTTCCTGGATGCAAAACCCTTAGTAATGAGATGTGCCACATAGAAGGACTTTCTGACCACAGTGACAATGTGCTGGTCAAAAGAGTGGTTGCTGTCAACCTGTTTTCCCAGATCTCTTATAACGCCCTCAGTGTTCAGTGGACTACCATCGATGTGGTAATTCATGGGAAGCGGGTTTTCCCAAAGGGAATGTTGACACAATTTTTGGCATTCGGCTTAAGGCTGTGGTTCTGACACCAGTCGTTGGTCTCAGTGAGGCCTTTCTGTAGGATGTCAACATCACTTGGGGAGTTAATTATGGCTCCCAACTTGCGATCATCTGCAAACTTTGTCAGCCAGAGTCCCTTTGTGTTGGCCTGGACTTCAGAGAAGTAGATACCAAACAGGAGAAGACCCAGGACCGAACCCTGTGGGACTCCACTCGTGACTGGTCAGCAGTCTGACTTGTATAAACTGTTATATAAATGTTTATATAAATTATACTTATTATTATTATTATTATTATTATTATTATAAATGCTATACTTTTATGTAAACTGTTTACGTCTTAATGACAAGCAAGTTAGAAGAATGGACTGCTGAAACCTCGATGAACTGCAGAGTGCAAACTGCAAAGAGGTGGTACTGTTGTTGATACTTGGCAGAAATGAACAGACAAGAACACATAGGGAAGGAGAGAGGCATAGTAAGGACACTGGTTCAATTACTAAATGAATCCGAAGAGAGTTAATGTGATCAAAAGACAAAAATAAAAGTCAGCATTCTAGCAACTGGTATGTGAGTTATAGACTGAGATGATATTTGTTTTTTGATGGCTCTCTCTCTCACTCTTTCTTTCTTTCTTCTTTCCGTTATGTTTCCGGGAATCTATGATTCAGCTAATAGCTATCCTGGAAGGAGAAACTTTTCCAACAGTAAGAAGGTGCCAATGGGAAGAAGAAACATCAAAGCCCAACCAAAAGGCATAAATTCTGCACAGATCCAGGACAGTATGTAAATAATCCTGATTAGAACATTTCCCCTCTTATATATATATATATATATATATATATATATATATATATATATATATATATATATATATATATATATATTTATATCTATATATAAAACCTCTTTCTTCAAACCCATATACATCCATCCTTTCCCCATCACTATCGCCTAACATCTCTATCTCTGTAACTTTGTCTTGTTCCACTGACTAACTTCAAACACTACAATCCCCTCTACAAACTCTAACCTACTTACTTTATTCCTGAAAACTCAATTTTTATGATATTTAATTGACATAACATCCTAATATATTTCTAAAATATTTCTAATCATATATCTTTCAAGTTGCTATATGTATTCAATTTTGGTATATACAATGTTTGATATTTCAAGTGTAGATCCTAAACTGTATATACAGTTATAATGTGCATATTTATCTGGCCGACACTGAAAAATGCCACAGTGTTTTACTACATGTATGTAAAGGGAATATGTTCTGTATTTTTGTAATTGTAAAAACTGTACAACTTTTTATCCTTGTACATTGAAAATATCCTATGTTATCTATGAATGCATTTTCTAATGTTCTCTATATTTGTACCTGTAAAAACTTTGGAGCTTATCTCCCCAGGTCTCTGCTGAAAATGGGATCAGTCCTAATTGGACTTTCCTGGTAAATAAAGATAAATAAATATGCATATTGTTAGCTATGAAGAGGTAAACCTTTAAAATAGAAGGCTTTTATCTGTTTTCAAGTTTCTAGGGATACGGCCCAATAAGGGTATCTGAAGATTGACTGACTGCATGGCTATGGTTATATTTAGTAAACTATATTGTACAATAATGTTTTCTGTGGGGGGGGGGGAGTGCAAGCTGTATTCAGGTACAGCTCTTGTGTTTTTCCTTGTATCTTTCTTCTCATATTATTAAGGAGTGGGTGCTAAACAGTCTGCTATTTAGGCTGTGACAGAATATTAATATCTACATACTTCATGTGCACACATGTAAAATCTTTTTCTGATATTAGATTTGATGGGGTTTCTACTTCTCTAATTTCTTGTGATAGCAACAAGAAAGAAATCTTTTTTCCCTTTTCACTGAAATAAGGAACAAACCCATAAATGTAGGTTTTAGCCTTGGTTCTTAAAATTGTACATTTTAGTAATATTTTGGTATTGTGTTTCTCTGGCTTATGTGAAGATAAGGAAATAATCAGCATGGGGAATATTAGCATAACCATATGTGACTTTATTAACTTAAACAAATGCAGTATACATGTTGATGTCTGTCAACAAAAAGAAAAAAAAACATTTCTCTCTGTCTTTGTCTGTCTCTGTCTCTCTCTCTCTCTGTCTCCCCCTTGTAAATTGTAAAATTTTTAGGGCTTAATTATTTTGAAATTGCATTTGTTTCAAATGTTTGCAAGTTCTGTTTTTTATGTTGATCCATATAGCCAAAGTATTGGAAAGTAATTATGCAACAATTTATAGTAATTTGGGAAGGAAATTACTATATTAATTTTCATTTCCTTTTAGCTTGAAACATTCTTTTCGTTTACTTGAATACATGTTAAAAAGTGTGCACGTATGGATGAGTCTTGCAGTAAAACAGTACGGATGTTACAGGATTTACAGGATGCCATTAGTATCTGAGTGAAACCCTTACTTTTTAATGTGATGATAACTGAAGAAAGGCTGTTTGCTGCTTCTCAAGGCTGTCATTTTCCTGTATCAATCTATATTTGTTACGTAGGAGGTGTGAACATCAGATCAATTAGATAAGAGTGGTTAATAGGACATTGTGGGGGAGAGGTGACAGAGAGAGAGAGAAAGAGAGGACAATCTATAGGGTATGAATGTTTAGACTTAGATATATTTATGAAATACAGACCTTTGAAAATGTGGATCGAATGAATGTCAATTTGAATGTGATAACTGACTCCTTGGAAGGCTAGCTGATGTGAGCAAGAGGAAGAGACAGATAGAAGGAAGGCTGTAAGGGAGTGTCAGGTTAATGAGCGTTATAAGGGTTGAGTGCATCTGAAGGGGATTTATAAGACTGACACAGGTGTAAGGATGACTGGTGGTGGCCAAAACATCTCATTGTTGTGAGCACAGGATGACCAAGCAGTCTCACCCAAAAGCCCAAAGGGTCTTATTTGAGAGGAGTGGTTGAGGGGCCTGTAGGAGAAGAAATGCATGAAAAAGAAAAGTGAGTGGATGTAACAGTGGCAACTTGAAAAGCTGAATAATCCTGTTAAGACAGAAAGGATGATTGCAAAGCTTGTTAGGAAAGAAGTAGCTGTGATGTTCCGCCAGGATCTTAAACTAAGGATGAGCGAGGTGTGGACACTAGGAAAGAAAATGTAATCAATGGACAGGACTGGTAGTTGCAAACAGAAGGGGATGAGGAGCAAGAATATTAGTAAAAAAAAGACTTGTTGAGAAGAGATAACAGGGTGGTGGAAAGATGGGGGGTCGAGAAGACATGGCTATAGCATTGGGAACCTGCTGGTGAAAATGAGGATAGGGAACTGATTCTTGGGTGCTGTCTGGATTAAAAATTTAACGGAGGACAGATGGAAGACAGTGAGGGAAATCAACTTAGTGTTATAACCAGTAATATATTATAGGGTGAGTAGAATTACACAGGAAGCTCATGGAGAATGGAAGAACTAAGGTTACTGGATAGCTGAATAGCAAAGTGCATGGATAAGACATATTTCAATTTTAGAGGAATAACAGCATGGATAAATACGGTAGACTAGATCTTGGCAAAGTGGTTGATTTAAGATTAGTCTGGTGTAGATGTTCTGGAAAGAAGCATTTCTGGTCATGAAATGTAAATAATATCCTAGAAAGGGGACAGGATGCAAATTAAAAGTTACAAGAAGAACCCAGGAGAATGGAAGCGGTGGATAAGCTACTTGGCTGAAAGTTAAATTGGTAGATGAGAATGGAAATTAAAAGGAGAACATAAGCGATGTAATGGGGGATGGCAGAAATGCAGTTTAGAGAAGGAGATTAATATCAGAGGCAGTAGCCGAAAAAAGGTACAGGAGGAATAAGCCTAGAGTGTGGAAATTGTAATTATGATGACAGTGTTTGGGACAAACAGAATAGTTGCCATAGAAAATTAGGGTTATAAAGTAAGAATATATTTAAGGAGTGCTGTTTCAATCCGTAAATACAGACAATGGATATGGGGAGCTTTTTAATGAGAGGAAGGACCCAGTACTATTACAAGAAGATAGAGAGGATTTAGATAAGCTGGTGGGTTTAGTGGTCGTCACCACCATTATTGACCATTTGGAACATGATAAAGCTGGAGAACAAGATGACCTTCCGGTGGTCTTATAGAAAGACATGGGAATAGAATCATGGCAGATCCTGATGGAGGTATTTAAGGATTGTTAAATTCTAAAATGCACTTTGAAATATTACGTCAAAGATTTTTTTCTTCAAATGTTGCAAGGGTTTTGTTAAGTGCAAGTCGATGTCTTTCATCAGTGTAAATAAATGGATATGTTCCTTCCACTTGCACTAATAATGTGCATGCAGTTTGTGTTTTTCCTCAGGTCAGCAGACTATAATGTAAGGAACTTTTTCATTTTCCCCACTTTTATGTGATGTAGGATATGATATATTTAAGGTATTGGTGGTGTGGGATGCAGGGGTCCTTGCAACCCCCCCCAAAAAATGCTATTTTGAGGATTTTTCTAGGTTTTAAGTTTTTTTGTTGTGTTTGATGAAACTATTTCTTCATGGTTTAGTGTTTTCATATATAAATTATTGCTGTTGACTGTATCAAATAATTTATATACATCCTTTGGAGGCATCATAAGGAAAGAAGCAGTTCCATATTCTTGAAAAGAAGATACCATGATTGTGTATTCCAGTGGGAATAGGAGCTCTTGATGATCCAGACATTTTAGATCAATCATATTATATAATGCAGATGCTTGGCCTTTTTGATTAAGAATAAACAGTTAGATTGGACGTAGCACTTCCCAAGGTAATAACTGAAACCCAGGCAGGCTTTGTAAAGGGAAGGCCTTCAGATCTTTTGAGATTATTGTTAAAATCTGTTGCATAAGTTTAAAAAGAAGACAAGGTGTATTGTAATTCTAATGAGAATTTTGAAGATTTTTGACAAGGTAAGCTGGGGGGGGGGGTGTTCTAATCAGCAGGCATGGTTCCAGTGGACATTCAAATGGTTTCACATAGTCAGCTAAGGGGTGGGTTCTAATCAGGTCTTTAAGGCAAGTGGTGAGACAGGGGGTATTTGAAACCCTTAAGGACTTTGTAAAAATTTCAATGGACAAGTGTTATAATAAATTAGGGAGTGAACCTGCAGATGATTTTAGACAGAGGAACATAACAAGGTAGGCATATAAATTATATAAAGTTTGGATAATAAAATAATAACAAAATACTAAAAAGAGGGGCTTTGGAGGATATGGTAAGTAAGGATACACAGAAATGACTTAGGAACATTGCTGCAAGAATAGCAACAAAGAGACATGTGGTGGAAAAAAAACTGGGGTAGAGAAGGCCTGGAGAATATGGGTAGCCCAAAATCACCCAGCTGATAATGAATATGGTATGCCAGTTGTGGTCTTAGTGGGTGGGTGGGGGGGGGGTGGATCAAGATCCTTACTAGTGGTATTTAATAAATTCCCCAAAACAGGTTGCAGAAATAGTCACAGAAATAATGTAGACTACATCTATGCGGGATACTGCTCTCTAAGCACTAAATGTTCCACCATTTATTTATTTATTCATTTCTTCACTAAGTCTACCTAATAGGCTTTGTGAAAATAATGGGTGGTGTCTAGTTCTGTGAGGAAGAGAAAGACAAAGCAATGAGTAATAACAGCAAGTAAATGTTAGGATTTATGAAAAACATTGAAAATAAATCAGGATTCTGGTATCTGGTCTGATAGCATAAGCTCAGAAACAGACTTGTCTTTAGCTACAGCTGAAGATGTGCTGAATAAAATGCATAGCATGCACTACCAATCTAAATGGACTGAAGGCAATTGCTTTATACAGGCAATGACTGGAGGGAAGAGTTGATTAAACTGCTTCAATAAGGTGCATAGGTTCATAGGTTCATAGGTAGGTACTAGGCTATCGGCCTTGGGGACTATACAAGCCCAGCCAAAAAGGTACCCTGCCTTTTGCCACCCAAAAAAATTATTTTCCTCTGCCACTGTCACGCAGAGCCACAGAGGTGATCCCCGGGGTGAATTTTCTATTTCCCATCCAATCATCAAGAATTTTCCTGAAGAGTGCTAATGAGGAGCTTTGTTTGATAGAGACAGGTAGTTTATTCCAGAGTATGGGAAGTCTCTGGGACAGGAATCTATCCCTCCGGCATGTTCTGTTTATTGTGGTGACAAGGTTTAGGTCCCTAGAGCAAGTAGCTTGGAGGGATTTCTTTAAGTGGAGCATGTCCAACAGCTCTGGGTTTGACATAGCTTTGTATGTTAGGCAGAGATCACCTTTGAGTAGGCGATATGCGACGGAGTAAAGCTGGAGTTTTTTGAGACGGTCTGCATAGGGCATCTGTTTGAGGCCGGTAATCTTCTTTGTGAGGTATTTTTGCAGCCTTTCCAGTTGCTGTAGATGTCTTGTGAGGTACATACCAAAACGGGTGTTGTACTCTATAATGGGTCTAATGAATGATGAGTAGAGGCGAACAATGACCTCTTTTTTTCTGGATGAGAAACCTTTTGTGATGAGGTGTGCCACGTAGAAGGATTTCCTGACTACTGTGGCGATGTGATTATCAAAGGAGAGACTACTGTCTACCTGTGTCCCAAGGTCTCTTATCACACTTTCGGTGTTAAGTATACTACCTCCTATGTTGTAGTTCATGGGTACAGAGTTCTTACCAAAGGGGATGACAATGCACTTTTTGGCATTGAGCTTGAGACCATGGCTTTGACACCTGGCATCTGTCTCAGTGAGGCCCTTTTGTAGGATGTCCACAGCATTAGGAGATTCGATTATGGCTCCTAGTTTGCAGTCATCTGTGAACTTCATTAGCCAAAGACCTTCTGTGTTAGCCTGTACTTCAGAGAAGTAGATACCAAACAGGAGAGTACCCAGGACTGAACCCTGTGGTACTCCACTTGTCACTGGGCTGAAGTCGGATTTGGAGTCTGCTACTTTCACAGTGTGGTTTCTGTCAGTGATCAAGTTGGCAACCCATCTTATGACATAGGGATTTATACCTAGTTTAGTGAGTTTATCTATAATTCCAGAGTGGGAGATGGTGTCGAAAGCCTTGGCAAGATCTAGATAAGCTGTGTGAACCACCTTACCCTTGTCTACGGCTTTGGTGACAGCTTCAAAGAAGTTTATCAGGTTTAGGAGACATGATCTGCCTTATACAAACCCGAACTGGGTGGGGTCCAGAGTTTGGAGATTACCAATGTCTTTGTTTATAAGTTCCATGATAATATGTTCCTTGGCCTTGCAAACCAGGCTCATCAGGCTAATGGGGCGGTAGTTCCCGGGGTCCGTGGTGGCTCCCCCCTTGTGAAGTAGGATAAGCATCACTCTGCGCCATTCAGAAGGCACAAAGCCTGAGGTGAGGCTATGATTGAACATGGTACTTTTGTGGGGTGCCAGTTCATTCTGTAGTTCATGTAGAACACAGCCTGGGATGTTGTCTGGTCTCATGGATACTGTGTTCTTGGCTTTGGAGAGTTGGGTTTTTACCTGTGCAGCCGTGATTACAGGAACTTTGCATTCTTCTGGTATAGAGATGGGCTCTTTAGGGGGTGAGAGGGGGGTAAAGTTAGCACTAAACCTATCTGGCAGGATGTTTGCAATATCAGTTGGGTCTGTATATTTAGTGTCATTGTGTTGTAACTCAGAGCAGATCTGAATGTTGCCATTGAGATTCTTGATATAGCTATAGAATGCTTTGTGGTTGTCTTTAGAATCAGTGGTGATTTTGTTTTCGTAACTAGCTTTGGAGGATTTTATTAGGGATCGCAGTTTCTTACTGAGGCTGACCAGGGAGCTTTTACTCTCTTTTGCAACAGTTTCTTCCTTCTGTTGTACAGTTTGTTTATGGCAGGGGACCATCAGATTGGCTTCCTTTTTTTGGAGGATAGCGTCTTGGTTCTGTTTGGGATAGCACAATCTATGCACTCATGTAAGTGCTTATAAAGTGCAATTGTGTAGGATTCAGTAGTTGTAACTGTATTGTCCATCTGCATGGGTGTCATGAAGTTCACCACTTCTGTCTTAAGAAGCATGAAGTTGGCTTTGGAGAAACTTTTTACCATGGTTTCCTTAATGGGGGCAGGATGTGGATATCTAGGGTAATTAGCTTATAGTCGGATCGGACCAATGAGGTGTTGACTTCAGGTGTAGAACACCGGTCACTCATGTTGGTAATGACTAGATCTAGGATATTGTTGCCCCTGGTGGGGGTGTAGATAAGTTGATCCAGGGCATTGGAGTTTATGAATTCCAGTAAGCGTTGAGCAAAGGAGTTGGTACATGAGTAGTTTTCCCAGTTAATGGTGGGGTAGTTGAAATTGCCCATTATTAGGGTGTTTGGTTGAACCCTAATATTTTCCAGTACATCAAGAAAAGAGGAGTGGGAATCCTGGGGCATGGTGGGTGATCTGTAGTAAGCTACAATTTGGATTGCAGTTTTGCCCAGAGTTAGATGCACTTGGATAACCTCGGCTGCATTATGCTACGCAACTAGCCTGGAGGTGTGGATATCCTTAATGAATATGGACACACCTCCCCTTTGGTGTTCCGGTCCAGGTTACATGGCCGAAAAGTGTGTTATGAGTTATAGCCTGGTAGTGCAGGGGTGCTCTCTGGAGCCTTGAACCAGGTCTCAGTCACTGCACAGATATCGATGTTCTCCATTTTAAGGAGTGCCTCGAGTGAGTGCATTTTGAGATTTAGACTTCTAGCATTGAGTAGCATCACCCTCAGTTTTTGCTTGCCTGTTCCTGTTACAGTGGTGAATTTGTCATTTGAACCTTGCCTAAAAAAGGCACTATAGGGGCCGCAAGAACCTTATCCAGTATCCGAAATCCCAGGGGTGACTGGTGCAGGCCATATCTGGCAAAGCATCATGGCCTGTCGACCATGTCATCCCAGGCAGACAGATACTGGATCCTTTTAGAATGACACCATTAGCTTAGCCAATTGTTGAAGTCAATCATTTTGTCCTTGTACTGCGGTATCATTCTGGGTAATGGCAGAATGTTACTCAGGGCTAGGGTCAAACCTGCCTGGGCTACAAGATCGGAGAGCTCTTCCATGTCTCTTTTCATGTAGTCCATGGAGGTATGTCTTAGGTCATTCACACCAACATGGACAATGACAGAGTCATATCTGTACTTGTTGTGGAGTGACCTGAGTGCATGGCTTATGTGGCGGATCCTGGCACCCGACAGGCAGCTGACAGTAACCTTCTCCCTGTTTAGCCTGGTGAGTGGGACATCAGTGTGCCTGACTATAGAGTCATCTATGACTAGTGTGTTGGGTACGTTGTTTTGCCTTATTGGCTGTGGTTGAGTGGCACACTGAGTCTGTGGGCTGCGTGTCATTTGGGTTGTGTTGGGGGATGGAGGTTGCTTGCGTTTCTGCTTTGGAGGTCTCTGTTGCTAAGACAGATTATTACTGAGAGCCTCCGTGAATGTTTTTGTGTTACTATGTGTAGATTTTGGTGGTGTAGATTTAGTGAGACTATGTGATGAGTGTGTTGTGGTGCAAGTGTTTACCTTCTCCAATTGAATGTTAAGTTCAGTCTTGATTGGAGAGAGCTTTACCTCCAGTTTGGCTAGATAAGTGCATCTCTCACAGGTTGTAGTGTTGGGTGGTAGGAGGAGAGGGTTGTCCGTGTACATGAGGCAATTTCTACATTGCCCCAAGATGCTCAGATTCATCAGATTCATCAGATAGACAAGAGAGAACACTGAGAGCTGACCCTTGGACATGCCTGAATAAAAAACTATTTTCCTCTAGATAAGTGAAGAAAGTGAGTACAAGAGCTGTTTTTCTCTAAGCAAGTGAGGAAAGTAAGTACCAAAACTGTTTTCCTCGAGCTAATGAGGAAGGTTGAATGCTGTAGTAATTAATAGGTTATTTAATGCTTACAAGTTCTGAACAAATGCTGATCACGAATAAGCAAATTCAAGTGCTAAAACTAAGAATCTGTGTCTGGACTAAAGTAGTTACAGGAAAGGGGGGAAACAAGTGCAAATGCGGGCTTTTAAATCAGAAGGTTGAGAGAGATGGAAAAACTGCCTAAACGGCCAATAACTACAATTTCTGGGCCAGAACCACTCCTTATGTCATAGATAGGTTACCTAGTACTTACCACTCCCACTGATAAGCTAGAAGGCTTCCCTCCAAAACAGAAAGCTGGGGGGGGGGGGACTCAGAAGCTTACATACAGTCCTGGATACAGCAAATATATATGGGTATGGGAAAACCAACACCTTCAACAGAGATCTGAAAAACTATACAGTGAAGCAAAAATAACAGCCAGCCATGATATAAAATTAGTCAAACAACAATTACCAGTACACAACTCTGAAGTGCCAGAAAAATATACTCAGCTCTGTATATCTCCAGATAAAAGATGAAAGTACTGCAGATTGCAATTATCTGGGTGGTAGTGTTATGAGTGTGTCAAACAGTGGGAACTATATCATAATGTCTACAGCCTTATGCTGTAACATTACTCAGGATGGCACATGACATCATAATGTCTACAGCCTTATGCTGTAATATTACTCAGGATGGCACACAACATCATAATGTCTACAGCCTTATGCTGTAACATTACTCAGGATGGCACACGACATCATAATGTCTACAGCCTTATGCTGTAAAATTACTCAGGATGGCACATGACATCATAATGTCTACAGCCTTATGCTGTAACATTACTCAGGATGGCACACAACATCATAATGTCTACAGCTTTATGCTGTAACATTACTCAGGATGGCACACGGCATCATAATGTCTACAGCCTTATGCTGTAACATTACTCAGGATGGCACACATCCACATTGTAGTAATTAATGAAATATGACAAGACATAGAAATAGAGTGATCAGTAGCAGAGGTTGTGTAACTGTCTAAATAGCAAAGCAAACAAAACAAAATGACAATGAATGGAAATAAGCGCATGAAAGCAAGGAAAGGCAGGCATTAAGGAAGGCAAGAGGAATGTAGTAATATATAACTTCAACTATGACTATTGCAACAGGGGAGCTAAAAAATCCTCTTCATAAGTTGACAGGAAAAGCTGTTTGGGTTTCAGTGGAGTGATACAACTGGTGTGGCTGAAGCCATACTGAATTGTACCCCCTGGAATAAATGAAGTTTAATTAAAACATAACAAGTGCTTGGAGGTATTTTTTAACATGATTTTTTTTACTTTAGGGTATTAGATTAGAGATACCAAGAAGATTTTTACTCTTGTCAATATGAGATGAAATGTTATGTACTGGTTTAAAAGTATAACACTGATGGGAAATGTCTTGAATGTTTATAAATCAACAGGACAGCATCTTGTGTAGAGTATTTCAGTGCCTGTTATATCTGCTTAAAAATCAGTACAGTGTCTCACAATGTTGATACTTCTGTCAATAAAAACTATAGCAAAATACATAAAATGATGTTCTGAGCAGATGACTGTTAGCTAATGATTGACAGCTTTGTAACATACAAAGACAGGGTGATGGGTTAGCAAAGTATGTACACTTCAGCTTAATAAAGTATGGATGGAAGAAGGGAAGACAGTCTACTCCTGACAAATAAAAACTTACTTTAGACGTGGGGAGGAAGGAAAGTTTTGAGCATTGTATCCTGCATACATGGGATGGGGTGAATCACATAACAGCAAAGGTTATAATCATTTACAGTGCAAATGTGTGTTTGAAGAAAGGCTGCCGGTTCATCAAATGTCCAGAGAGAACTATGGCAGAGATTATGAGAGATGATAAAATATTTTCAACTGAAAAGGCCTCTAGACACAAAAGCCCCACTTAAAAGAAAAGAAACACAATAAAGGGTGTCTGAAAGCTCTGAAAAGGTGGCATTAAACAACAACTGAGGAAAAAGGTACATGTAGGAAACACAGCAAGAGTAATATCAGAATGTCACTGAAAAAAAAAATCTAACAGAAGATTTTTATATAACACTGTATTCTAGAGTTAGATTTAGGAATATGGTAACAGGAGAAGTAATCTAACATCAGAGCTACCCTTCTGCCTCGGATAATGACATTTCTAGGAATAAGGAAGGGATTATTCAATGTGCATTTGTTTGAGGTGCCATTACATATGCAATGATGAAGAATGGTGGTGAAAAGTATACTCTTCCCAAGTGACCTTTTCAAAGTAAAAATAAATAGATAGATAGTGTTGCTCATCTGGTCAGGATAAAACAGACAAACATTTGTGGGTTCTGTGCAAGCAGCTTCATTATGTACAAACACATCAGGATTGCGGCTTAATAACTTTAACTTGTAAACAAACTAGCTATCACACTAATACATGCTCACCCACTGGCTGCACTCTCAAAATGGCACTGAAACTAGCATGTGCTGGCTATTTATATGCATGTGTCAACCTTGAAACACACACACACACACACTATTCTTTATCCTCCCTCTTTGAGAAGTGGGTCATTCATTATTAACAACATTAAGTGACATGCGATTAATATAAAATAATTCTTTGCCATGCAATTATAAAGAACTAAATACATATGGACAAATATGTCCAGTTTGCTGTGTATTTCACACTAGGTCTGAAAATACGACCAAATCGTGTGACGTAGAAATTAGAACTAGGTCTACCAACTGGGACTGTCTCTCCTGAATGTTCAACTTTGGAGACATCAGGAACATCATCAGGAATGGAAGTAGGAATTAAGACAAGTTCTGGAACAGGAACATTGTCTGGATTGCTCTGAGATCTAGAGTCTGTATCAAAGGAACAATGCTGTGATATCAATTCTGATACAAGAAGATGTCTGTGACTTCTCCTGTACTCCACACCCTCAGATTCTACAATGTAGGATCTCGGCATGGCAAATATACCTGTTACTTTTTCCAATCTGGTCGAAACCTTTCACTGTTTGTATCCTCACTGTCTCTCCTTCTTTCAATGGATGAAGAAATCTGTTTGATTTATCATAGCTGGACTTCTGGAAAGAACGCTTTTTGAATAGTTGGACTCTGATTGCTGTATTGTTTTTAGCTTTAGGCCTCAACAAACTGGAAATGACAGGCAATGTTGTTCTGGTTTGTCTATATAGAAGACTGTGAGCAGGCAAGCTATGTATGTCATCACAGGGTATGTTTCTGAGACTGAGTAAATTCAAAAAGACATCAGTATTATCATGCTTTGACTTATCTAATAATTGCTTTGCACTCTGTACTGCACATTCATCTAGTCAATTTGACTATGGACATTCTGGACTACTAGTAACATGTACGAAGTCCCATCCTTTTGTAAATTTCTGAAACAACTGACTGGTAAATTGGGTACCATTGTCAGAAATAACTTTGTGTGGACTACCATGGATTGAGAAATGACGTTTCAACTTGGTGATAACAGCAGTGGATATTAAGTTAGGCAGTAAAACGATCTTAAACCAATTCAAACAACCTAACATTACCAAGTAATGCTGATTGTTCCACTTGAATATATCATTGGCTACTGTATGATCTCTCAGCTCATCAAGTCTGGTGGTAGAAAAATTACACACTTCCATGACATCCAAGTCAAAATTCTCTGCATTGAGCTGTTCCATTTTATTTCTGGGTAATCTGGATAAGGCATTAGCCAGATAAAGAAATTTGCCTTTTGTATAGACCATTTTGAAGTTGTACTTTTGAAATCTAAGCATCATTCTTTGTAACCTCACTGGAGATGAATGCTTAGGCTTCTAAAAAATAGTGACTAGAGGTTGGTGATCAGTTTCAGTTAGAATTGCTTGACCATAAATATAATCATGAAACTTTGAATCTCACAAATACTATTGCCAAAAGTTAATTCTCATTTTGACCAAATTGCATTTCAGTTTGGTTAAGAGTTCTAGATGCACAGGCTACTGGTCTGCCTTCTTGAAGAATAACTGCACCAAGCCCAAATTTTGAAGCATCATAGGAAATAGTTACTGGTTTATTGACATCTCCAATATCCTAGACCTGGTCATTACCAACATGGGGAATCGATGCTCCACACCTATGGTCACCCCCTCTTTAGTCAGGTCTGATGATAAGCTAATCACCCTTAACATCCACATCCCACCCCCATGGCCCAGTAAGGAAACCTCCATAAAAAACTTCTCCAAAGCCAACTTCATGCTACTCAAGTCAGAAGTGACAAACTTCATGATACCCATGCAGACGGGAACTGAAAGTTCAACTGCTGAATCCTACACTAAGGCACTGCACGAGCACATCCACTCATGCATGAATCGTGCCATCCCAAATAGAACCAAGATGCTCTCATCCAAAAAAAGGAAACCAATCTGGTGGTCCCCTGCCATAAACAAACTTTACAACAAAAGGAAGAAACTGTTGCAGAAAAGAGGAAAATCCCAGGTTGCAAAAAACTCCCTTACCAGCCTCAGTAAGAAACTGAGATCCCTCATAAAATCCTCCAAAGCTAGTTACAAAAATAAAATTGCCAAAGATTCCAAAGACAACCACAAGGCATTCAATAACTATGTCAAGAATGTAAATGGTAATGCTTAGATCTGCTCTGAGCTGAAACAGAATGGCATTAAATATACTGATCCTAAGGATATTGCCAATATCATGGCAGATCGATTCAGTGCCAACTTCACCCGACTCTCACCCCCTAAATGGTCCATCTCAATACTGGAAGATTGCCAAATTCCAGTAATAACGGCCACACAGGTAAAAAACGCACTCTCCAAAGCTAAGAATACAGCATCCATGGGACCAAATGACATCCCAGGCTGTGTACTACATGAACTACAATATGAACTGGCACCTCACCTAAATGTCATGTTTAATCATAGCCTCACCTCAGGTTTCATGCTCACTGAGTGGCGCAGAGGTACAGTTATCCCACTCCACAAGGGAGGATCCACTTTGGATCCCAGAAACTACCGTCCCATCAATCTGATGAGCCTTATCTGCAAGGCCATGGAGCATATTATCATGGAACTTATAAACAAAGACATTGGCAACCTTCAAACACTGGACCCCACCCAGTTTGGGTTTGTGAAGAGCCAATCTTGTCTCCTGAACCTGATTGACTTCTTCGAATCAGTCTCCAGAGCCATGGACAAGGGTAAGGTGGTCCACACAGCCTATCTAGACCTTGCCAAGGCCTTTGACACCATCCCCCACTCCAGAATCATAGATAAACTTACTAAGCTGGGCATTAATCCCTACGTCACCCAATTGGTTGCTAACTGGCTTACTGATAGAACCCACACTGTAAAAGTAGCCAACTCCAAATCCAGCTCTAGACAAGTGACAAGTGGAGTACCTCAGGGTTCAGTTCTGGGACCTCTCTTGTTTGGCATCTACTTCTCTGAAGTACAGGCCAACACTAAGGGACTCTGGCTAACAAAGTTCACAGATGACTGCAAACTGGGAGCCATTATTGAATCCCAAATGATGTGGATACTCTACAGAAGGGCCTTACAGGAACAGATGCTTGGTGCCAGAGCCATGGGCTCAAGCTCAATGCCAAGAAATGTATAGTTATCCCCTTTGGGAAAAAAACATGTACCCGTGAATTAACATATAGGTGGCAGTACACTAAACACCAAAAGTGCGATAAGAGACTTAGGGACACAGGTGGACAGTGGTCTCACCTTTGATAACCACATCGCCACAACAGTCAGGAAATCCTTCTATGTGGCACAACTCATCACTAAGGGCTTTTCATCCAGAAAAAAGGAGGTCATTGTCCCACTGTACTCATCCCTCATTAGACCCATTATAGAATACAATGCACCATTTGGTATGTACTTCTCAAGACATCTGCAACAACTGGAAAGGCCACAGAAATACCTCACTAAAAGAATCACAGGCCTAAAGCAGATGCCCTATGCTGACCGCCTTAAAAAACTCCAGCTATACTCTGTCGCATATCGTCTACTCAGATCTGCTTAACATACAAGGCCATGTCAAACCCAGAGCTGTTGGACATGCTACACTTAAGGAAATCCCAATCCCTCAGGGCCACATGCTCCAGGGATCTAAGCCTTGTCATCACAATAAACAAAACATGCTGGAGGGATAGGTTCCTGACCCAGAGACTCCCCAGACTCTGGAATAGATTGCCCATACATGTCAAGCAGAGTGCCTCTTTGGCCCTCTTCAAAAGGAACCTTGACAAATGGATGGGAGAAAGGAAATTCACCCCGGGGATCACGTCAGTCACCCTGCTAGGCAGGGGTCCAGGGAAGTAAATAGTGTGGGAAGAAATAGCCAGGGAATTGTTATGGCTAGGCTTGTATAGGCTCTAGGGCTGATAGCCTAGTACCAACCTATGAACCTATAATGTAGGCTGGGTGGCAATTTTCTGCTTAAGGTCCTCCAGTGCTCTCTGGTGCTGTTCCAACCAAGACCATGTAACATTTTTGCTCATCATTTCTTTCAAAGGTGCTGTCAACTCACTGAAGTCTGGTATAAACTTGCCTAAATAGTTGACCATGCCAAGAAAATGTTGTAGAGCTTAAACATTATCCAGTGCTGGCATCTCTAGAATGGCTGCTTGCTTGGAGAGGTCTGGTCGCAAGCCAGTGTTAGTAAATAGATGACCTACACATGGAACTTCTGGTAGTCTGAATTTGTACTACAGAGGATTGAGCTTTAAGTTCACTTCACGTGCTCTGTCTAGAACTTTCTTAAAGTATCTGTCATGCTCTGCTTCACCACTGACTCCAACCAATAAATCATCTACTATTAAGGCACCAGGATAACCTGTAAAAATTTGCTCCACTGCACGCTGAAAGACTTCACTTGCAGAATTTATTCCAAATGGCATCCTAAGGTGATAGTAGTCGGTAGCGAAGATTTGCAATCAAGCATCACTTGCCAAAATTAACTTTTTTTCATCCAAGACAGAAAAAAAAACTGTGGCATTTGGTATTATGGCTGTATCTTCCTTGACTGTATGCATAGGATGATGTGGTCTCTTTAATGCTTTGTTCAAATCTTGTGGGTCAATGCATAATCTGATTTCGTCTGAGCCTTTTTTGTGGGCTTCTACCATGGACGACACACATTTGGTAGGTTCAGAAACTGGACAAATTACATCTTGCTGCACCATTTTATCCAACTGAGCTTTGACTTTATCTTGCATAGCTATTGGAACTTTTCTTGTTGTTCTGACCACTGGACTGATCTCTATGTCTAACTTCATAGAATACACAAATGAATAAACAAACACTAGTGGACTCAACACGAAGATGGTCAAGGTTTAATCAGGCCCACATAAATACCAAGCCAGTCCAAGTGAAAAAATATGCCAAAAAGATTCGAAAACTATAAAACCTTTTATTCGAAAACCACAAGACAGATGAGCGCTTTCACGTACCACAATGTACGCTTCCTCAGAATACACAAATGGACGTTTGCCTAACTTGTTATCGAAAGCATCTGCATACTCTGAGAAAACAGCATCAGTAAAATTGGAACTGGGACATGAGTTTATATGATGAACTTCTTTGGTAAAGGAAAGCAGATTCATTCTCAAACAGTCTCTGAGACCCAACAATGGCTGCACAGGTGTTCGGACTACATAGAATAACAAGCTGTAACAGTTCTTAGCCAAACAGCATGAAAGCCCCACTGAGCCTTCAGTTTGAATTTCTTCACCTCCATAAGCAATACGTTTATCACAAGTGGGCACATTAAGTTACTCACCAGCTCTCACTTTAGCAAATGTTTCTGCTGACATAACATTACACATTGAACCAGAGTTTACTTTGAGCTTGGTGGATTTACCATTGATCTGGGACAGTGCAAAACACTTAATTCTTTGCCAACAAATCTACTGCATCAGCCTTTTCACCAGTTACTGATACACCATCTACATAGAACGTAGGGTTGCTGCTCTCTATATGACCAGCTTGTTTTCTTAAGTGACATTTCTTTATAACTGTGTGAGGTTTACTTGATTTGCAAACTTTTGAAAATGGTTCCATTTTTTACACTTGCTGACTAAATGCTAAGCACTTTTCTCTTTTAGAGTCATGACTGGCATGACAGTTAAAAATAAAATTGATTTTGGTTTTGCTGACTCACCCTTGAACTGCACTGATCATGTCCTTCTCACTGAAATACTCTTGGAACTTGCTGGAAAACTAAGGGTTTTACCTGCCGCATTATAATGCAGCAAACTCATAGTGCATTGAAATACCAGTGAAGGTCTAACCCAAATGAGTGCTTAACAAAGTTCCTTCAAAACTACGTTAGGCAGGGAGAAGTGTGAAGTGACCATCTGTTTGGAACACATTTAATTTGTGTAATGTTTGCGTCAAGGCGGCAAAAGAGTTACAAGACTGAATAAATGAATGAGTGCAGCCTGCATTTCCTGTATAGGATTGGACTGGACAGTTAGATAGTGGGTAAGAGGTGATTATGTTATGAGGAAATGTTGTATGGTCATTGTGTGGATGCATTTGATATAGTATATGCACTGTGTACTGGAATCCATTATCAGTGTACGTATACAACCTTCTCCCCATCCCGCTCAGTCCTGTTGGGGAATAGCACCCATACATTGTTTAGCTGTATATTGTTTTCCCCCTTGGAGTATGCATAACTCAGCATCTTTTCATTCCATTTTGTGTACCGATCTACATGAATGGTACGGGACAGTCAGGCATACTGTGAGGGGTACAAAGAAGTTTCAAGGAGAAGAGTCATTTTCAAGATTTGATCTTCTTTGGGTTTTCAGTCTTTTTTTCTGACTTTTTCAGCACTCAGCATTTCGAGTGCTGATATTTCAGTAGGCAGATGTATTTTTATTTATTTATTTATTTATTTTGTGCAATGTGCACTTCTTTAGCCTATATCAAGAGCATTTGTTGGTACAGCCTCTGTGTTTTTTTTTTTTTTGCTTTTCTGGAAAGTAAAACAGAATAGACAGTAGCATACAGAATACTTTCCTTTATAGCCATAACCTGATGTACTCAGATAAAAACATTTTTAGGAATAACTTTTAGGAATGCGTGCCATATAAAAGTTGAGTCTGTAATTGTCTGAACTAATATCTACACCAAAAATATATATAAAACTTGCTTAAAAATAAAGCAAACCTCTTAACCTGTTAGAGCAAGAAATATGGACGAAGTCAAATGTACAAGGAAAATGGACAGAGTACTGAGTTCACTCTAACAACGACACAAAAGTACCAAAATAGTAAAATAAAAAAGTTGCAGAGTTCCATGACAGATTTACCTTTTATTTATACAAAAAGAGCATAACCGCTTTCGCGATCTACCCAGATCGCTTCTTCAGACTGTATCATGATATCTCGCAGTAAAAAAAAAAAAAAAGAAAAGAAAATAGAATGGCTGGTTAAAAAATCTAACTGCAGGCAGTCAATCAGTATCTGGTCTTGTAAGTGAAAAGACTGTTTACTCATATATCACTATGCTAACTTACAAATAAAACTGACATCAGCTATGTTCATGACTTCAGCTGAATGTTCAGCTTAACCAACGCAATTTCTAAGTTCCCATGTGCATAGAATCAATTGAAAAGTTAAACTCTTCAACAAATGTTCCTCAAACTTTGTCTTTTCATTAATCCTCTTCCTCCTGCGGCAAAAAACAAATGCCAAGCTGACAAAATCAGACGACTATCTTATTATCTAAGAACATGAAGTGAGGCTGCTAACATCAGTTCTTGATTTATTCACCCTAAAAATCAAACAAACACTTTCTCAAACTTGCAGACATTGAAACAATATGAAAATATATAAAGATAAAAAAAACAGTCACTCAGTGGTGCTTTGGGCATATTGGCAGTGTCTTCTCTGTTGAATCTGCATGTCCTTTTGCTGTCTGTATTTTTTTCCAGGTATTGTATATATTTTCCACATCCCTAAAACAGGTATCTAGTAAACTGGTGATCCTCCAAATTGTCTGCCAGTGTGCATATGTGAGCGCGCACGTGTGTGTGTGTGCGTGTGTGTGTGTGTGTGTGTGTGTGTGTGTGTGTGTGTGTGTGTGTGTGTGTGTGTGTGTGTGTCAGACTGTCTGTTTGTCTATGAGCTCTGTGTTGTTTGACAGACCAGTCAGGATTAGTTTCTGACCTGTGCCCACTGAGGAATAGGAAAGTATCTGGTGCCCCTTTATCCCTGTATTGTACTGAGCAGATTATCTGAAAATAACGAATTCATGCATGAATGAAATGAATGTTACAGATCTTTTTGAGACAACAAGACATTAGGGTATTTTGCCATTCAAACAGGATCTACTGAATCACTTAACTTCATAACCTAGTTCGCATCTTTCAAGTGAATGTGCTCAGACAGTTGTTCACCTCCTGAAAACAGATCTACTATTTCTACCACCTGAAATAATAAGGATTATTATCACTCATATTCAGATGTGTAATGATTGCATTTGCTTCCTCTATAATTTTTCATGCACGAAGCTGGTCAGTGATTCTGAACTTAAGCTGACATGCAGTCTAGCCTATCAGTACGTTTATCAGAAGACATTAAGTAAATCAGATTACACATATTACTTACTCGAAAGCCAATGAATATACATGTTTTATCAGGATATAAACTGTAATTAATACATTTTATATATTTGCAGAAGTTAAAGTTCTGACATATAAAAGTAACATTTTTGTAGTAAATGCATGGTAGTTGGTTGTCCTTTGCAAAATGCTATTATTGTTCATGCTGTTTTTTTTATATCAATTAACTAGATCTGTTTCCAAGAATATTATATAACTCAGGAAAAACTACAAAATAAACCACTTGTTAGAGACCACCTGATTTATTATTTGTTGACTGGGAAAGTCCAACTAGGACAGAGCTTATTTTCAGTAGAGGCCTGGGGAGAAATGCTCCAGACGCAAATCTTTGGAATGTAAGAGGAAACAGGAGTACCCAGAGAAAAACCACATGAATGCAGGGAGGACATGCAGACTCAACACAGAAGGCACCCCAGCCAAGAATCAAACCAAAGAGCCTCTTACTGTAAGGTATAAACATTAACCACTGAACCACTGTGCCGCCCAAATGATTGAAGCAGCTTGCATCAAATAAAAGTGTGGCTGTGTGAAATGCTACTGACACCATTATTAGAACCCATGGTATTCTCAGATGTATCAAAGCTCCAGCATGAAATACAATACTGACATCTGGTAGCAGTAACTTCATTTAAGTCAATACCTCAGGCCTAAATTTTAATGCCCCATCAGCAAGTGTCAACTCAGAAAGTGGGCGGATTTGTACAGGATCGAACAGCGGAGGAAGATGTTTCTACAGATAAAGTTGTTGCCCCCTTCACAGAAACATTGCAGAATAATTGAACATGGAGGAAAAATAACCTAATTATTATATTAATGTCTTTCGGCTTTTCCCAGTTAGAGGTCGCCACAGCAGAACTCAGGTTCGCTAATGATTGGCAGTAGATTTTTACGGTGCCGAGTTGCCAGCACACCCATTCACGCACACACCTACCTGCATGTCTTTAAATGTCGCTTGATCACAGGGAGGACATGCAGACTCCAATCAGAAGGCGCGCCAGCCGCAAACTGAATGGGAGAACCTCTTGCTGTGAGGTGACAAATTATTATATGTTTGAAAAATGGATGTCAAGAAATTCACCCTAAAATAGAAACTTGAAATAAAAAACTATCTAAAAATCATTGAAGGTCTACTCTGTAAATACAAGTCCACAAGAAAATAATAAATAACAGCACAATCACCATGGCTGATGACATAAAAGTTGAAAATAATAAATAACAGCACGACCACCACAGTTTTATTAAACTTTTATATCATCAGCCATGGTGGTTGTACTGGTATTTATTATTTTCCTGCAAAATTGAAACTTAAGAAGTGAATTTCCTCATTTCCTTTTTGAAAATGTGTAACAGCTGGATATGATTAGTGGCCTGCTTGTAATGTTTCCTACTACGTGATTATTTTAGTTGCTTCTGTAAAATACTACTCCTTATGCCTGGCAGCACAAGTGGCATGACAACCTCAAAAGCTGCTAGATTATTTCTGCTAACAGCATTTAAAGCTTTTAGTTGGATTCCAATGTTCTTGTTGTGTGATTTCCATTTTGTGAGGTCCATCTAATTTTTTAACAACTATATTCATACGTAAGAATCTAATTATAGCAAGGTGAGTTTTCTTTTTTTCATTTTGGGAGTGTAATTAGGGTTCCTCATATATTATAAATGATATTATAACCGTTATAAATATTACATTAAATGTACATCTAGCATTATCATGTTAATAAAGTTTTGGTGAGCACACCTGAACCAGAATCACTTCTGGCAAATCTCAACTGAATCTTTTTTTGTTGTGAGCAAGAACTCCTACACACACCCCCATGTGAAGGAATACTCCCCAAACTTAAATACACATCTACTCCTAGGTTGCACAACAGTGGAGAAAAGGGAATTATCAACTCTTATATTTTTTACTGAAAAGGCATTCAGAGTAACCAACATACCTGAGGACGATGTCACAATATGAGCAAAAAATGACTTCATCAACTGGCTGTCTTTCTAGTGCCATTCTAAGTGGATCTCATATTTGACAGCTTGAAATGACATGGTTAACATGCAATTATGTTTTTCCATGAATGGTCTGCACCTTTACCCACTAGGCTTTCAAATATTGACTAAAACAGTATCCAGCCCCATAATGCCTCTTTTAGGCAATGACAAATTGACAATCTTACTGACACAGCAAAATCAACTGAACTTAAAAGTGTTATTGCTCAAAGTCAAGACCCTAAATAAAAAAAAAACAAAAAAAACAAACTACACTCCCGGCAAGCCCTCTTCACACTGTAGACATATGTGCAGTTACATAGACATGGTCTGTGCAGTTACCTAGACATGGTCTGTGCAGTTCTCCAGACATGTTTTGAAGTGGCAGAGAGTACCCCAGCAGTGCAAGGTTTCCATGCCATCCACAATTTTAGACCAGTAGCTGAACAAACAAGGGCTAAAGATGAAGGTTTCTTAATATACATCAGTAACAAGAATACCTCTGGGGAGACAAACAGGATGACATGCTGGAGTTCCTTCATGTGCAGATCATCATAGACAAAAATCTGGTACCATATCCTAGCCCGTTATAGGGCACCCTCCAAATCTGAAGAAGTTCACAATGCATACTTAAACCTACTAGTGACATTTACCATCCAAGCTAACACCGACTCATGGGAGACTGTAATTACCTCTCTATGGACTGGGGATCATGCATGACTTCAAATCCACAAGCACAGTGATTTCTGGACTTTGTAAATACAAACATCCTTGACCAAACAGTGCATATTCTCACTAGATGCTCCAATATAATGGGCCTAATGCTGACAAATATGGGACAAAGCTGCACCCCCCCCCCCCATGTTTCATCTTCCTGGTAAGGCCACACCATCTTCTTGCCCCTCCAAACAGCAAGAACAGAGCAGTCTATGTTGAATTGTTCTCAGAACCTCAGTACAACCATGTCAATGGCTACATAGAGGATGCCCAGAACTAGCCCCAGAAACAAACTGCCCTGGTGGCATCCCAAATTAAACAGGATATACAACAAAATGAATAAAATGTTGGCAAAATCATGAACAGTAATTCCCATGATGATAAAAACTGTCATCAAACTAAATAGCCAACTAAGTGGGCTAGGAGGGGCAAGTAAAGCCATCTTTAAGGTAAATGATAACCACAAGGTCATCTTCAGCTTTGTCAGAAACCTCAAGGGCAGCACACAGGAATGTGCTGAACTGATGGTTAACAGTGCCAGATTCACAGAGCCTGGCTATACAGCAAACCTGTTAGCAACAAATGAAATTCCAGCTTTAACCCTCTCTTACCCCCAAGCATCTCTCAAAAAATATAAAAACTAGAAGGCATGGGCTGGCTGTGCTCACTAAGCCAATAACACTGGCTCAGTGTGCCTTGATAACATCCCAGGATGCCTCTTGAACTGTATAAAATATGAGTTATCAAACCCCTGTAGTCATTATTTAATGATATTCTTAAAACAGGCTTTGAAGACTGTGATGGTCATTTCTCTTCATAAGGAAGTACCATCAACAGATCATGTTTGCAAAGCCACAGAATTAATTATCATGGAAATTATCAACAAGGACATAGGCGAGCTCCAGACATTGGATCCATCCCTGTTTCACTTTGTCAAACATAGGTCATGCTTAATGAATGTGGTGGACTTCTTTGAAAACGACACTAAGACATTGGATGAGGGGAAAATGGTACATACTGCCTACCTAGATTTGGCTAAAGCATTTGACACTATACCCCACTGAGGCATCTCCAAAAAACTTACAGAACTAGGTATAAACCCTTTTTATAATATGCTGTCTAGCTAGTTGGCTCAATGATAGGACTCAGAAGGTTAAAATCAGTGAGGCTACCTCCAGAAAGAAGAAAGTCAGCAGTAATTTCCCCCAGAGCTCTGTACTGGGCTCACTCATTTTTTATATCTACTTCTCTGATGTCAAAGCCAATATTAAAGGCCTCTGGTTAACCAAGTTCAAAGATGATTGTAACCTGGGAGCAGTCACTGAATCTCCCCAAGATAAGAACACCCTTTAGGATGGTCTAACATAGACACACTTGGATGCCAAAGCCATGGCTTAAAACTCAGTACCAAGAAATACACTATAGTACCTTTTATGAAGTTGGCCACCCGGGGTAACTATGCCATCAAGTAAAACATCCAGTGAAGTTAATTCACTAGACAGGGATCTGGGAACTCAAATAGATAGTAATGTAACCTTCCTCTAGTATATGCCCAAGGTAATAAGAACATTCTTCTATGTTGCTCAACTTGTAAACTAGGGCATGGCATCTTGGTCCAGAGAGGTCATCATATCACTGTACTCAGCCCTCGTCAGACCCATCATAGAGTGTAATGCTCCTATCAGTATGTACCTGACCACACATATTCAGCAACTAGAATGTCTACAAAGGTACCTTACAAAAAGAATACAGGGAGTAAACACAAGTTCCTATGCTGATCACCTCAAAGCCCTGTCTCTTTACTCGGTTTCATAGCGACTTCTGAGAGGTGATCTTTGCCTGACATACAAGGCATCACTGTACTGTGTTTTGATGAACCTTTTGCACATCTGAAAAATAAACATCATCAGAACTACTAGATTAAAAGATGAAAATTTGCCTTGTGACATAAATAGGACATGTTGGATAGACAGATATGTTTCTCAGAGAATTCCCATTCCCTATAACAAGCTCCCCATCCAAGTGAAGGAGTTTCTCCCTATCTCTTTATAAGGGCAACTTGGACCAATGAATTGAAATTTGAAAATTCTCCCCTGGTTTTGATACCTATGATAGAGGCAGTCAGTAAATCACCACTGTATAAATCAAATTTGTGGGTCATATTTGAGTTACACGGCGAGGCTTATAAGGGCCGTAATGGTGTTTTGCCTATTAAATACCTATGAAGGTATGAATCTGAATCTATGAACCAAGAGTCTTCCCTCATGTCATGCATATGAATACAAGTGCATCTTATATTGTAAATATATATATATATATATATATATATATATATATATATATATATATATATATATATATATATATATATATATATATATATATATATATCTAGTTTGTAATACAGTTGACAATTATCCCGACCAGAAGAAAAGGTAAAATGCAAACTGTGATAGTAAATGAATGGGTACTCATAACTAAGATTGGAAGAGATCAGACTGAGAGTTAAATAATGGGAAGAAGAGAACAGGATGAGATAGGGTGCAACATAGAGAAACATTTTGAATTAAACAAATATGCAAATAGGCTAGGAAAGAAGTAACAGTAGAATGTGGTGGAAAGAGCTGAATTATGAGGCTGTAAGAATAAACCGGCAAAACACAGAGGACTGACATCACATGAACAGCCATTTGCATCCTGGTATGGTGAAATGGGAGTTCATTATTTAAGTGTCTAGAGTGGTATAAACAGTCTCCCATTCCAAAAGAAATATATAGTTGGTAAATCGGTCCCCAAATCACAAACCATTTTGTTTCTAGTGTTGCTGTATTTGACTGAGTACTGTTCATGCAGATTGTATTCATCAAAACTATACTTAACCTTTCTGCTCTTTTGGCAGTAAATTGATTTAATGAATTGGTCCTTCAGTCCCAACAGTATCTTCCTAACACTTTAAAGCCTTGCAAGATTAGTGACTTTATTAAACCTTAAGATTACCCAAGACAGGCAATATAGTCTTTCTTTAAAAACTGATCATTTATTTTTTAGGTTAAATTTATTGCAGACGAATTGTTTACAATAATGTGAAGCATGTAAACTGAGTTTTTACTAAACTAAGTGACATCCCACAGAGGATGCACTGTTAAATGATATATTATATTACATTATATTATATTATATTATATTATAATTGTTTTTATTTTGTTTATTTTAAATTTCTTAACTGAGGTAGAACACTGATCACATTGGACCTCTTCCAGTCTCAGCTTGGGGAAAACACAATTGTTACAGAATAGTTATATGACATTATATACAGAGCGAATGACAAAATGCAATTTAAAAAAAAAAAAATATATATATATATATATATATATATATATACATATATATATATATATATATATATATATATATATATATATATGTATATATATATATATATATATATAAAAAGGTTTACTATCAAATGTGTGACAAACAAAATAAAAAAATGAGCAATACAGTGAAAAACATCACCGAACACAGAACAGGTCAGTATGTCTGTGATATTAATAGAACTAGTTGTTGGAACAGATTTGTGTCCCAGACACTCCCCCATGTGTGGAATAGACTCTCTCTCCATGTCAAGCAGCATACTCAATATCCCTTTTAAAGTGCAACTTGGATAACTGGGTGGGAAACAGAAAATACACCCCTGGGATTATACCTGTGTCCTTGCTAGACAGGGTCTTTGGGTGCTGACTTGTCTAAACTTGGCATAAACTCTTGGCTAGGCTTATAATGGTCTCAGGGCCAATAGCCTGGTTATTTTCTATGACCCTATGATTCTATGATCACATGTCGATTATTGGATTTGGCATTATTCAACATACTGTTTACCCTACACCTCTCTGAGCAGTTACTGCAGTTCTGGTTGTGAGCAGTAGGAACGTACTGCACAACACTAAACTTCCTATTTCTGCAGGGGGCAAGCCCCCCAGCACCCCTCATAAAGGGCTGCACCCCCCATACCCCCTGAAAATTATATATTCCAACTCTGAGATTGTGCTACAGTGGGGAAAGAGGTACATTTCCTAATCGGCACTATACTGCAATCTCTACTAACAACACCAACCGCATATGTGCGAATCAACAGTGCATTTGCTGACTGGGACCTCAGACACCTGAAGGTTTGACAGCATGGGATTCAGCCAACCAGAATTCGACATCCCGTGGTCGCCGAACCTTCACCCATAATTTTGATAGTAAACCTATTATAAACACAGTGAATATCATAGTTGGTTTGAGGGGATAAAGGCAACAGATAAATGACATTATATACAAAATGAGAGAAAAAGCACAATACATACATGCATTATATATAGATAGTGGAAATCAGAGCTGGCATACTGAAAGAATCACAATCAAAAATAGAGTCAGAGCAAAGTACGTAGACAGAAGAAAGGAATAAAGAGGTAAGAGAGATTGCAGTTGCATTTTCCTATAGTTTTGAAATGAATATAATATATTAATAATGTATAGCATCTTACTTGAATTTACTTCCCATCATCAGAGGACACCTCATCAAGTCTCACTCCTTCAAAACCTACAACTCAACTGCTCTAATATAGTGAAAACCTAAAAAATAAAAGCTAAAGCTCAACACATACCCTTGTAAAGTCAACAATCCCTAATGTAACTCAGGAACTAAAAAAAAAAAAATACTAAAATGCATTCCTTGTACACAGCACACCCCTTTCTGTTTATGTGCACATGTGGGTTCCATAGTCATGGTAAAAGGGGAACCATCAGTACTCCAGACTGACCACTCTCTTCCATATTTATACAATGCTGTGATTCCCTTCCAGTTAGAAATAAGAACCACAGTTCAAAGGATGGCACATTTATCTAACCCTAATGTCAACACACAGAACTCAGTTAAACAGAATTCAATAAATATTTCATCAATGGCATTACTCCTTCTTTTTAAATAAAAAATAGAAGAATCGTGTAACAATACCGTATAGAAGAATAATTGTATTAATTTTTTAATCGGACAGATGACTATCCAGGTAAGTAGTGTACATGTTGTTGAAAGAAATGTAAACAGCATATAAAAATCAAAAACGTTAAGACATATTTACTATTGCTGTGTTCAAATAAGATGTTTTCTACGGGAGTTAGTTTTATTTGTGGCTTTGTAAAGTGCTGAGGAAAATAAAGATAAAAGAGGGGGTTTATGCAAACTAACAGTAATAGGTCAATAGGTCCATAGGATCTTACTGACCTTACAGCTAAGTATACCATCAGGAAGATCAGCCATGTCACTCGATTAATACCCGTGAGAATAACAATGCCCTGCACTACCACAACAGAGGTTCTCGTCAATACAAAGGAGATGTGGAGTCAATAATTAATTAAGGTTCCTGAACATATTCCTTAATGTCTAAGGGCCTTGTTATGTGAGTAGCAGTTAAGCATTGTTGACGGTGATTTACAGATGTATTTGTCTCCTACTGCCCTTGACACGTTTATTTATTTATTTTTTTGTTTGTTTTCTTAGCAGTTATTCACTCATTATTTATTATAGTGATATGTAAAGGCTTGAACTTATGCTATTCATTCTTCTTTGAGATCAAAAGGTAGTCGAAAATGATTGTCACTTACCTGCTTTAATAACAGTTCACTCATTCTCTGACTTGGTGCAACTTCAGATGACCAATATGGTTAGTCAGAAGGGGCTTGCCCCTGCATATGCAATTCTTTAAGCTTACTATTACAATTATATTATTTGAATATTATTTATTGTGTTGTATTGTGTCGAATTGCATTGTATTGTGTATTAGTGCTGTGGCTCTTTTCATCTGTATGAGTGTTGCTGTGGTCTGAGTATAGACCATGGCTCAAAAGGGCTTTGGAGTCAGTCCACAGCCCAATTTAAATAAACAGATGCAGTTTACTATCTGCATATTTACTTGTATGTCTGACCTCTTCTGCTACATATGTGCAGAGCAAAAAGGCATTTGAGTTAACAGGATTTGTACTGAAATCTATAATCTTTTGTGTTAAGATGTTCTTACATTTAGAGGAAACTTGGTGGACTCCTGTGCATCTGACCCCTACATCCTAGGTAAGTACAAGCAAGAACTGGCTGTGTTTGTGTTAGTTCTATTAATTGGATTTATGAGATGATGTAGAGCGCTATGCCATATAAGGTGCAGCATGATAGCTGTCTTCCACAGGATGCTCTTCACTAGCTAAACAATCTACATTGTGAACATTACCTGAGTAGACAGACGTTATGCCATGACTATAGGATGTAAAGTCCCTGTGCTACTCAGGAAATATTCTAATTAAACATGAATGCATCTATCTTTGTGAATCCCTCACTTATACCATATTGTGTGCAGCATAAATAACGATTTTCTGTAAAGCAAATAGCAGTATGCTAGAGAGAAGAAAGTGATGTTATTTCAAAAAGAAAGTGGTACAGTCATTATTGCCTAATTTTAAAAATCTAGGAACAGATTAGCAGAGCCTGTTGATGAGATTACTACCACTGGCAGATTATCCCCTATGGCATAAGCTCCCTCTTCATGTCGCACAAGGTAACTGCCTAGCTGTCTTTAAAACTAGTCTGGATGAGTGGATGTAGACCAAACCGTTCACTCTTGATCTAGTTCAAGTCCTTACAGATGGGGATTAAGTAGTGGGAATTGCAGAGGCTAAGCTTCAAACGGTCTACCCAACTAATGGCCTAGTATACGCCTATGAACCTATTTGTTTCTGTTTTTGTGTATGTCCATATCAGTGCTGTTGCATTCTAATACTTAGTTACCAGTTACCAGTAATTCTGTAATCAGGAAACTGTTGAAAAAATAGTCCTGAATAGACTTGAATACATCATAGTCCTTTGATTATTATATGACAAATGTTAAAGGGAGTAGTTTGAGATGACTTTGTGGTTCAGTAAAGACAGAGAACCTTAGATTCTATCCACAAATTACAACATTTTTGTATTAAATCCCTTCAAATCTTCAAAATAAGTCTCCAAAGTTTTTGGATTAAATCCCTTTGAATCTTCAGAATAAGTCTTCATATTACATCACTTCAGATCTTCAGAATAAATCTTGTGTTAAATCCCTTCAAATTTTCAGAATAAGGTTTCATATTAAATCCCTTCAAGTCTTCAAATCTTAGCTTGGATTGAGCTGCATCCACCACTTGAGCTGCTCATTCTGGCTGGGGCCTCTCAGCTTCCCTAGGTTGCTTTACTTTGGACTAAGCTGCTTCCATCACTTGGAACTTTTACTTTTATTAATCATTATATGACTGATCTTTTTTAACAGAGAAATAATGTCTGCTGTTATGTTTATAATGATACCCTCAACCCCCCACCATTTTCCTAATAGTAGTAGTACTACTACTGATAATTTTAATCTAGTTTACTAATAGTTATGCTTCCATTTTCGAATGTCTCCCACTACATCACAGTACATTCATCATAACTATGCCTGAGTTTCAATTTGGAGTCCTGCTTGTTAAATGCATCTAGATATTCTTGATGTGATTCAATATCAGCAAGTGCTCCGATGATTTTATTTTTATCTTGCAGCCATCATATCAGACTGATCAGATGCAGAGAAAGCAGGAAACAGAAAAAAGTAGAAAAAAGTATCCCCCCAAAAATTGCTGGGGCACAACCTTACTGACCTGGATCTGCCATACTTACAATAAATTATAAGTGCATATTGCTTTCATTCTAATAAACAGCTATCAGGGATTGATGTGGTGATCTATCCATAGGTCATTAACAAAACCAGAGTGAAGTATTAAATCACGTCGACTAGGTACGTTTAACTATATATATGGGATACAGGTATTCTGGGGGCTATAACCAAACCTGCAGGTTGATAAAGACCCATAATGCTTACTAGGCTCTGACATGAAGCCAGGCCACAATCTATGAAACAAATTGTATTTTACATTAGTGTCATTTAATGGTTGTAAAACTGCATCCTTCAAAGGACTTGCTAAAAACACTTTCAGGGCTGATAGATCCAAGGCTTTTATATTGTCTTCTTGTACCAAATCTATGTGAAGGACCAATACAAACTGCTAGATAGTATACGCATAGAAAGGTGCACTTAAGACATGTATAAAATGAAGGCAACAACTGAAGATGAAAAGATTTCTTTGCATTAGTTAACAAAAAAAAAAGCCTGAAGTGCTATCAGGTCCCAAACCAAATGAGGCTCTTTTTACTCAAAGCATTAGACACCTTTTCTCTCTTTAAATAAATGAGAACATCCCATGGTTACCCAGCATAAATCATGCGACCAGCACCTACTTAATAAGGAGCTGACAGAAAACACGTTGCACTATTCCTCGGCCAGTGTATCAGCCTGATTAGAGGAAATTAATTTCAGAGGTAGATCCATTGTCATTGTCATATTCTGATTATTTTCATTTCATTTATTATACTATAATCATAAGGATATTTCTAACATTCAGATATAAGTATATGTCTAATCAAACACTGCATAGTCACACACCTCACTTATATACACACACACACACGCACACACACACACACACACACACACACAGACACACACACACACACACGTGTGTATATATATATATATATATATATATATATATATATATATATATATATATATATGTTTAGTATCAATATATCTAATGCAAAAATAATTTCCATTCGACATATCGAAGTGAAAACTTGAAAGTCAAAAAAAAAAATCACAATGTCAAATCTGCTTATTGAATTCAGCAGACTCGACACTGTTTTCAAACACAGCCCCTGATGTCCGCATAGGAGCTCATGTACAGTAAACTCCTATACCTGACATGTTTTTGAAGGGGGGACAAGCTACAGTGAGGAAAGGGATGAATTGCACTAACTGCACTATACCGCAATTTATGTACAGTTCTTCAAATTTATATTAGCGAATGCACAGTACATTCACTAATATAAATGTCTGAACATTAAGAAGGCACCCATATTAAACATTCAATACTGCTCCCCTACGCTACCCCCAATTCCCACCCATTTTGCTGCCACTAATCGCTTTCTTGCTCTACCCGCTCCGTTCGTCCTACGGGCTCACTCCGCTCCCCTACCCTACCCCCAGTTCCCACCCACCCCCACTACTCCTAACCTTATACTCATGTAACCACACCCCTTCTCCTACTCAGCCAATCACGACCCACTTCCTCTTAGCACTCCCTCCTACTACCTTTTGTATGTCTTAATTACTTAATTTGACCTTATTTATATAACACACCCTAACCTCTTTCTTAGCTTACACCATATTACTTTTATTTTCAGTTAAGCTATTAAATCCATCTTACTTCACTTATAAGTACCTTTATCCTTTAACCTATGCTATCTCACACCACTTTTCCTCCTTTCTCCCTCCATCTCCCTTATCTACTTCACTCCTCTATCCTTCCTTCACTTATAACACATCTATACCTCCACATGGACCCAACACATACATTCTTCTACCCATATATACTACTCTTAACAACAACTCTTGCTTCTCTTACAATACCTTACACATTAACCTCATTTGAACATATTTCTCTTCAAGAACATCTCCACCCCCTTCAAGGAACTCTATCTCTCTCTCTCGATAACTATCTCAACCATATTAACATAACTTCTACCTCCGTTTATATACTTCCAAAGTATCATAGATCTACCCATATTACTTACATTCTTACCAAAAAAAAACACAAATTATTATGATAAAATCTACAAGTTTATACACTATCCGCAACCACACCCACTACTAGATGGTGACATTCATCCTAACCCAGGTCCCAATACTGACATTACCAAAAAGCCCCTCAACCTAACTACTTCAAATATCTTTACACCAAATAGACCACCTAACTCCCTCCTAATAGCTCAACTTAACATCTGCAGCATTAACAATAAAACTTCCCACCTACATGCGCTCCTAGATGTTCACCATTTGATATTCTCTGTCTTTCTGAAACATGGCTAAAGCCCTCTACTCTCGACCAGGAAATCACCCCTCCAGGATATAACATCCTGAGATGTGATCGCAGCACCAAAAAGGGTGGTGGAGTAGCCATTTTGTATAAATCTGAACTACAACTTTCACCCTCCAATTTGTCACTTCCCTCAGTTCCCAACTCAGAAACCCTCACTGCAAAACTACAAATCAATAACTCCAAATCTATCTATATAATCTGCACTTACCTCCCCCCTGGAAATAACATCAATACTCTAGAAAACTTACTTAGTTACCTCACTTCCCACCTACCCCAAGAAACCATTATCTTAGGAGACTTTAACATAGACTGGAAAACATGTAATTCTCCCAATCCTACCAACCACATACATCTCTATGGATTTACACAAATAATAACCACTCCTACTAGAATCCATAAACAAAACAATAAAGAAACCATCTTAGACTGGATCCTTCTAAATAGTCATATTGATTCTTATAAGCCAGGAACACTCCCAGATGATATGAGTGACCACATGCTAACCTACATCATCAAACAAAAATCTTATACCCCCAACACAAATATTTTTCAAACCTCCCGCTCCAAAAAATACTTTAATCCAGAGAGCTTCCAAAACAATCTCATAGCATGTGACTGGTCTCCTATGTTTCATCTTGAACTTGATGAAGCAGTAACCTACTTCAATACTAGATTTCTCCAAATAATAGACTACCATGCTCCCTCTCGCTCACCCCGCATAAGAACCAAAACTGCCCCCTGGCTCACAAAGGAAACCAAGCAAAAGATACTTCTCAGAAATAAAATTTGGGCCAAATGGAGAACCTCCAGAAACCCAACAGATCACCTCTACTTTAAACAGTTACGAAATGCAACTAAGAAGGATATTCTCAAAGACAAAAAAGACTGTTACTTCCACCTACAACAAACCCACCATCAACACCCCCAAAAATTCTGGTCTAGCATTAACAAACTTCTTCAACCAGGACTAATTAAAACTCCTGACCCTACAGGTTTCGAACATAATAACTCTAACCAGATTCCTGATGCCTTTAACCACTATTTTACTGAAGCTATCCTATCCCCAGCTAACACATTACCTACCACCTCCACGCTCCCATCAAATACACCTAATACCTCATCACCTACCTTCCATATACACCCAGTACCTACATCCCTGATTGGTAACCTCCTTCAAAAGCTCAAGTCATGCACCCCCTCCGCAGACTGTCTTCCAGCCGAATACCTACAAATCACAGCTAAAGCCTTAGCCTACCCCATCTCCATACTTATAAATAGAACAATTTCAGAAAGCAAAATCCCTTCTCTGTGGAAGATCTCCCATATAATCCCTTTCCACAAAGGTGGGTCTTCAACTGAGCTTTCTAACTTTCGGCCTATTGCCTTACTCTCTCCATTAGCTAAAGTAATGGAGAAATGTACACACCGACAACTGCTTGACCACCTACTACAAAATAATCTACTTGCCAATTGCCAACATGGTTTTAGGCCCTACCATAGTACAACAACTGCTCTGCTATCCTTCTCAGACTCTATAAACAAAAATCGTAACAATAACTACTTTTCTTCTGCTCTTTTCAAAGACCTTTCAAAAGCATTTGATATGGTGAACCATACCATACTTATCAACATTCGAAAAGCCCAATCACTTGACCCACAAGCATTACAATGGTTTATATCCTATCTACAAGATAGACAGCAAGCAGTTCTCTGGAATCATAACATTTCTTCATCCCTCTCTGTAAACATTGGAGTACCACAGGGCTCTATTCTAGGACCACTTCTATTTTCTCTGTTTATCAATGATCTACATACTAGTATTTCTCAAGCCACCTGTATACAGTATGCAGATGACTCCACCTTAATTTGTTCAGCCAAGACCATAACCTCTCTTCAGTGCCTCACCCAAACAGTATTTAACAGTGTTGAGAACTGGTTCACGAAACACTGCCTTCTTCTCAACCCCAAGAAAACCAAACTATTGCTCTTTTCTCCTACTCACAAGTCACCTCAACCACACTTCACATTAACCTCTAACAATGGAACTATCATATCCCCTGATACTACAACCCTCCTGCTGGGTGTTACAATTGACAACAACCTTAGCTACAATGACCATATTAATTCCACTATAAAGACTGTTAACAAAAAACTAGGGACCTTATACAGAATAAAATCCTTCCTTACCCCTGCAGCCAAAATTACTATAGCCCAAACCCATCTAATCTCTACCCTGTTCTATGCTTCTGCTAAATATACTAATCATTCCAAAACCAACCTTTCCAAACTCTCCACCAGCTATAATAACATAGCCAGATTTGCTACTGGTACCCCATATAGAACTCATCATTGCCACAACCTCAAACAACTGGGTTGGTTAGAGCTACAAAACCAACTACTTTTTCAACAACTTGTTATCTCCCATAAGATACTCTACTACCCCAAGCATACCCATATAATCATTAATCTCATCTCCTACATTCAGCAAATAAACTTAAAATCTCTTCCATTAAATCCAACAACAAAGCTGGGGACTCAATCTTCACAAACACCGTAGGAAAGAGCTGGAATCATCTTCCTTCTGAACTTTCCAACCTTACTTCTACTCTGCTTTATAAGAAGCATCTTAAAGAATATCTTAAATCCCACTGGCTTTGCCCCTGCTCTAACCCTGACTGATATCTCTTGCCCCTGCACTAACCCTGACTGATATCTCTTGCCCCTGCTCTAACCCTGACTGATATCTCTTGTCCCTGCCCTAACTCTGACTGATATCTCTTGCCCCTGCTCTAACCCTGACTGATATCTCTTGTCCCTGCCCTAACTCTGACTGATATCTCTTGCCCCTGCCCTAACTCTGACTGATATCTCTTGTCCCTGCCCTAACTCTGACTGATATCTCTTGCCCCTGCTCTAACCCTGACTGATATCTCTTGTCCCTGCCCTAACTCTGACTGATATCTCTTGCCCCTGCCCTAACTCTGACTGATATCTCTTGCCCCTGCCCTAACTCTGACTGATATCTCTTGTCCCTGCCCTAACTCTGACTGATATCTCTTGCCCCTGCTCTAACCCTGACTGATATCTCTTGTCCCTGCCCTAACTCTGACTGATATCTCTTGCCCCTGCCCTAACTCTGACTGATATCTCTTGCCCCTGCCCTAACTCTGACTGATATCTCTTGCCCCTGCCCTAACTCTGACTGATATCTCTTGCCCATCCTGCTCTTTCTCAGAAAAAAAAAAAAAAAAAAATTCTGTTTTTTTTTGTTTCTACTCATGATATTTTATTCTAGCCTAAATGTTTCTAAATAACTCTGCTTAACCCTATCTTTTAATGTAAACATTGTATCAATTTTAATTTTACTGCATTGTTGTAATTATTGCTGCTTGGAGCTCTTCTCCCCAATCCTCTACTGAAAATAGACATGTATCCAGTTAGACTAGCCCGGTCAACAAATGTAAAATAAAATAAATAAATAATCTGTAGTTCAAATTTTTCATATGGGTGCATTCCCACCTCGACATTATAATAGTAAACCATCTATCTATCTATCTGTCCATCTATCTATGTAGATATGAGTTCTGAGGAAGTCTGCGTTTGTGCAGATGAAAGCGCTTAACTAGTGTCAGCTGTTTGTTACATTAAACTCCAGTTAGTTTATTTTGAACCGAGTGGTTTCTTTCATCTATTGATACGAGTGGAGACTTGGGCGTTGTGTTGTGGTATCGTATACCTTGTGGATTACCATCTTGTGATTGTGAACTGCTTTTAACGGAGAACTGTTTTAAACGGAAGGCTGTCTGTTTATTTGGATACGGTGCATTTCCGGCACATTTAGTTATTTTTTCTACACCACCCGGTGTAAGCTGCTGTTCAAGCTACGTGACCTCCGCTTGCTCCATTGTCGCTGTTTGGTTGTTTTGTCTGTATACAGTTTTCATTCATCTATCTATGTATCTATCTATCTATCTATCTATCTATCTATCTATCTATCTATCTATCTATCTATCTATTTCTATTTTCCAAATAACCACATCATTGAATGAAAAAACATCAAGATGAGGTTGCCGAAAAGTTAATTTAACTAACACCTGGATCACCATAATTTAATGCCAGGAAACTAACCAATTGGCCACTAACACTTTAAAAGAAAACTGAAGCAAATCTAACCCAACCGCACCCCCCAAATTAAATATACCAACTTCGAGATCACACTGTAGTGGAGAAAATGGCAAAGTTCACCATGGTGGCCAAGTTATTGGTTTCCTGGAGTTAAATTACATTGACCCAGATGTATGTAAAATTAACTTTTCAGCAACCTCATCTCAATGTTTTGTTGTCCGATGAAGTGGCATTTGGGAAAAAATAGATCTATATAAATATACATATATATATATATATATATATATATATATATATATATATATATATATATATATAGGAGCTCTACAGAATCCTGAAAGACCAAAATCCTGAGACAAAAATCCTGAAAACTCAAAATCCTGAAAACACACAGGATACCAACACACTATATTCCAGCACAAGTACATACAGAAACATATTACCCTTCAACTATACGGAGGGGGCACGCCAACCTGCACCCCACACCCCCTGCTACTTAAATATAACAACTCTGAGATTGTACTTCAGTACACTTAAGTGCAGTCTTGGAGTTGATATATTTCAGTAGCAGGGGGTGTGGGGGTGCATGGGGGCTACTCCCCTGCTTATATTTGGAGAAGAGTAATATAATATGGTTTATGTTTTATCTGTTTCTGTATGTACTTGTGCTGGAATATAGTAAGTGTTGGTATCCTGTGTGTTTTCAGGATTTTGAACTTTCAGGATTCAGGATTTTGCAGTGCTGATATATATATATATATATATATATATATATATATATATATATATATATAGATATAGATATAGATAGATATAGATAGACAGATATAGATATATATATTTAGATAAATAATATACATACATATATCTATATAGCTATATATATATATATATATATATATATATATATATATATATATATCTGTATGTATATTATTTAGCTCCTGACAGAAACAAAATTCCTAATTAAACAAATTAATTCTCAACTTCTCCGTAATTATCTGATTATTCAGTATTACACTTAACAGCATTTGGATAATACCAAACCATAAGTTTGGTATTAGTCATACCTGACTGGTAGACAGCATGCAGTACTATGGCAGGGCAAACTCTCCAGCCAGTTACCTCTCACACTTGGTGTCCCTCAAGGGTCCATACTAGGTCCACTACTCTTCTCTATTTTTATCAACAACTTCCACACTGCTATCCCTAAAGCCACCTGCATTAAATACACAGATGATTCCACTCTCATCTGCTCAGCCACCTCCCTATCCGACTTGCAAATCTTAACCCAAAATACATTTATCACTATCGAGAACTGGCTCACCAACCAATGCCTACTTCTGAACCCCCAACAAAACTAAACTTTTACTCTTTTCTCCCACTAGTAGATCCCCCACACTTTCATTCTCTATCACACCTAACAATGGTACCACTATTTCCCCAGATAATTACACCAAACTGCTAGGGGTTATCATAGACAATAATCTCAAATTTGACCTACAGGTCAACAAAACCATACAGACCATCAATAAGAAGCTTGGATCACTTTATAGAAACAAGACATTTTTAACCCCACTGGCTATGACTGCAATCGCCCGATCACACCTTCTTTCTACTTTTTTATATGCCTCGCCTGTACTCTCAAACCTCAACAAATTTGAACTAGGTAAGCTGTCCCATAGCTACAATCATATTGCCAGATTCGCCACTGGCTCCACCTACAGAACCCGCTACTGCCAGAACCTTAAACAACTTGAGTGCCTAGAACTGCCCAGCATAATTCAATTCAATCAACTCTTAATAGCGCACAACATTTTGTACCACCCTGAGGATACCCCCTCACTTAAAATTATTATTAAGCCATATAGCAACCTAAGATCCCTATGGTCAGCTGATAAACTACTGGTCCAAGCCCACAATGCTAATAACTCTGCTGGTGAATCCCTGTTTGCCAACTTCATTGACAAAACCTGGAATTCATTGCCAAACTATATAACCCTACGATCCTCCAAAAGTCTCTTTAAAAAAAGCCTCAAACAGTATCTCAAAGTGAATTGGCTATGCCCATGTACCAACCCTGATTAAGTTATAAACCAAAAGCATATTCTGCAATTATCATAACTTGTAACTGCATCACCAAGCTCTGCTTCCAATCTGATGTCTCTTACTTTTAATTGTCTCTCCATGAGAATTTTGAGTCCCTACTTGGCAACACTACTAACCCATTGTATATAATCACTTTATTTGTATGATTGTTTGCTAACTTCTGTGTAAACTATGTAAGTTTCTCTATGTGGAGCTTTTCTCCCCGGGCCTCCGCTGAAAATGGACATGTATCCAGTCGGACTATCCCGGTAAACAAATGTAAAATAAATAAATAAATAAAATAAGTAAATCCTATTGGAACATTTAGAACAGCCAAACACTTGTTTAAAAGCCAAATAATATTCTCTTAATTAAATGGATAGTTAAATAGTTACATAATCACAGCTGGACTTATATTTATTTCAAAATATAATTTATTCTTGTTCATCTAGTTTGCATGCTTTATAAATAGTATTAATTTGTGGATTATTACATGAAGTCTCAAATGATTCTTGACCCTAGAGTATTCTCTAAACATGCTGTAAAGCTATTTCTTTTTGAAAAGTAGTTTTAGCATCTTTATTTCTCGCCAAGAGACATCTCCTTTAATGGTAGTCCTTGTAGAGTATAAATGTTGAATAGCAGTCCACAGTATCTCCACTGCAGGCTTCAAAGGATTTTTGAAGGAGTCTAAACTTTTTATTGCCCGTTTCCATTTGGGTGAATTTACAGGATTGTTAAATTGATTAGTATAATCAGCATATATGCAGTTCTCCATATGAGCTGCAGTCATTCATTTTAAGCAGTGTTATACTAAAGTAAGTTGCTGAATGTCCGCACTACTCTGGCTACTGTGAGCATTTCTATTATAGTACAAGGTTAGCAAGTCACAGGCTTACAATGTTTTTACCTTACAATTGTAACCTCAAAGTTTGCTCTAATCTGGGAGCTATGAGAATATAAGAGATTTGTTTATATAGATCAATGTGTCAGCGATAGCCTACCATTTAATCTCAGGCTAGTTAAACTCTCCCATAGAAAGAACTAGCATTATATCTTAATACCACAGAGGTTACAGTATAAATATGCTGCTGAAATATGTTTGATGTGGGCCATCTGTTAAAGCTGATTAGCTGTAATGTACCTGTTTGAGTTATATTATTAACCAACATTAGGGCATGGACTGTCACCTTTCAGAAAGTCTATAATAAAAGCCGCTTTGTCTTATTATTATTTATTCTTATATAGCTCATGTTAATAAACTAAATGTCCCAAGTATTATTCTGTAAGTTTGTGATACAGAAACATTTTTGTTGTATTGCAGAATACTGTTGACACAGAATGTATAAATGTTGTTTGCTTGTAGACTTATTTGTTGAGAGACACCTGGGGGTGGGTAGAGATTAGGCATTGAAAATACAAGGGGTCAGAGGAGCAGACTATTAGCAGTGTCAGGAAAAAATCATGCAAGGCAACAAATGCCACTAATAGAGGGGCCAGCTGAGGTTTGACGTTTATGCCCCAGCAGTCTACAGGTAATAATGAAAGTGCTGAGATTGTTGGGAGTTAACAGTATGTGTAACTGGGATGGATAGGGTAGCAGAGTTATTGCAAATTTTAGATGAATTAGGTTGCATGAGTTGTTGAGTTTTGAGAAACTGGTGTAGGAAGTGCAGAGTCAGTTGGGTTTTGGGGATATGGGCAGTGGGGCAGGCATCTGTAGTTTGGAACCAGCAAATGAGCAGAAGACTCAAGAGTAGGGCAGACTGCTGGGGATAGTGGTTTAGAGTTTGGAGCACAGCTGGGAGGGTCTGGGTATTTAATAACCCTCATATTGCTTCTCCATAAAGAAAATATGGAAGGGTGACTATGCTAAAGCACTTGATTTGCTTGATGTGTGTGAGTGCACAGGCTAGTAGAGTCAGATACTCTGGGAACTAAGGATTTGGCAACCACAGTGGCTGTCTTGGGAAAGAGGACACCAGGTAGGTTTAGAGCAAAAACATGGGAGAAAAAAAGGTCATGAATTCCATGCTGTCTTTGCCCTATGTTCCCCAGATATAGTCATGATAACTGACACCTGGCTAAAACTCCATATAGAAATGAGAACATGCTTCCCAATGGGTATAGCATAGTCAGATCAGATAGGTTATCCAAACTGGGAGGTGGCATTGCCATGTTTAAAGACTCACTCAAATGGGTGCAAATAAACTCCACCCCTCCAGACAACCCCAACTATGAAATATTAACTACATGCCTAGAAATCAACTGCCATAAGTCTATAATTCTTATTGCTATACACCTTCTCCTGCTAACAATCTCTCTGATGGGCTTCTACCAACTTTTCCTAAATAACTATAATACTAGGAAACTTCAACCTAGACTGGCTTGGCTTACCTGTTCCTCCAAAAAGCCCACCAACATTATAAACATATATAACTTCTTTCAAATCATTAACTATCCCACTCACATAGATAAACATTCCAATAAGCAATGTATACTAGACTGGATTTTGATAAATAAACCCAGTATAGGTTATAAAGCCAGTTGCCTTCCAGATACCCTTAGCTACCACTCTCCAATCTTTCTTCTCAGGAAACGAATACACACAGCTAATAACATCTCATGCAAACACATCTGCACCAAAAAAAAAAAAAACTTATCTTCCTCTATATTCAGTACACTACTACAGCAATATGATTGGTCACCATTAAATTTCCTTCAGTTAGACCTCGCTGTACAGTACTATAATAAGGCATTCCTTGAAATAATTAATAACTTAGCAACCATGAGAAAAATTTGCACCAAATCCAAGCAACTACCATGGCGAACTAAAGAGACAAAACTTTTCCTCAAAGGGATAGAGCCTGGACTCTTTACCATAATAACAGAAACAAAGATAATCTAACCTCCTACAAACAACTAAGAAATCAAGCCAAAAAACACATAAAAAAAGACAAAAAAAAAAACATACTTCCAAACATGTCAGTGAAAACACCAAAAACAACCCTCAGAAATTTTGGCTAGCCATTAACCAACTCCTACACCCAGGAAAATATACTACCCCTGCACAATCAACCAACGGCACAACATAGGGAAATGCTACACAATTCAATATCCACATTATTAACTCTATAACTTCCTTGCTAAACAGCAGTGCAAATGTACCACTATCTATACCCAACTCCTTTGAACATAACTCTTTGTGCAAATGTACCACTATCTATACCCAACTCCTTTGAACATAACTCTTTGTGCAAATGTACCACTATCTATACCCAACTCCTCTGAACATAACTCTTTCACTCTTAAGCCAATCCAAACTAGTTACATAAGAAAACTCTTAAGTAAATTAAAGCCCTGTTCTCTTGCAGCTGATCAACTGCCCTACGAATTTCTGAAACTTGCTGCTGCAACCACCTACTACCCAAATCTTTTCAAATCAACTACCCTATCTTTGAACAGTATGTACCTCTCCTCTGGAAAATATATAATAACCCCTCACAAAGGTGGACCCTCCACTGACATTTCTAATTATAGACCAATTGCCATTTTCTCTCCATCAGCCAAAATCTTAGAAAAATGCATACATCAACAAATCCTTGACCACTTCCTTAAGAACAACCATTTATCCAATGCTCAACATGGTTCCCAACCCAGACTTAGTACTAATACTGCTCTTATAAACTTCACAAACACTGTTAATCTCTTCAGAAATAAAGGCCAACTCATCTCTGCAACCTTCCATGATGTGTTGAAAGTTTTCAGCAGAGTCACATCAAATACTCCTCAACACACTTGTCTCATATAATCTCAGTACAACATCCCTAACTTGGCTTCATAGCTGTTTCTCTAACCAACAATAAGCCATCAAATGAGATAACAAACTCTCCCCCCTGTACACATCACTGTTGAATTTCCCCAAGGCTCCATCCTCAGTCTTCTTCTTTTTATCCTATTTACCAATAACCTCAATACCTTCACAAAACTTGCTTCTATCATTCAATATGCTGATGATGCCTCTCACATCTGCTCTGCCCTCTCCATTAAGGAACTACTAGAAAAAACTCAAATGTCCTCCAAAACATAGAAAACTACCTATCTGATCATCAACTCATATTAAACCCCAACAAAACTAAGCTCGTGGTCTTCAGTTGTACTAGTGCAAAAAACACCCCCCCCCCCACTATCTATTCCTCTAATGAAACAAAAATTGAACCAGTCGAGCAAACTAAACTTCTAGGTGTAACAATAGACAAATGTCTAAAATTCGATAAACATATAGCACTAACAATCACAAAAGTCCATAAAAAACTTGGTGCACGCTACAGGGCAAAACCCTATCAAATTAACTACTCCAGAATATCAACAACCAGATCCCACCTCTTATCCACCCTACTTTACTCTTCCCAAATCGTTACCAACCTATGTAAATCAGATTTGTGCAGCCTCCAAACTTGTTATAACAAAATCGCCAAATTTGCCTCAAACCTACCTCGCAGATCGCATCACTGCTTCGCTCTTCTCCATTGGATAGAACTGCCCAACTTGCTATATCTCAAACAGCTAATAGCTCATAGTCATCAACAAACCTGACAATTGCCCCACTCTCTCTGACCTTGTGCAACCGTATACAAACCTTAAGTCCCTTAGATCATCTGCCAAATTATTGTTCAGTGTAACTAAATCTCTCAACAATCATGGAGACTCCTTGTATGACTAAAATAGCCAAAACCTGAAACTCTCTTCCCCAGCATATTCTAACTAATCCTGATACTCACAATTTCAATGGACTACTAAAAGAATATTATTCTATACAATGGCTATATTCCTGTACATCTCCAGACTAATCTCACTTCACTCTAACTCTCCTCTTCTCTACTCTCAGTAGGCTACCTTGCATCTCAAGCATAAAACCTACCCCATGAGACTACTGGCTCCTATCTATCTGTGACTGTTAAAAAAAAAAAAAATTATATGTGTTCCACAAATTTGGCTTAGATGTTCTCCTGATTTTTTTCTCTGTACCTGAATTTTGAATACCGTGTTCTTGCTTAGATGTATCCTTCACAATGTAAGTAATGCTTAGTGTGTATCCTTTATCTGTGTAAATAATGCTTAGTGCTTTTTCATCATGTCACTGTAAAACATTATGTAATGTATTTTTTGGAGCTTTTCAGCCTGGGTCTCTGCTGAAAATGGGCTCCTGACCCAGTCGGACACTACCCGGTAAACAGATGTAAAATAAATTAAAAATAGAACTGGGTTTTGTATATTATATCGCAGTGATCCTGGAGAAAGACACTTCCCAGGCTTAGCCTTTTTTGGTGTATTTCCTTACTATTCAAGAGATAGAAACACTGCAAAAAGGTAATGCTTTGTTAAAGTGCAACAAGCATTTTTGCAAACAAAAAAGTGATCAAGTTGTTGTGCTGGCAGGTTAGGCTTGCAGATATTTGGCTGGCAACTATGTTGGACAGTGCTGGAGGGCAGGAGAGGCAAATGAGAGAGGAGGGGGGATAGACTAGGGAAGTATTGGACTTTTAATGCAGGTAGATGTGCATAGTCAGTGTGTAGCTTTTATTATGTGTGGACAGTTTATGGAGGTAGTTATGCAGCAGTAAAATGGTAGTTTACAGAAGGTGGAAGTGGACAGTCAATGTATTTATTATAGGACAGAGACAATCAACTTAATGTGTGGCAGTTCAGTTTTAGACAAATAAGAAATGTTTGTGGTTAAACAAGAGTCGTGTCTTTTCAAGTGCAGCAGGGAGACACGTTTTCCCATTTGCCCTTTAATGTACGTGTGCTTACTCTCAGTTAGTTGATTTTCTTGATAAGGAATTAGTTAGGGAGTTGATTGAAGGGTTTATTTGGGGGGACAGGTTCTATTAAACCATTCAATGATATGGACAGAGTGTTGAGTCATAATTTAAAATACAAGAAAAGGAGGGAAGGGGTTGTTCAGAAGTTACTGGATAAGGAGGTTGAGGTGTAGAGAGTGTTAGGCCCTTCTGAGGTACCACCATTTAATATTTATCACATACTCCCTTTGGCTTGGTGCCTGAGAAAAAGCCAGGCAAGTTTAGACTGATTCATTATTCATTGAGTGGGGAGATGGTCATCTAAAACTTTTTTTATCATATATAAAATAGTGGCAATTTAGCAGTTGGCTAATTTGTTCTTATTTTACAGGTGAAAATACTGTGTTATTGGGAGTTTTTTTTTTTTATTTTATTTTTGATAAAGACACCTTTAATCAGACCAGGAAGATGCATGTTGGGTTTGGCACAGGACAGATGGAAGGTGACTTGGTATGGCTTCAGGGGGCTAAGGTGGTAGCTTGTATTGGGTACATTTGAGGAGATACAGACAGTTTTAAGTATTCCTCACATAGTGGTAATTCATTTAGGCTGGAGTGATTTGGATTGGATACCGAAGAGGAGAGACTTCCACAGATGGTTGTAGCTTGGTTTAGATCATACCTAGGATGGTGTAGAGACAAACAGATAAGTTTGCAGGCTTGAAAAGAGCCAAGCATTTTTTAAATCATAGAATGTCAAGTTCATTGAATAGATTAAGTCTGTATATAATTGATCACAGGAATTTTAATACTAGAGATGCGAGCTGTTACAGGAAAGATGGCGCTCACTTGAGTAAGTTAGGTTTAGATCTGTTTAATATAAGTTTGTCATTATTCTTGCAGGATTTGCTTAGTGAATTGTGAAAGGAAATGGGGGGGGGGCAACTTGCTGTGGCAGGCTGATGGGAGGAGTAAGAAGCATTGATTTTGCCGACTCCCCTCTTTTGATGGTTAGGTATTCAGAAGTGAGAGGTGGTACATGGCTTCAAGACATTTGGTTGTGTTGTTGTTGCTTGTATTTTTGAGATGTAGTGCGAGCATCTCCATGACACCAACAAAGTGTGGTTTGATTCATACATTAATACTAGGCTAACTGCCCTTAATGCCGTTTTAAGCCTAGCCAATTACCTCATGTGAGACCCTGCCCCTTGTATTTGTAAGGTAAACACCTTAACAATTATGCTAACATCCCACCAAATTTTGTTTTTTGATGTTTTGCTGATGAATGTTAATGTTCTCGATTATTTACTATCACTGTATTAACTGTTTGTAATTAAACAATGGCTACGATGGCATCTTTGGTGTTTGAGTTTCAGGGGGTCTTTGGACAATTTAACTTTTGTAGATTCTGTTTACACTGTCCATGGTGTCAGATTTCATTGATACTACAAGATTCAAAAACAAGTTCACAACCGATATCAAAGCAAGAAATGTCAGTATTGAACTATATTTGTTGAACTTCAGATATTTCACAAATGGGTAAAGTTCTTCAACATCCACTTGAAAAGCAAAGGAGTTTAACACAGTATAAATCTAGAAAAGCTACTGTGAAAAGTTGGTATATCGTTAAAAACTATTGCTGAGGCAGATGTTATTGAATTACATGTTTTCCACTTCACGTGAAAACAAAAATAAGACTCAGAAATATCGGGCATTCTTAAAGGTTTTGAAATTAAATCTATTTTCTTAAACTGGAATGGAGGGAGGAGTGGTTCTGCTTTTACTGGTCTGCCTGAGACAGAAGACTTTTATTGATAAGAGGGAAACATCACTGACAGTTTATAAGGATATAACACTGGTAACTTATTTGATGTTAAGTATGCTAGAATATTGGATCACAAATGACAAATTGTCATTATTAAAAAGAAAAAGAGACAAGTCCACAGAAATTTAAACTTAATTAAGTTCACAAAACAGTCATCCGAGACAGGGAATAGATGCCACAAGCTTCATAGTTGATTACTAGGCTAATTACACAAGACCATTTGCAAGTCTAGCCAATAATACCAGATAATGACAACATTATATCTTAATTCTCCAGATATGGGGTAGAGTAGTATCAGAGTAGTCGGTCTTAGGGAGTAACCTGGGAGTGAATTTATGGGTCCCCATCCATTCATCCAAATTATTTTTGAAGAGATTGTGGGACATACTTTGTTTTACAAAGAATGGGAAGTTTATTCCACAGAAGAGGTAGCCTTTGGGATATGAATCTGTTTATCTAGCAAGTTGTTTTAGAGTCAAAGATAATGTTCATGTCCATGCAACACATAACCCTTGTATAATTTTTCTTGCGCATATGTAACATTTTCATCAGGGCTGCATCAAAGAATGCCTTCTAAGTCAGACATAAGTCACCATTCAACTGTGACATCCTTGCTCTGGGCCAGTGATCAAGGAGCCTGAATCCTTACCACTGACATTTGTGAGGGGATGTTCACTTGGAACAAAAATAGATACACACAATATTTCCAGCTCTCTGCACCAAGCACAATTTCCCTTAACAGCACACAGAAAACACACTCAGTCCAGTGGATGGCTTTCCCTCTCTCTCTCTCTCCAAGCCCACAGTAAGAATCCTCACTGGCACAACTGTAGCGTTGAGTCCTCAGACGAGTGTTCCTAGCCAAGTTCTCCACCACCATCTCTGTGAAACCAGCGCTCTTTGTCTCTACTCCAAGCAGCTCACACACACACACACACACACACACACACACACACACACACACACACACACACACACACACACACACACACACACACACACACACACACACACACACACAGACACACACATGGGAAATATGCTGGCACAGATTTACCAGTTACGCCCATACTATAAGTTAGTTCCACCACCACCATAACACTCCAAAGCCAACTACTCTAAAGATTTTACAAGGGTACCCAATTATACTGAGTAAAATTAATACTAATATGAATGGAAGTGTTTGACTAATGCAGCAAGGCTTTCAGATGCATCCACAGTATCACCAAATAAATATAAGTACTCTCAATGGTTAAAATATTTCCTAAAAAGAGCAATCATGATGAAAAGTTTAAATATATTTAATAATACATAATAAATAATAAAAGAACATGAAAATATGAAATATCTATTTAAAATAAACACCAGAGTTTCAATCACAAGAAATATTAATGTATTCTATCAATATTTTGTGGAGCTTTTCTCCTTGGTTCTTTGCTGAAAACAGGTTCCTGGCCCAATTGGGCATTACCCAGTAAAAAATTTAACTAACTAACTAAATAAATAAATAAATGACACTGATGGATAGATTCACACAGATACAGAAATACAGTACTTAACTGATCTCATTATATTTTCCTGACTGGTCTAAAGAATTACTATTCCTTGGTTACTTACTAAAGCAAGGCAAGATGAAGTGGGTGAGTGGTCTTCCTTCTTGGTCAGTTTTCAAAAACAGACTCTTCTAAGGCTTTTGTATCATGTAGTATTAAACATCATTCCAGTGCTGGATTACAGAATGATATCCCATACATCTGGTCATCTGACTCTGGTTCCCGAACTACCTCCTTTGCTAGAGACTAAACCAGAATTTAGCACATATGTGTTATCATACATACAGATAGAGCTTTGCTGAGATGTGTTATAGCATCATGAAGCTATAAACATTTCAAAACATACACCCTTTCAGGGTAGCAATTAGTTCATTCCTAAGGACAATACAGTAGGATTCCTAGTCCTGGTTTTCACAGATGTTTCATCTCTGGCTGCATTCAGAACAGTAAAATACAATCTTTATTGCCTAAACCAGATAATTTAATTTCAGACTATTTTGCAAAGTTAGCTGAAGTGATATTAACCTCTTCTCTTCCAGTATCCTCTGTTATAATATATTGATTTCAACAGTTACAATGCAGTCTGACATACAGGTGTATTTTTTTTCTGTCCAGCAGGACCCAATGCTGATACTTAACACAGGCAAATTTACAAAGACATTTTCAAAACAAGCACCTGTACAAATCAGTTTGATAAACAGATGACATATAATTCTTTACAAAATTCCACTAGTTATGCTTGTATATGTTACACATACACTGCCCTACTCTCTCTGTCATAGTTGGCACTACCTCACATCATCACATGGAGTAAAGGTATAGGGCCTTTAGTCAGTCAGCATAAGATGTGTATTATGCTTTGTATTATTTAGTGAGAAACCATTGGGGCTGCTACAAGTGGTGTAAGTGCCTGGATAGGTACACGCAGAAGGGAGCATTGTGCTTAATATGGACCTGATGAGGGCTGAGTACAATGGCACTATAACTTCCTTGATCTTGATGCCATGCCTTTACTTATAAGTTGAGCCACACAGAAGGAATTCCTTACTATCTTAGCTACCTGGTGGCCAAGGTTTAGTATTTCTGTCTGTGTTCTTAGGTTCCTCATAAATGGGTATACTTTTAGACGTAAGCCATCAATATTATAATTTGCAAGGATATCTGATTTACTGAAGGGTATGAGTACACATTTTTAGCATTTAGGTAGTGTTCACACTATTGCCATGCTCTTTTAAAGACCTCATTCTCTCTTTTCAAAGAAGTTTTAAGAGATAGACAGATAAAAATACAGAAACAATGCCACAAACATATTTATTTTTTTCAATAAAATGGGGAGGCAGAAATGAATAATCAGCTGGAGTCCTCGTGTGTTAATGATGAGGGATAGAAACATGTCTGTTGCATGCTATTCTTTTAAAATCTCATAACGTCAATGAGCTAGTAAGGAAAATAGCAAAGTTATGCTGAACAACAGCTGCATTACTAAGTCTACCGCCACACTGTTCTAAAAGTGTTGTCATCCAATCAGAGTCCAGAATTCTGTACAGTTGTATAATAATGAACATTGGCACATATTTGGGAAAGTCATGCAGTTGGCATCCACTTAAAATTGATCAACATTTAAAACAATACTTTTGTGTAAGAGAACAAGACTACATGTATGGCCAGGACTTAACAAAATAAAACTTCTATTTTCAAGAAATACACTGGATGCATTAAAGTAAATCTAGATGAAATCATCATAGGGTCTGCCATGCCTTAACTTAAAGTTTTGTCTTATAGCACCTCAACAGTATAGTCACATATACCCAACTGCTACACAAATGTTGGGAACTTGATCTCAGCCATTGGAATAGCAACAGGACTCTCAACCTCTATTATTTTAGTGTAGCAAATGACTTTAAAACTTATAAGTTAGTAGCACAGCCAATGTAGACCATGCTCACAACAAAACATCAAAAGAAAAAAACACACACACACATATATATATATATATATATATATATATATATGTATATATATATATATATATATATATATATATATATATATATATATATATATACGCACACACACACACACACACACACACACACACACACACACACATATATATATGTGTGTGTGTGTGTGTGTGTGTGTGTGTGTGTGTGTGTGTGTGTGTGTGCATGTATCTGGCCAGGTGTATACACTTCTTTGGCATTAAGACCAGTATTAGTGTCATATTTGAAAAGTGGGGCCTACTGGTTCTACAACCAGTCTCTGGCGTGGATGGCAAGCATAGTTGTGAGGCTCCCACAGGTATGTCGTACCTATGGGGAAAAAACTCTGTCTTACTCTAAGTTTATGTAACCTTGAAGTGAGAATAGATTAGTAGAGAAAAGCACTGCTCCCCACATTGGATGGGGGGTTATAGGGATTTTCCTTCTGAAAAAAAAACAGTTTCAATCATATGCTTTTCAGTCCCTAGCCAAAAACTATAATGCCATGAAAATGTTCCTCTAAGAAACAGCCAATAGGCGTGGTCACAGTGATTCTGCCAGTTAAACTCCCCAATATGTGTTTTTCAGTGTAGAGTTTCTACCACTGATTTGGCAGAGAACTACCTAATAGTGAAGCTCCTAAAGGTGGCTGCTGTGTGAAAGGGTTCTTGTTACAAACCATGAAAGTCAGATTCCCATAGACTTATATTGTGATTTTAAGACTGGTCATTTAAAGCAGTGCATTCAGCTGATTGGTCATAGGATCATAGGAATTTACTAGGCTAAGCCTAGCCAAGTTTTGTCCCTCTTTTAGTGGTGCTAGTAGTAGACCTGACTCAGCACCTGCCGCCCCTGTCCAGAAGGGACACAGGTGAAACCCCAGGGGTGAATTTGCGATTTCCCATCCAATTATCCAGATTACACTTGAAAAGGGTCAGTGAACAGCTCTGCTTTACTAAGATTGGAAGCTTATTCCACAGTAGAAGGAGCCTCTAGGAGATGAACCTGCCTTTCCAGCAGGTCCTTTTTATTTTTATTTATTTATTTATTTATTTATTTATTTATTTATTTATTTATTTATATTTGTTTTCCAGGAAAGTCCGACTTGGAACAAAGTCAATTTTCGGTGGAAGCCTGGGGAGAAACAATCCAGACACATGTCTTTGTAACATGCTGTTAATATCGCTTCTCATGTTGAGGTCACTAGAGCAGGTACAGCGAGTAACATTTGTCTTGCTAATGTGTAGCATTTCCATCAGGGCAGGATCCGCAGTTGCCCTACAGGCTTGGCAGAGGTCACCCCTGAGTACTCTGTACAACACAGAGTATAGTGACAGGGATTTTAGTCTGTCAGTTTAGGACAGATGTTGGACACCTTGAATTTTCTTTGTAAGGTACCTCTGACCTCTCTCCAATAGTTGGAGGTACCTAGCGAGGTAATACCAAAGGGTGCATTGTACTCTATAAATGGTCTGATAAAAGAGGAGTACAGGAGGGTTATAACTTCTTTTTTTTCCTGGAGACAATGCCCTTATTGATGAGATGGGTAACATAGAAGGACTTCATTACTACTGTGGAGACATGATGGTCAAAGGAGATATTGTTGTCTATCTGTGTGCCCAGATTTCTTACCAATGATTGTGTACTTGAGGTGTTGGAGTTAATGTGACACTTTGCAGGGACATCTCCTTTACCGAAGGGGATGATGATTCACTTTTTAGCATTTAACTTGAGCCTGTGACTTTGACACCAATTGGTGGTTTGAGTAAGACCTTCCTGGTGGATATAAATGTCACTAGGGGATTCAGTGATCACATCCAGTTTGCAGTCATCTGCAGACTTTTAGCCATGCACCCTTTGTTTTGGCCTGCATTTCTGAAAAGTAAATGCCAAACTATAGGGGCCCCAGCACCAAACCCTGTGGGACACCTCTGATTACTGGTCTAAGGTGGATGAAGAGCCCCTATTTTAACTGTGTGTGCTCTACTGATAAGCCAGTTTGCCACCCACCTGACTATATACTGGTTTACATTGAGTTGGCTATGTTTATCAATAATACCTGAGTGAGGAATGATGTTGAAGGCCTTCAGTAGGTCTAAATAGGCAGTATGCACAGTTTTGCCTTCACCCAGGGCTTTGGTTACTGTCTCGAAGATGTCCACTATATTTAGTAGGCATGATCTCCTTTTGATGTAACCTAATTGGGACGGGTCTAGTGTTTGGAGGTCTCCTATATCCTTGTTGATAAAGGCCATGATGATTCTCTCTTTTGCCTTGCATATGAGGCTGGTCAGACTTATGGGTCTGTAATTCCCGGGGTCATTAGCTGAACCCCCATTGTGGAGGGGAATGACAGTGGCAGTTTTCCACTCTGCAGGAACATACCAAGTGCTTAGACTGTGGTTAAAGATGGTACTCAGAGGTACAGTGGGACAATAATCTGGGAAGTAAAATGCATATTAATGCATTCTGAATTATTCGTAGACTTACATAATTTGCATCATTTTATCGCTGGTTCAGTATGGAAAGTCCCAAGAGTGGAACGTAGAGTCCTATTTGAAAAGGAGTTTTTTACAGTTCCTATTTTGGCATTGGTGTGAAGAGTTACTGAGCTCTTTGGTGGAATTCAAGCAATAAATAATTAACTTTCTTTTGAATGTTACATAGCCTCAGTGGTATTGTTACATGTCTGCCAAACTTCTGCCTGTTAAATCTGTGACCTATGAATCATATGTCTATCACTTTGTCAAAATAAAGAAAATTAATCTTGGATGCAATATCATGAAACTATTGAGGAGAATGAATTATTTAGCTTACTTCAGCTATATAAAGCCAATGATTCTTTATTTTTATTTATTTTTTTTTAGTTATTTTAGTTTAGTTTTTTAGTTCATTTGATTCTGCATCCAGCAATCAAAAGAAGTGAACTACAAACAAGCATTGCACAATATATAATTTCTTTTGAAAGCAATAACTTGAAAAAACAAAGCAAGATAACAATAGGATACATTTATATTTTATATGCGTGTAGTAGAAATAAACAGGCAGTCAGTGTCCAGTAAGAGGAAATTAAAATGAGTATCTCTAGAATTAGCAAGTCTATCAGTTTTTGAGTGTGAGTCTGATAAACATAACTTCAAGTCACAATGTAAAAGCTGGGTGGCAAGATATAACAATTATAATACTGCATTAAAATAAACACTGATGCATGATTAAATGCAATTTTAGAGCATATGGCTAGATGTTTTAAGAGCGATATTATGTTATATCAGAACAAAATGCCATACTGGCAAGTTTGCAGAAAAAAAAAATTAGCAAGATACCGCTGAAGAAAAATGCACGGTTTGAAATATTTAAGTTCAGAACATGGAACAGCATAGATTTACACAAGACTAAGGATATTATCAAGATATTGTAACTTCAAAAAAAATTGGCAGAGAAAGACACAGATAATTTAAAACAGCAGTTAAGGAAGCGCTATCCATTTTCTGACCCGAGTATAACACTTGGAACACCTTTGATTTTGTCAGGTCATTAAAGACATCAATCTTCTTCTTTCGGCTTTTCCCAGTTAGGGGTCACCACAGCAAATCACCTGTCTGCTCATGATTGGCAGTGGAGTTTTACAGTGTTGAGTTGCCAACCTGGTGCCCAACCTTCCACAGAAAGCACACACATGCATGCACTCACACCTATGACCAATTTAGAGTGTCCAATCCACCTACAGTATGTCTTTGGGATGTGGGAGGAAACCGGAGCACCCAGAGGAAACCCACGTGACCACAGGGAGGACATGCAGACTCCACACAGAAGGCACCCCAGCTGAGGATTGAACTGGCAAACTTCTTATTGTGAGGTGGCAATGCTAACCACTGCACCACCGTGGCCGCCCCATTAAAGACATCAATAATAAAGGCAAATAAAGTAGAACATTGCAAAAAGGTATAAATACAATGGATAGCAACAGCAGTGTGCCAATGAATACATTAAACAAGCAAAAGATAGTGAGTGTATATGTCACACAACACTGGCTTGATAGGACACTGATGTCATGGGATGGTTTTAGACAGATGGCCATCAAATAATTAACAGCACATGAAGTGATAACAAATAACACAAGCAAACATTCTGATTTCTTATTCTATTGGAACATACTCCTTGACCATATTCTAGAATAAGAAATGCAGGGTATAAGGGGAGAAAGATTAAACAGGAAACCAGGATTAGTTAAAGGATATCTCAGTTATTAGGCAGTAAGAGATTACTGTTTAGGGACATGAATACTGTTTTATTAAAATTATTAGGTTTATTAAAATGAATAGGTTTAAACAGCAGTACAGGAATATAGCACTTTATGCATATAGTCTGTATTCTTTTTTAAGCTAAGATGCTCTTTTTCTGTAATGTACTAAATGTGCTTAAAGGTTGTTTTTACTGTGACTACATTGTTGATGATAATGCATGAATATAAACATCAAAAGAAAAAGAAAAATATAGGAAAAAAAGAAAGTGAGTGAGTCACAATGTAGTAATATAAATGTGACAAATAAAAATAATGTCATAACATAGTCAGCTGACACTGTGAATGGTAATTATACACAAATATCAGTATCTAGCTGAGAAAACGGCATATGCAGGCTGCAAGAAGTGGAGCCATTTTGCTATAGGGTGTATGTGTTCCAGCAGAACAGACAGACTGCAAGACAGAAATAAAAAATGACAGACAAACGCAGTAACACAAATAGAGTATAGGAAATATAGTGATCACTAGAAAGATACTTTATACACAGAGATGACCTTAACTCATTCAATCCACATTTACTTCTGTAGTGCTTTTCTCCAAATATCTTCTACTGAAAAACTCACGTTGTACAATTTGCAATATCTCATAAATTATGAGACTTACAGACAGACAGCAGGCTGGGGTTAGTATAACAGGCAAATCTGGTGGTGATTCATTTATACTGCACATTTATGAAAGAAAAATGATATGTTATCCAACAAGAATTATTAGAGTTATAGTCAAGGAAAAGCTTATGTCTCTGTAGTGTGCAAGACAGAAACAAGGCATCAGTGAGAATTATTCACCAGTTCAGAGCTTTCAAATGATGAATGACAAGCTGATCCCTGCTGTCACTCATCTATGTATTTGCAGGCAACCTGTCTGATAGTCTCCACAAAAATATACTATTTTCACAATATTTTAAAACGGCAATATTAACTTGTACAATCATGCATGTCAGATGGCAAACATCAGTGACAAAGCTATATGCCTTAATGCTGTCTGTAAAAAAGCATTTGTAAGTCACATAACATTTACAATATTAATGCAAGTATAAAAATATTGTTAAAATTAATTTCATACATTACTTGGATGTCAGCTTTTTACTAAGACCCACTGTTTGCATATGCTGCCTCTAACATGAGTGTCACTCTTCATCTTTTTCATTATTAATGTAAATATTGAGAATAACTCATACCACATTTCAGAAATTTTGCACTTTTTAATGACTCTTGCTGTTTATATCTCACACAGATCATTTCACTGTGCATGCTTGCAAAAAAGTTTGCAAATGCCATCTTATTTCCATAGTTTTATATACGTATCTATACCTGGATTCCACAATTCCAGATTATCATGGAATTTATAAACAAATACATTGGCAACCTTCAAACACTGGACCCCACCCAGTTTGGGTTTGTGAAGGGCCGATCTTGTCTTCTGAACCTGATTGACTTCTTTGAATCAGTCTCCAGAGCTGTGTACAAGAGTAAGGCAGTCCACACAGCCTATCTGGACTTTGCCAAGGCCTTCAACACCATCCGCCACTCTGGAATCATAGATAAACTTACTAAGCTGGGCATAAATCCATATGTCACTCGATGGGTTGCCAACTGTCTTACTGACAGAACCCAAACTGTAAAAGTAGCCGACTCAAATTCAGCTCCAGACAAGTGACAAGTGGAGTATCTCAGGGTTCTGTCTTGGGACCACTCTTGTTTGGCATCTACTTCTCTGAAGTACAGGCCAACACTAAAGGACTCTGGCTAACAAAGTTCGCAAATGACTGCAAACTGGAAACCATTATTGAATCCCCAAATGATGTGGATATTCTACAAAAGGGTCTTACAGAAACAGATGCTTGGTGCAAGAGCCATGGGCTCAAGCTTAATGCCAAGAAATGTATAGTTATCCCCTTTGGGAAAAAAACATGTACCCATGAATTACCAGTAGCAGTACACTAAACACCGAAAGTGTGATGAGAGACTTAGGGACACAGGTGGACAGTGGTCCCACCTTCAATAACCACATCGCCACAACAGTCAGGAAATCCTTCTGTGTGGCACACCTCATCACTAAGAGCTTTTCATCCAGAAAAAAGAAGGTCATTTTCCCACTGCAGTCATCCCTCATTAGACCCATTACAGAGTACAATGCCCCATTTGGTATGTACCTCACAAGACATCTGCAACAGCTGGAAAATAATCACAGACCTAAAGCAGATGCCCTATGCTGACCATCTAAAAAAACTCCAGCTATACTCTGTGGCATATCGTCTACTCAGAGGCGATCTCTTTTTACATACAAGGCCATGTCAAACCCTAAGCTGTTGGACATGCTCCACTTAAAGAAATCCCAGTCCCTCAGAGCTACATGCTCCAGGGATCTAAACCTTGTCATCACAATGAACAAAACATGCTGGAGGGATAGGTTTCTGATCCTGAGACTCCCCATACTCAGGAATAGACTGCCCATACATGTCAAGCAGAGTGCCTCCTTGGCCCTCTTCAAAAGGAACCTTACCGATTGGATGTGAGATAGGTAATTCACCCCGGGGATCATGTCTGTCACCCTGCTAGACAGGAGTCCAGGCCAGGGAAGTAAATATTGTGGGAAGAAATATCAAGTGAATTGTTAAGGCTAGGCTTGTATAGGCCCTAGGGCTGATAGCCTAGTACCAACCTATGAACCTATGAACCTATTAGATTTTAAAAACTCTGATGAGTAGAATTGCCTCAGGTGTAAAGGGGAGTCTCCTGTTAAGACAAGTTCCTAATGACTATATCTGCAAAAATGAGTTGACATAAGACCAGAAGTAACTGTAAAATTACAGAACAGGCCAAAAAATTCCAACAGTAACCAGGTACCTCTGTGTAAAACCAGGACAAATCCAATAAAAATGAACAGAGGCAAGGCTCCAGATTCTTCAGCTGATTTATTCACACAAACACAAGCGCTTTCACTGAATGCTTCTTCAGGAGTATCATTTTATATATGTTCTTTTTTACTGTAAAATCACAGAAGATTGAACTAAGAATTTTAATAGACTGTTGTGTCTGTAAATATAATAACTGGTTTCATATGAAGAATATTATATATAACAAACAAAGCTACATAAACTGTCAAAATCTATGCCTACATCTCAGCGGTGCTATTGATAATGAATGGCTGTTTTGATGCTGATACAAAAAGAAATGAAAAAGAACAGCAACTTTCCAGTTATCATAAAGGATTATTTATTTTAAGTATACAAAGTATACGATTAATTTTACCTATCATCAGTGTTATCTCCAAAAAAAAAAAAAAAACATGACGTGAATGAGAGTAAGTATAAGGGTAGCAAAAATGCCATAAAGAAATAAAGGCACTTTGACTCCAAGAGTGCAAGATATGATGAGTGAATATAATTGAGCTAAACTGTTAAATGAAGTTGATTTTAGTTCAGGTTGTTGCATTGAAACACGTATATCTCATGCATTGTTCGTGAGGTGCAAAAGACTAACATTTGCTGTGGCAAAACAAATCATCCAAGGAATACACAATGTGAAAAATTATACTGGAAACTTGTTTTTAGTAGAACACAAACTCATGGTGACATCCTGAAAAAAGTTCTTAATGAAATGAAACAGAGTACATTAACACTAAAAAGAAAAAGTGTGACTACACTTGATCTTCTGTGATTTCATATCTTCAGATAAAGGAATGTCATATGAGCCAAATAAAGTAAAGGCTACACATTTACATGTACCTAGAAGTCATACAAAGGAATTAATATGCTTGCTAGGCATGACAAACTGTAATTCAAGATACATCAAAGATGTCAGTACAATAACTGTACTTTTAAGAGAATCAGAAAAATGATATACTTTTCGAACTCATGAATAGATGTCAAAAAGCACTTGACAACTTAAGATAACTTCTAAGCTCTGAGATATTGACATTATGCTCCAACACAAAGCATGAGACAGTAAAAGAGGCTGAAGACAGTTCAGTGAGCTAGGAGCAGTCTTTAACTAGGTGCAGGATGGCAGGCAAAAGGGAATATCAAAGACCAGCAGATCACTGTCAGATGTACTAAATGGCATAATAATAATCAGAAATGGAAGGCTCAGCATTGGCCTGTGAACATTTGCTTGTGTCAGCGCATCAACAGGAAACAATTAACAAAATGTTGGGAAAATAATTAGATAGTCGATTCCAGTCCCATACCAGGTGCTTGGCTTCATTTTCCAGTCCTGACCCTGCAATGCAGGAAAAGGGGTTGTTACACTACTGAGTGTGTCATTTTTTTGCATGAGACATTAAACTAAAGTCCCACCGCTTGAAACAGTGGTAACTCAGGTGGATATAATAGATCCAACATCACCTATTGGCATTAATTTCTTTTTCAGTATATTACATAATATGTTTTTTGATGCATTTCACATATTTCGATACTTTCAGATTTTTAGCCATCAGTGCCAGTCTTCTACAACCATTCTTAATCCTATATAACACATACTCCAACATCTTGTTATACAATAGTACTGCACACCTTTACTTCCATGAAAACTATGTTGTAGTAAGTAAGATAGTATCCAAAGTGTCAGTTTTCTGTTCTGCACTTCATATTTCCTGTGTATAACATTCATACTAACATCATTAAAACTTTTATGTTTAGTCCTTAACTTTCATCTACCTTATATTTCAAAAAACACATGCTCTACTGTCTGTTCCACTTTATGCATACTATACAATCTTTCTTCTTGTACTTATATTGCATCTGCGCTTTTGTAGGCTACAGACACACACACATACACACACACACACACACACACACACACACACACACACACACACACACACACACACACATACACACGCACACACACACACACACACACACACACACACACACACACACACACACACACACACACACACACACACACACACACACACACACACACACACACACACACACACACACACACACACAAACATCACTTTCATACATTTTCTCAGCTTTTTTTCTTTCCTTGTTGGATCACAATTTCATCCAAGGATAATCATAAGAACAATAATTCATTATTTTATACCATCATTTTTTTTTCCATTAGCTTTTTTTATTTTTATCTTCCCCATTTCATTTAATTGCATATCCATTCATTTCACAGCTGACCCAGGAAGTCAGTATCGGTGATACCATCTCTACTTAGAGAATGGTCACCAATGGTCAACCGTGGGATACCTCAGGGCTCCGTGCTAAGGTTGCTCCTGTTTGGCATCTCCTTCTAAGAGGTAAAGGCTAATGTAAAGAGCGTTTGGCTGTCCAGTTTGGCAGATTATTACAAAATGACAGCTATCATAGAATCTACCTATTACGCAAACATTTTACAAGAGAGTTTAACACAGACAAATGGCTGGTGCCAAAGTTATGGACAAAAACTCATCTGTCCTTGTATGGTCTCCATAATTGCATAGAGCACTTTGGGTGTGATCTGACAAACACTCTGCAGAGTAGAATCATTCTCACCTTACTTCTAGTGTCTATGTTCCAAGGATACACCCAGACATTTGCTTTGCTGCAAACACTAACCACTTACTGCTTGTGGTAGTCAATCCAGGTGTGATCAACACTCCCACTCCCATTTATTATTCTTGCTCTGTTGCTGTAAGCTCAACCTACGTCAGCTGTGCTGTGATTAACAATCCATGTTACTCAATATATAGATGGTGTTGTTATAGGCAGAAAGGGCATGAAACCCTTAGGTATTTCATTTCAAGATCTTGGTCATGTAACTGAGTGACTAAGTTAAAACTTCAGAGGCTGAAACCGAAAAGACAAACATTGTACTTTTTAACACCCATTTAGTCTTGTTCTAAAAGAGTGCCACCTAGATATTAAGTTCCAGTCATGCCGTCTCTCTAACGAGACATCAGTTCTTGCATATCATGCATTGTGACTTGCTCAGTAGTTAAAATTCAAAGAGCATATTACGTGCATCTGCATAGAGCTTTCTATACACCTAACAAAATTGCTAGATTCAATAATTCTAATGACATAAATTGTTATCCCATATTATGTATGAATGTACCCGCATTAAGAAATTCTGGGAAGACATCGGAGAATTTCTACAAGCCATATTTTCAGATTCCTTTATTTTGTCAAAGTCACTAACTCTTCTGAATATAAATGAAACAGTTGTTGCGAAAAACAAAGAGCTTTATCTTCTTTGGACTACACTGGCAGTTACTAAGAAATGCATCACAAGGAAATGGAAATCTTCCTCCTCTCCAACCGTTGGTGATTTTCTAATTCTATTGAAAGATGTTGCACTGTTGGAAATCAGTCAAGGAAATGAGAATCTTTTCCTAGGAAGTGAATTAATAATCCTTGGGAGAAAGTTCTCTCCCTCATTGAGACAATCAAAACAGACACACTTTTACCTTCATAAGCAGAAAAGAAGTAAAACACCTTTTTTAACAATGTGTAACTTTCTTTGTGTATTTAAGATTGTTTTTCCCTTTTTTTTTTTTTTTCTATAATTGGTTCGAGGCCATCTGTACATATTGTAAATAGTTCATTTCAATGTATTCTTGCTTGAAATGTAAAAGAGTATTATTATATTGTCTGAAAAAAATTAATAGAATTATTTAAATAAAAAAAAAACTGACATAAACACCAGTACAACTGCTTCACTGCAGAAGAAAAAAAGGCAGATGTTAAGCAGAATTGTGACTTTACTCGAACTCAAAAGGTCCACATGAGAAATGGATACAAGTGTACATTTTCATGTCAGAACATCAGCTGGCTAGCATGTAGGTTCATGCTTCAGAATGCATTCATTGGGCTTTCCCAAAGTCTGTTTGAAGATGTTTTGATAATTTCCTTCTGTTCATGTTTGAATCTTATCAACAGCCTATCTTAAGGCTCTGTAGCATTTTCTAGCCAAAGAATCAGAGAATCACATAGTAAATAAATCAACACTTGTCATATGCAGAAGAAACATTTGAACTGTAGTCACAAGTAAATTTTTTGTATCCAGTTTAATTGACAAAAAAAAAAAAACTAATTACATATCCAGCTTTTGTGCAGATACAGTCCTGTTATCTAAGTAATTACATTGCTTACTGCCTAGTACCCGCTGTTATTTAAGATTCAGACTATTTATGTAGGATAAAGGGTGTTTATAATAACTGATCTGAACATAAATGCAAAGCAGCATATTTCACAAATTCTTGTAATGCATTGTGACAAGATAGCATTTTGTATATTTGCTATAAGAAAGGATGTGAAATGCTTATTAAAGTTGTAGGTCGAATCTCTTCAAGTGTCAACCTTATTTTCTTAAGTGCCTGATTAATTTGTCGAAAGGCAAGACAGTGCTAATATGACTAATCAATGCATCCAATCAAGTTACTCATTGCAGAAAGCTTGTTGATTTATGCAACCTCCCTTGCATACTCTTGGATGAGCTGTTACAAATAGTCATTTGAGCTTAAATCATTTAGATACTTCAATGGCAAGTTAATATCTGTCTAGGTACAGACAGCGGTCAGGTACTGGATACTAGTAAGAATGGTCACTATTGGCCTGATCTACCTAAACTATAGCTAGGAGATAATAGCACAAGCACACATTGTTTGCTAAAGGAAATTCAGTACAGAGATGCCCTGCAATATTATTTCTCCTTCTACCCTGTCATGAAACTGTCAGTGCCACAAACACACATCATCATTATTAGTTGGCTGTGATGCTGCCTTAGTAGTTTATCTGTCTGTCAGTCTGACTATCTGTCTATCCATCTATGTATCAGTCTATCTATGTAACTGTCTATCTGTCTGCCTGTCTATGTATCTATCTGTCTATCTATATGTTTGTCTGTCAGTCTGTCTGTATGTCTTATGTATCTGTCTGTCTGTCTGTGTATATGCCTGTCTATGTCTGTCTGTCTGCCTGTCTTGTGTATATATATATATATATATATATATGTCTGTTAGTCTGTTAGTCTGTGTATATGCCTGTCTATGTCTGTCTGTCTGCTATCTTATGTATCTGTCTGTCTGTTAGTCTGTGTATATGTCTGTCTATTTATTTGTCTATTCTGTTTTTTTTTTTTTTTTGTATTTGCTAACTGGGGGTAGAGCACTGATTCACATAAACCTTTATCAAAGACTATGCTCATGACTGGTGTCTTTTTAGTTGACTTGCCTAAAGATATAAAGCTAGGCTAATGGAGATCGAGTAGCTCATATATACTGCTTACTGCATGCCTCTTGTTGAGTCAGCTAAGCTTCTCAGAAGAGAGTTGTGAGGCAAAATAGCACAAAATCTTTGTGGGTACATAAGCTACTCTCACAAGCCAACACATTACTTTGGCCTGAGCCATATCTCAACAACCTGAAACCACAATCTCATTAATATAAGCTTCTGTCCTTTCTGCTCGACAGTAGAATTAACCATTCAGTTGCTCCATGATGTATGGTGGTTTTCTTTCATTCTTTCTTCCCTTCCTCAACTCACACAGTAAATTTATGTCTACCAAAAATGGAATTTTCAGTGGTTTCTACTGGCTACTGGAAAATAATTCTGTGAAATCAGCACCGCAAAACAGCACTTAGTTCTCTTGCCATCACAAAGTTGTGTACCATTACGATCACATGATTGTATCTGTCATTATCTGTAGGCTCTAGAATGCCATTAACTCATGTGGTTGTTGCCCACTGATTTATATTTCATTATGAGAATAAAGATATCTGCAGCAGCCATCAAGGTGCATTACATTACATTTATGTTATACGGCTCTGTAAAATGTTGAACACATTTTTATTGTACATGGTGATCAGATTTAATATTACATTGCTCTGTTACAGAGGGTGTAGCTACTTTGCATGCATTATTTGCCTTACATTCAGCAAAATGAATCTGATCTGAGTTTGTTGCACAGTACCATTTGCTTTGTGCACACGTGCCTGGGGTGTGATCAGTGGTCACCTGTGATCATTCCCTGTACTTCAACAAATACAAATAAATATATGGTATGCATGAGGCAGGAGATTTCAACTTGATTGGCATTAGAGCTGCTGTAACAGGATTCCTGTAGAAATGATTTGGTGGTACATAATGAGTCTGAATGTAGGCCAACTCCAGGAACAGTCTGTTTTGTAAAACTGGCCTTTGGTATGTGACAGTGATGGCAGTCTAACAGACGGTGCTGAGAAGCTTTTGTGGCAGGTGATGGGTTTAAGCTATACTTCCCAAACTGAAATGTTGGGTGACGGATGCTGATATACCTCTCAAAGTTCTATCACAAAAATTCTGAGCAAAGCAAAAAATAATGGGGGGGGGGGCAACAGCTCCACTTCAAGGACAGGCTTTAAAAATTGCTCTTATAAACTTAGCTGATAAAATAACTGCATGCATTTTTCTGAAGGATATTATGTCTGAAACCCAAATGTCTGTCATTATTTAATGACTTCAGCCAGCAATGAGTTACCCAAAAATACAAACTATATTTGAGACAGATCAAAATATAAGGCAAAATCTGGAAATTCTGTGAAATTCTCTGCAATTGACAGTTATGGATATTGCCACTTTTCATGATTCTGTTTGTTTTGTTATATTTGTGTGGCATTATCAGTCTGCACGGAGCAGTTCACACATCAAACAATCATAAAATTGTTACAGTGATACTAGCTTATAAGTAGAGAATATATTATTGACCGTGTTGCTAAGCTGCAGATTATGTGTTGAGTCTCATCCCATTCCAGCATTCCAAGACGCTGTATATTTAGGATGATAAATAACTGCAGGCTGCGCATTTCCTGAACATTAGCAGGTGGGAAGATATTTCAGCAAAGATGCTGACCAGTTTGCAGTTTAAGAGCCCAAACCTTCCAAGCACCAATGTTAAAACCTATGTCAAATGTCTGAACCGCCTGCAGGACTCATTGTTTTTGGACTGCATTCCTTTCACTTTGAGGCAACTAAATTAATGTAACTTTAGTGCTTGTCTTCGTTTTGTACTCAAGAGCATCTGTGAGGAGTCAACATTTGGGCTTTGGGGTGCAAAGTCATGATAAGCAAATCTTAGGATTTATTTCATGCTTCCTGATGTGTATCTTTATGTAAGTAAAGTTGCTCTGGGTGTGCTCTGCAACACTAGAAAATGTCTCATCTCTGTTTCCATCAGCATTGCTTTATCTGTATAATTGATTCTATAAAGTACATACATCTGACAAAGGGTATGGCTGTATAAAGCATCTGCTATCATTAAGGTAGGGCTGGTTACTTAAATGGAGTCTTGGCAACTACACTAGGCTATATGTTGACTGCAATGATGAAATTTAAGTGAAATTAAACTAGAAGATTTTTTTCTGTACACTAATGCGTATAAATTGGTTTTGTTCAAGATGCAGTCTCAGGCTGAATGGTAATCACATTAGTTTCTTGCTTTCATCAATAAGTACATTAAGAAATAAGAAAAAAATGGGAAGTTATGGGTGTAGAATGATCTGGAATCATTTATTATAAAGTATTATTCTGGCTTAACTACAATGCCTTCTTACAGAGAGTGCATCTTCCTAAATTCACTTCATTGTTTACATATACAGAATATCATCCCATTTTTAAAACGACTGCATTTGAAACTTATTACACAGAAACAGTCTTGTTTTTGATGGGATTCTAAAACCAATTTTTGTTTTAGTTGTATACTTATTTAATTTATATGCCTTTCTGAAACAGAAATTTCCAGCTATACCAACCGAATTTTCAGTACAGACTTATGGAGAAAATCTCCAGAATAATAAATGAAGGGCAAGCTAAAAGTGTCTGAAATTCTAAGCATAGGACTGGAGCTTCAGTTTGAACCCTCCCCCCAACCTTCTCACCATTGTCTTGTTATCGTTTTGAAAGACCATGTCTCTAGCTTTCGACCCTTATGGTAATCTGACTTCCAAAGGCCCTCCCTACCCTCCTTCATTGATTACATTCCCACCCATTGTTTTCCATATTCATAATACTAAGTACCTACCCAGAAAATCAGCATTGAGTAAATCTCCTTTACTACAAATTGTTTCCAGCATATTAAACAAAATTACTATCATATCTTAGCAGAATAACATTGTCTACTGCTAAACCCCAGAGACCACCCAAGGAGACCTCTGTACATCCCAGTCTAAGATCTACAGTAGCCCACTCAAACACAGGTCCGGACAAATGTTGCCTTAGTCAGGCTGGTAGATGTGGGCATCCTGAGACAATATAGCAATTGTCTCATGTTCACAGACAACCATTTAATTCTTAAAGAAACAAACACAATGTGCAAAATATGTCCATACATAATTTCACTGGAGGCAAAAACCTCACATACAAACAGCGTTGTCAAGAACATAAACCACATCCAACTCACACATAGACCAACCTATGCAGAAGCAGTAAAAAACAATCTTCCCAAATATCAAGGACCTCCTAAGCCTATAAACGGCTATCCCTATCCTCAACAGTCACTAAAGCACTCACCAAAAGCAACACCAAACACCACACATGCAACTACACCCAGTGGAGCCCCAACAGCAAAGCCCATAAGGCAAGTCAACACATTACCCAGGACTCTTGTCAGTGGGGACCCCATTGTATGACACACAGACGCCCCACTCACCAGACTGGACAAGGAGAAGACAATGGTTAGTTGCTTATCTAGAGCCAGGATCTGCCAGGTTAAGCATATAATTGTGCACTGCAGGTACCAGTCTGATTCTATCATAGTCCATGTGGGGATTAATGACCTGAGATGTTCATCTATGGACTACATGAAGAGATACATTGTCGATCTCTCTAAATATGTATCAGGCAGGTATGTGTCTTGGATTGAGCAGCATTCTACCTTCACAAGGATGATGCCACAGTATGAACAAAAGATGATTGATTTCAATAATTGGCTTAGTTTCTGGTATTTTTTCAAGGAGGATTCAATAATTGTCAACGTGGGAGGACATGGTTAACAAACCACTTTGCTTTGCAAAGAATTGTCTGCACCTCATCTCCTCTAGGCTTCTATACATTCCTTAAAACTTTATCCACCCCCTTTGAGCCATCTTCAGGCAATGCACAATTGATAAACCTACCAACACAGCAAATATAACCCAAAGAAACCTAAAGGTGTTTCTGCTTAATGATAGGAGCCTAAGATAAAAACTGCCCTACAGGCTCTCCTTCCTCTGGAGAATATAGACATCTGTGCCACTACTGAGAAGTGGTTTAAATCAACAAAAAGTACTCTGGCCGTGCAAGGCCACAGTGCCTTCCATGCATTAAAACCATCAGCAGCACATACAAGGAATAAAGGTGGAGGTGTCTAGATCAGCTCTAGATTGGACAAGAAGGATAATGCCTTGGAGTTCATCCATGTGCAAATCACCATAGATAAAGTCCCTTACCTTATCCTAGCCAGCTATAGATTACCCTCCATGTCCCTAGAATCTCATATCTTGTATCAGTGCCTTCTGGAAACACTCTACATCAAAGCAAATACCTTATTCATTGGAAAATGTGACAATCCCTCTATTAACTGGGAAGCATACACTGCCTCATACTTTCAGGCACAATGATACCTAGACTTCATTAACACAAATACCCTTGATTAGATAGTGCACAGACCCACCAGTGTCACAGCTTCACAGGAGAGGTTGGACCACAAACCTGTCTCTTTTGAAATTAAATTTAACTCAATAGCCCCAGAAAACCATGTGACATGAACTATTCCAAAGCAATTCACATCCTATTAGACAATAATTTGTCAAAATTCAATGCCTCTCACAGGAACCTATGTGGAATTGTTCACAGAGGCTATGTACAACTATGTAAATGGCTATATAGAGGCTGCTGTACCTATTAGAAGTAAGAACAAAACAAACTCTAAAAATAAACCACACTGGTGGAATCCTAACCTTAATAGGGTATATAACAAAAGAAAAAAAAGCCATGGATAAAATCAGGAAGAGAAATTCCCGAAATCATTGGAGCTCTCTAATTAAAATAAACAGGAAACCAAGAGGACTAAGTCCAGCAATTCCAATTATGAGGTCAAGATAGACTCACTAGCTAAAGACGACTGCAAGGCCTTCTACAGCTATGTCCAAAACCACAAAACCAGAACATACCAGTGTGCTGAACTGATGGTCAATGGTGTCACCTTCACTGAGTACAGCTACACAGTGAATTTGCTCATCTCAGACTTTATTCCCTTGTACCCCCCATGAAATATCTACTAGCATAACCTCCAACTATTAACAGGGAACAGGTCCTGGCAGCACTCACTATGGCCAAAAGCACAGCTTCAGTGGGCCCTGATAGTATCTTGGGATGTCTCCCAAATAGCTTGAAACATGTCCTATTAGGACCACTTGAGTCACTTTTCAACTATAGCCTCAAAGTAGGCTTTGTGTCCTGAGAATGGATTATCAGCTGACGCTGAAAACTATAGACCTATTAGTCTGACTAGTATAATATGCAAAGCCATTGAATGAATTGTCATGGGAATGATCAACAAAGACATAGGTAAGCTTCAGACACTGGAGCCAATCCAGTATGGCTTTGTCAAGGAAAGATCATAAGTCCAAGAAATATCACTCCCCACAGGACTAACGCTACCTGTGCCAAACTCAGTCCAAGCACATAAACTAACATAAAAGGCACAGTAGCAATGCAGGCCTGTTTGGATCACAATAAATCCAAATTTTAAAGTTCATGAAGCAGCGGTTCTTTCAGCTTTGTTTCCTACATTTTGGTTAGTGCTGTGTTTACTGCCTGCATTGCTACTGTGCCTTTTATGTTAGTTTATAAGGGAAGATCATGCTTACTAAACCTGGAAGACTTCTTTGAGAAGGTCAACAAGGTATGGATGAGAGGAAATTGTGCATACTGCTTACCTGGATCTGGATAAGACATTTGATACAATAATCCACTCATGTATAGTTAACAAGCTCACCGTACTGGACATAAGCCCCTAAATAACTTGCTGGATTGCCAACTGGCTCACAGACAGAACCCAGGAAATCAGTATTGGTGATACCACCTCTACTTAGAGAATCGTTCCAAGGAAAAATGACTGGAGAACAGCAAACCAATCCAAACTTTAATGGTGAAACAAATGACATACAATTGAATTGTTAACCTAGGTTTCATCCCAACCTTCAGGGTTGTGTTTGGTTACTAGTCTACTTAGAGAATGGTCATCAGTGGTCAAATGTGGGGTACCTTAGGGCTCCATGCTAAGGATGTTCCTGTTTGGCACCTACTTCTAAGAGGTAAATGCTAATGTAAAGAGCCTTTGGCTGTCCACTTTGGCAGATTATTGCAAAATGACAGCTATCATAAAATCCACCTATGACGCAAACATTTTACAAGAAAGAGAGTTTAACACAGACAAATGGCAGGTGCCAAAGTTATGGACAAAAACTCAATGCCAATAAATGCATTATAGTGCCTTTTAGGAAAACTGCCATGCAAGCTCATTACTCATAGGTTCATACCTAGGTACTAGGCTATCAACAAAAAAGAAAGTAAATATTGCGGGAAGAAATATCCAGGGAATTTTTTGGCTAGGCTTGTATAGGCCCTAGGCCCAGCAGCCTAGTACCAACCTATGAACCTATGAACCTAATCAGCCCCAGGGCCTATATAAGCCTAGCCATAAAGATTCCCTGGCTTCAGCCATCAAAAATTTTATTTTCCCGTGACCCTGTCAAGCAAAGCCACAGAAGTGATCCCCAGGGTAAATTTCCTATTTGCCATTCATTTGTCGAGATTTTTCTTAAAAAGGGCCAATGAGGTACTCTGTTTGACATTATTGGGCAGCTTGTTCGAGAGTATGGGAAGTCTCTGGGACAGGAACCTATCCCTCCATTAAGTTCTGTTTATTATGGTGACAAGGTTAAGGTCCCTGGAGCATGTGGCCCAAAGGTATTGGGATTTTTCTAAGTGTAGCATGTCTAACAGCTCTGGGTTTGACATTGATTTGTATGTTAGACAGAGATCGCCTCTGAGTAGGCGATATGCGACAGAATAGAGCTGGAATTTCTTAAGACGGTCTGCACAGGGCATCTGTTTGAGGCCAGTGATATTCTTTGTGAGGTATTTCTGTGGTCTTTCCAGTTGCTGAAAATGTCTTGTAAGGTACATCCCAAATGGGGCATTGTACTCTATAATAGGTCTAATGATGGCTGAGTAGAGGGGGACAATGACCTCTTTTTTTCTGGATGAGAAACCTTTTGTGATGAGGTGTGCCACATAGAAGGACTTCCTGACCACTGTGGCGATGTGGTTACCAAAGGAGAGACTACTGTCTACCTCTGTCCCTAGGTCTTATATCACACTTTTGTTGTTGAGTGAACTACCGCCTATGTGATAGTTCATTGGCACAGGGTTTTTCCCCAAACGGTGATGACTATGTATTTTTTGGCATTGAGCTTGAGGCCATATCTTTGATACCAGCATCTGTCTCAGAAAGGCCCTTTTGTAGAATGTCCACATCCTTAGGGCATTCAATAATGGCTCCCAGTTTGCAGTCATCTGTGAATTTTGTTAGCCATAAGCCCTCTGTATTGGCTTGGACTTCAGAGAAGTAGATGCCAAACAGGAGGGTACCCAGGACCAAACCCTGTGGTACTCCACTTGTCACTGGTCTGGAGACAGATTTGGAATTGGCTACTTTCAAGGTGTGTGTTCTGTCAGTGAGCCAGTTGGCCACCCATCACGTGACATAGGGTTTTATGCCCAGTTTTGTGAGTTTATCAATGATACCTGAGTGGGGGATGGTCTCAAAGGCTTTGGCGAGATCTAGGTAGGCTGTGTGAACTGCCTTACCCTCGTCCACGGCTTTGTTGGCTGCTTCAAAGAAGTCAATCAGGTTTAGGAGACATGATCTACCTTTCACAAACCCAAACTGGGTGGGGTCCAGAGTTTGCAGGTTACCTATGTCTTTGTTATAAGTTCCATGATGATATGTTCCATGGCCTTGCAGACCAGACTCGTTAGACTGATGGGTCGGTAGTTCCCAGGGTCCATGGTGGATCTCCCCTGTGGAGTGGGATCACCATAGATGTGTGCTATTCAGTAGACACAAAACTTGTAGTGAGGCTATGATTGAACATGGTACTTAGGTGGGGTGCCAGTTCATTTTGTAGTTCATGTAGAACACAGCCTGGGATGTTGTCAGGTCCCATGGATGCTGTATTCTTGGCTTTGGCGAGTGCGTTTTTCACCTGTGTTGCCGTGATTACAGGGACTTGGCATTCGTCCAGTATAAAGATGGGCCCTTTCGGGGGTGAGACGGGGGAGAAATTTGCATGGAACCTATCTGCCAGGATATTGGCAATATCAGCTGGTTTTGTATGTTTAGTGCCATTGTGCTGTAGCTCTGAGCAGATCTGAGTGTTGTCATTGAGATTCTTGACATCACTATAGAATGCCTTGTGGTTATTTTTAGAATCTGTGGCTATTTTGTTTTTCATAACTAGCTTTGGAGAACTTTATGAGGGATCTCAGCTTCTTACTGAGGCTAACAAGGGAGGTTTTCCAATCTTGGGATTTCACTCTTTTTTGCAACAGTTTCTTCCATCTGTTGTAAAGTTTGTTAATGGCAGGGGACCACCAGATTGGCTTCATTTTTTTTTGGAGGATAGCGTCTTGGTTCTATTTGGGATGGCATGGTCCATGCACTCGTGTATGTGTTTATACATGTAGGATTCAGCAGTCGTACTGCTACTTTCCATCTGCATGGGTGTGTTGAAGTTAGCCACTTCTGTCTTAAGAGGCATGAAGGTGGATTTGGTGGTTTCCTTAATAAGGGGTAGGGGCAGGATGTTGATGTCTAGGCTGATTAGCTTATGGTCGGATCTAACCAACAAGGGGCTGACTTCTGATGTGGAACACTGGTCGCCCATGTAGGTAATGACCAGGTCTAGGATATTGCTGCCCCTGGTGGGGGTCTGGATCAGTTGATCCAAAGCATTGGAATTTATGAATTCCAAAAAATGCTATGCAAATGTGTAGTTTTCCCAGTTAATGGCAGGGTAGTTGAAGTCTCCCAGCATGAGGGTGTTGGGTTGTACCTTAATATTTTCCAGTATGCTAAGAAAAGTGGAGTGGGAGTCTTGGGGCATGGTGAGGGATCTGTAGCAAGCTACAATTTGGATTGCAGTCTTGCCCAGTGTTAGTTGCACCTGGAGAATTTCGGATGCATTATGTTAGGCAATTAACCTGGAGGTGTGGATATCTTTGGTAAATACAGACACGCCTCCACCTCTGGCATTTTAGTCCAGGTTAGATGGCCAAAAGGTGTGGCATGAATTATAGCCTGGTATTGCAGGGGTGCTCTCTGGAGCCTTGAACCAGGTCTCTGTCACTGCACAGATGTCGATGTTCTCCATTTTAAGGAGTGCCTTGAGTGAGTGCATTTTGAAGTTTAGACTTCTAGCATTGAGTAGCATTGCCCTCAGATTTTGCTTGCTTGTACTTGTTATGGTGATAATTTTGTCCTTTGAACCTTGCCTAGAAAAGGCACTATAGGGGTGGCAAAAGCCTTAGCCAGTATCCCGAAACCCAGGGGCAACAGGTGCAGGCCATCTCTAGAAAAGCATTGTGGCCTGTCAATCATGTCATCCCAGGCTGATAGATACTGGATCCCCTTAAAATGACACCAGAAGCTTTGCCAATTGTTGAAGTCAATCATTTTGTCCTTGTACTGAGGTATCATTCTGGGCGATGGCAGGATGCTACTCGGGGCTAGAGTTATACCTGTCTGAGCTACAAGATTCAAGAGCTCCTCCATGTCTCTTTTCATGTAGTCCAGGGAGGTACGTCCCAGGTCGTTCACTCCAACATGAACAATGACAGAGTCATATTTGTACTTGTTGTGGAGTGAGTGACCTGAGTGTGTGCATTATGTGGCGGATCCTGGCACCCAACAGGCAGCTGACAGTAACTTTCTCCTTATTTAGCCTGGTGAGTGGGACATCACTGTGCCTGACTATAGAGTCACCTATGACTAGTGTGCTGGGTATGTTATTTTGCCTTAGGGGCTGAGGTTGAGTGGCACACTGGTTTTGTGAGTTATGTGTCACTTGGCTTTGTTGGGTGGTGTTAGTTGTTTGTGTTTCAGCTTTGGAGGTCTCTGTTGTTTGGGCAGATTTATTTTAAGAACCTCCGCGAATGTAGGTGTGTGTTTCATGTTACTATGTGTAGGTCAAGGTTGTGAGGGATTATGTGTTGTGTGTAATGTGCTGTGAGTGTTTACCTTCTCCTCTTGACTGACTAGTCCAGTCTTGGCTGGAGAGAACCTGACTTCTAATTTGGCTATATAAGTGCATCTCTCACAGGTTGTAGTGTTAGGTGGTAGAAGGAGGGGGTTGTCTGTGTACATGAAACAATTGCTGCATTGCCTCAGGATGCCCAGATTCACCAGGTGGACAGGAGAAAACACGAGGAGCTGACCCTTGGACATGCCTGGATAGGTGCTTATTTATTTAAGTACTAACTATTTAAGTACTAACTCCATCGATAAACACCCCTAAGAGATGACCCTGTAGTCAGAGATCAGAGAACATATGCAGACATTAATTGGCCTTCAATCAATATGTGGACAAGGTAGTAAAAAAATAATTTTATGTAAACCAACGTTTAAGTAGGGGTATGACATCCAGGTCCAAGGAAGTCATAGTGCCACTTTATTTAGCCGTTATCAGACCCATCATTGAGTATAATGCCCAATCTGGCATGTGCCTGACCAGACATATACAACAGTTGGAACACCCACAAAGGTTCTTTACCAGAAGAATCCCAGGTATAAACATATTGTCTTGTGTAGATTGCCTTAAAACCCTATCTCTGTACTTAGTCTCATACATGTTACTGAGAGGTGATACAGGCCTGGCATACATGGCATCCTTGGATCCAGATCTGATGGTCCTTTTGCACATCAACAAAATGAAGAGCATCAGAACCACTAGATCCAAGGATATACATTTTGCTTATGACATAAATGAGACATGTTGGAAAGACAGATATGTCTCAGGGGGTCCCTATGCCCTGGGAAAGGTTCACCATCCATTTGAAGCAGAGTCCATCCTTCACGTTATTTAAGAGTAACCTTGACCAGTGGATGGGAAATTGGAAATGCACCCCACATCTGGCCACCATGTCTCTGATAAACAGAGGCAGGAAATAATGCCCAAAGTAACATACCCCACATATAGACTTTACAAACATCCTAGCTACCATACCCTTCCTAATAATCACCCATGATACATAGGAACACAATTAGGTTGGATTGTATTGGCTAGGCTTATAAAGGCCCTGGAGGTCTTTAGCCTAGTATATACCTATGAATCTGTGAACCTAAATAAAAACACAGAGACAATTAGAAAAATGCACACCCATAGGAGTACAATGTAACCATATGCATGGATAAAAAGAGAGCAGAGTATTAAATCAGTGGGACAATATAATCGCTTATTCATTTGTGATGGCATAAAATTACACAGTTAAAGTGAGTAGGATGACTATAATGTGGATTCACAGATGGTTTGCATAATGTGCAAAATAATGCTGGTAGCAGCCATGTTCAGTGGGGGTAATCTAAAGACACAGTTTATGCAACAGAACGATGCAAAGAATTGCACAATATGCAACATGTGTAAATGATTAACATGGAATATGCAAATGAAGGCCAACAGGGCTGAGTGATTCAAAGATATATAATAGGTTCATAGGTTCATAGGTTGGTACTAGGCTATCGGCCCTAGGGCCTATGCAAGTCTAGCCATAACAATTCCCTGGAAATTTCTTCCCACAATATTTACTTCTCTGGACCCCTGTCTAGCAGGGCGACTGACATGATCCCTGGGGTGAATTTCCTATCTCCCATCCAATCATCAAGGTTCCTTTTGAAGAGGGCCAATGAGGCGCTCTGCTTGACATGTATGGGCAGTCTATTCCAGAGTATGGGGAGTCTCTGGGTCAGGAACCTTTCCCTCCAGCATGTTTTGTTCATTGTGATGACAAGATTTAGATCCCTGGAGCATGTGGCTCTGGGGGATTGGTATTTCTTTAAGTGGAGTATGTCCAACAGCTCAGGGTTTGACATGGCCTTGTATGTTAAGCAGAGATCGCCTCTGTGTAGATGATATGCGACAGAGTATAGCTGGAGTTTTTTTAGATGGTCAGCATATGGCATCTGCTTTAGGCCTGTGATTCTTTTAGTGAGATATTTCTGTGGCCTTTCCAGCTGTTGCAGATGTCTTGTGAGGTGCATACCAAATGGGGCATTATACTCTATAATGGGTATAATGAGGGATGAGTATAGTGGGGCAATGACCTCCTTTTTTCTGGATGAAAAGCCCTTAGTGATGAGGTATGCCACATAGAAGGATTTCCTGACTGTTGTGGCGATGTGGTTATCGAAAGTGAGACCACTGTCCACCTGTGTCCCTAAGTCCCTCATCACACTTTCAATGTTTAGTGTCCTGCCACCTATAAGGGTAATTCATGGGTACATGTTTTTTTCCAAAGGGGATAACTATACGTTTCTTGGTGTTAAGTTTGAGCCCATGGCTCTGGCACCAGGCATCTGTTTATGTAAGGCCCTTTTGTAGAATATCCACATCATTTGGGGATTCAATAATGGCTCCCAGTTTGCAGTCATCTGCGAACTTTGTTAGCCAGAGTCCCTTAGTGTTGGCTTGTACATCAGAGAAGTAGATGCCAAACAAGAGTGGTCCCAGGACTGAACCCTGAGGTACTCCACTTGTCACTTGTCTGATGATACTGTGCATCCTTGTTCACCTTGTTTGAGAACTGTGATTTACAGAGTACAGGATGGGAGCAAAGTTAAGCAGAGAATAAGCAACAGCTTAACAACATGTGGTGAAAGCCGAGCTCAGATTCAGTGGTGGCAATGTTTCACATTCAAGATGGCCACACCAATGAGGTAGTAAAGGCAGCAACACACATATCATCACCTGCTGAAGCAACAGATAATCAAAAAGCTTGAGAATCAACGGGATATACACTGTAGGATTTAAATGAACTGTGTCACTCATGAGTGGAATTGTGGGGTAAATGTGGCCTGCCCATTCTTGCGGGCACAAAGGTGTGTGTAACATTGAATATCCTAGCTAGAAGGACCTTCAAATGCTTACAGGGAATGCATTAGGTATATTGTGAGCCCCTGCTTCATGAACACTTAATCAGTTCCTCAGCTTCATGCTATCCCATGTGGTGGAGAATATCTGGTTCTCAAGAACACACTAAAAGACAAAATCAATACCAAGTAAGCATTTTCTGAGATTGCATACTTCCCTGAGGCCCAGAGTGCTGTACATTGCACCCATAATGATAGCGCCACCTGGTCCAGAGAGACAGAGATAAATAAATAGGAAAGGCTATCAGTCCCTGAGCTACCTCTATAATAGCCAGGATATTATTTACAATCTGGGCAATGATTCACATATGTGGCTCATACTGAATTTATACCTGCTGCTTCTGTGACTGGTAGATGTACACGCTGTAGCCAGAATGGCCTATACGTGTAAGTAGCGCACATGCTATAATCATTATCCATATAATGTTGCATTGTACTGCAGGCCCCCACTGGATATTCCAATGAGCAAGTGATGATGTCACCTATTTGCAAATACACAAACCCCTGCAGAAATGTTATATAAAATTACTTTTAGTCCAAGCAAGGAATACTGCAGGAAAAGTCTTTGGGCTACTTATGTGCAAATCTTGCTGTTTACACACCTCCAGAGGGGCATTGTAATACAACCCAAGCATGTGCAGCAGAATATTTGTTGTTAGTTTCATGCTATACAATGCAGTCATGAGCAAACAGGTGGTGTAGGCCAATGCACCATGCTGTGACAGGCCATACCTGATGCAGCAGCAGTACAGGGCAGGGAGGAGGTACATGGAAATATAATGGAAGAGCAGAGACACAGCTAATGCAGTGATGGGCACAATATACTGCAATACTGTAAAAGGAGATGCCTGTGGTCCACAACTAAAGACCATGACACAAACAACACAGAATTACATGATACATGCCATAACAGTTACTCTATCTAGGGCAGTGCATGGTCTGGCCACACTGTGCATCAGACATAAGGAGTGGGCAGTACACAGTTTTCATCACTTGCCCAGCTGGTGTGGATACAGTAACAATGGAGTACAGTGCAGTGTACATTCATGATAGGTGAATGCAGTAGCTGTGTACTGTGGGAGATTTTTGGTTGCAGGAGATAATGTCTTCCTGTGATGATGCTGCAGTGCCACTACAAGACCACTGGCAGCATACACTGTGCATGCTATCTGTGTCAGAGTGGGATCTGTTCCAAGGCAGGGATGTGATTGAACTACAGTACCTTTTGGGACCATCTTAAGGAGGTGTGCCATTGACAGAACTCAAAGAACATCACTGACCAGGCTTAAGAGGGCCAGATCATGTGCCTGTATGCAACACTAATGGAGTGTCTGCACTGCCCTGATGTGGGACACCATGCTCATGTTCAACAACCTGGCTTAAAGATTTCTCATCTACTTTCTTTAGACGACTTAAAACTGCATAGTTCATCAGATGAGGAATCAAAACACAACTGTAAATGATTAAAACTTTCTCAGACAACAGAAGAATGACATTTGGACTTTTGATAAATGTGCAAAATTAATATTTAATATAAGAAAATGGCAGCACCAAGAAATATATGGGACAGGAATGTGAAATAAAGGAACTTGAGCAGGAAGGACTGAATACATATTTGGGAATAGATGAAGGATCGACAACTTGAAAAATGCAAGTTAACCTTCATAAGGAGTACTTCAGAAGACTAAAACTGATATTTAAAACTACCTTGATATCTAGGAATTAAGTTCAAGGGTCTACTTTAGAACGAAGAATGTTTTAAATATCGAGCGCCCACATGAGGGAATATTTCAAACATCGATATTGCTATTTTTTTTCTGCACTACAGTGTGGATCAGAATATTTGCTCTTTCTTCACTGTAGTGCAATCTCGGAGTTGGAATATATATTTACTGGGGGGGGGGCACAGGCCCCCACAATAGCAATTTAGAGTATTGGAATATTCGCTTATATGAGCGTTCAAGACATTGATCTTTCATTTTTCTGACATAGACCCAAGTTCAAGCTACAAATTTCTTCCTGTTCTTACAGTTTTGAGGATCAACTGGCCCCAAAAAGTATTGGATCTTTAATTAAACTCGGAAAAATAAATGCATTATGCGTATCAAATGATATATACAAATCAGTTTATACCAGGATTACACATTCCTCATTCTGAAAGAGGTATGAGCCTCCTAAAAACTGATGGCATGTATAGACCTGCAACCATGGGATTGCATACATACCTGCTGACCTCAACAGATACAAACATAGCAAAAGTTTTAAAACATGAGAAGTCTAAGATGACATTTTTGCTTACTTTAGCAGATGCATTTCGGTATCAAGTGGGAATGGAAATCAAACCAGAAGTAGACAAAAATCAGACAGCAACTGAATGTGCCAAAAATTAAAAGAAGAATAGAAGGATCAGATGAGAAAGAAGTGGGTGGGAGGATGACATAATGGTTAAGGTGTTTAAAGAAAATCCATAAATATAGTGGCAAGTACAGAGATCTGCCGGAACAGCCTCATGCTGACCAGGATTTGAGGCAGGAATGGTTAAGGAGAGGTGACCTGAAAACAAAAGTTCAAAGGGCAGTACTAATGGCAGCCCTGTATAATGGACTACATATGTGTTGGTTTACAAAATTCACTGAAACGGTACGAGAAACAGACAAATGCTGGTTCTGCAGCAAAAAAAAAAATCAAAACAGTCAGACATCTTGTTGCTTGATTTGAAACACTCATGGCAGAGAGCATATATATTGAAAGGCACAATAATGTGGCAGGACTGTTGCACTGGGGATTGTACAAACACACCAACATAGAAGTAATGGTGAAGCATTGGGAACCTGAAGCACAGTGTTATAGAATGATGACATTTGTATCACATGGCTTCGCCCATTACCAATGGTTCAAAAACAGATGCAAAAAAGACAGATAATAGTAGTCCATGAAGAAACATACTAGAGTAGCATGGATCACTGAAATTGTTACACCTAATGATTACAGTGCCTTATGTACAGAGAGAGACACAAGGTCATAAAATACCAGGATTTACTGGTAGAAAATGGAACAGTGTGGAAGAAAAATAACCAGATAGTTCTAATGCAGTAGGAGCAATGGGTCTAATAAAAAGGAATATACAGTTGTACTTAGATATGCTACCAGTACATGTAACCCCATATGAATTACAGAAGGAAGCAGTTCTGGGCACATTGCAAGTGTTGATAAGAGCAGTCTTGGCTAAAAACAAAGACTGATACAATACTAAGTTCATGAACTCTAATTGTCCCATCACTTATGAATGTTAACTCATACAAACCCGACTAACTCCAGGAAATATGCAGAAACATACATCACCACACTATACCAGCATGTAAGCAGCTATATAGATACAGTTAATACCCCATAGGAACAAGTGCAGGGCAAACCTCACAAACAAACAAGCATGGCAGAATGATAATATGAGAAAGCTTTATATTAAAAGGATAATATTTTTAACCAAAAGTAAGAAGAGCAATTCCCAGAATGTTAGAACCATTGTCACTGAAATAAGCAAACAACTCAATAACATCTACCAAAGCCAAGTTTGAGGTTAAAATAGCTACCCAAGCTATGAGTATCACAAAGAATTTTTTAGTTATGTTCGTAATCTCAAAAGCACAACACAGCAATGTACAGAGCTTATTGTGAATGATGTTACCTACACTGAAGCTAAAGATATAGCAGACCTACTGACTAATACATTTAGCTCTAGCTTTACCCCTCTCTCCTCCATCTGTCCCTCAAGATACACTTGAAACTGACTTACCTGCAGCTGTCACACAAGACCACTTCCTAAAAGTGCTAGCAAAAGCTAAAAATACTGCATCGATGAATCCTGACAATATCTCTATATATACGCATTAAGCATGATTTAGTCACACCCCTAACAACACTGTTCAATCTCAGCTTCCATATAAGTTTTGTACCAATTGACTGGAGAACAGCTACAGTCATTCCTCTGTATAAAGCCAATTATAGCCAATAAACAATAATAATAAAATACTAGAACTTAAAAATATATTAAAAAAGTGGTTACAACTTTCTTATCCTGAGATGTGTGAGCCTGAAATGGGGTCAATAGTGATACGCAAAAGGGCTCTCTGCTGGGGTCACTTTTTTATGACTGCAAACTGGATAACATACAATACTGCCTGAGTTATAAAAGATAGTCTAAAAATACACACGTGATGCCCTGTACAGTGACATCGACTTTAATATCAATTTGTGCTTCTTTGTTAATGAGCTCCCCGCAGTTACTTTTGATATGTTATAGTAAACAACATTTCCCTTTATCATGTTCCTGTCATTGACGATAACACAAAGTAGTACCCTAATGAGGAACCACTTATGGTAAGCCTTGCAGACTTATTTTATTATTATTATATTATTATTATTATTATTATATTATTATTATTATAAACATTTGGTAATGGGGAAAGTCCCCTGGGTCAGAACCCCATTTTCAGTAGAGGCCTGGTGAGAAACGCTCCAAGAATGGTTGCAAGAGATGGTCTTACATCACATGAGATAAGCAAATATATACAGAGTATACAAGGAATATCAGTTACAGATTACAATTGTACATCATACATCGGTAACAGTTCCAGTAAACACCATAAACATCAACATGTATTTGCAGAAGTTTAAGATAGTGACAGTAAAGAAATTAAAGGCATGTACAGGCATAATATATCTGTTATATATATAAATGTATACATTTTTTTTTAATTAAACATTTTGGTCCATAAAGCTGCTAGTAGAGCAGATTAATGTAGCATATAGAGTGATAAATTCTAGGTCTGTGGTAATACAAATATCTAGTGACAAAAACTTAGATGTGTGAACTAAATGACATTACTTGACAGTGACTAGTGAAACAGACAGTGACCTGTGTATGGTGGTTTAGGTGAGTATGTTTGATTATTAAGGAAAGGGTATTTTAGTGCAGTTTTGAAAGCCTTTAAGGAGTCTATTTGAGTAATGGAAGAGGGCAGTGCATTCCAAGCTTTATCAATAATAAAGGAATAGTGGCATTGTCCTGCACGTTTATTGGGCTTGGTTATGCTTAGGAGCTGTTTGCTTGAGGACCTAAGATTACGTGTAAGAGTGTATGTATGTAAGAGGGTGTGAAGAGTGGGGCAAAGTTTGGGGTTATATATTAGTTTGTGGGTAAATGTTAGTTGGGTGGATTGTAGATAGTGGGAGAGGTCGAGCCAGTTTACACTTTTTTAAGACAAGGCAATGACGGGTCCGAGTTAGCATGTTGCAGGCAAACTTTGCTATTTTATAGTAGTAGGACTGTAATTTATTTCTGAGAGCTGTATGCATGTTAGTAAAAATGGGGCTACCATAAAGAAGGGTGGGGAGGAAAAGACAGTTGGCCAGTTTTAACTTGGTGGGTGTGTTCATAAAATGTTTATACCTATATAGCTTACCAAGTTTGAAATGGGTTTTCTTGATTACATTATGGTTATCGAAGGAGAATTTGTCGTCAGTTGTGATGCCCAGAAGTTTTGATGTTTTTACTTGTTCTATTTCGATATTATTTTGTGAGAAAATTTTAAAGTCCTGATTTACGGGTTTGGATGAATATTTATTTATTTTATTTATTTTACATTTGTTGACCGGGATGGTCCGACTGGATACATGTCCATTTTCAGCGGAGGCCCGGGGAGAAAAGCTCCACAGAGGAAAAGGGTACACATTCATTTACATACAGATAAATACACATACACATGAGTTGTACTTCACATTGTTTTAGATACAATTGGCTACAACGTGACTAGTTTACAGTTCAAAATACAGTATAGTTATTGTCTAGGCTACTATTTACCATCCCTTGAAGAGTCAAGCCAGGCAAGGGGGAGCTTGACTTCATTAGTACCAGTGGAGGTGGACTTTAGTGGGTGTGAGTTTACAAATTCTTTAGACTAAGAAAAAGAAAGACCACCTAGTAATACAGGTGGAGAAAGCTACTTGTTGAGTGTCAGAGAGAACTAGTCTGGATTAATACATGGGCACAGCCAATGTTTTTTAAAAAATTGTTTAAGATTATTTTTGAATTGACAAGGGGACGTAGTAAGTCTTAAGTTATTGGGGAGGGAATTCCAGACTTTTCCTATAGAGTTGGCAAAAAGGGCTTCGCCACCCGAGTTGTTGGATTTGATGGTTTGGACCAGGAATCTATGTGAGGAGTGAAGACAGCTAAGATTGGAGTATGGAATCAGAAGATTATTCAGGGAGGGGGGTTTATCCGGTTGCTTAATAATTTTAAACGCTTCAGTGAGTTGGTTTAGTTTGAGAAGATTGAGTAGTTCTAGCCAATCAAGTTTCCTTAGGTTAAGGCAGTGATGAGTTCTGTAAGGACCTCCTAATACAAACCTGGCAATGTGATTGTAGGCAGCAGAGAGTTTGTTGATCTCACTTTTGTTAAGGAATGAAAGCACAGGAGAGGCATACAATAAAGTGGAGAGTATATGCGTACGAGAGATAGTTAGTTTGGCAGTAGGGGTTAGAAAGTTTTTAATTCTATACAAGGATCCAAGTTTCTTATTTACAGTCTTTATGGTTTGACTAATATGCATATCAAATCTAAGCCTATTATCAATAGTGACTCCTAATAGTTTAGTGTTGCTATCAGGCTCAATCATGGTACCATTAATAGATTGGACGAAGAAGGGACTATTGTTAGATTGTGGTGTAAGTTGAACTGATGGAGTAACTGAGGTGGGAAAAAATACTAGTAACTTGGTTTTTTTGGATTTAGAATGAGTTTCCGCTCCGAGAGCCACTTTTCTACTATAGCAAAGCAGTTTTGGGTTATTACTTGTAGGTCGGGGAGAGAGAGACGTCAGAGCAGATCAAAGTGGAGTCGTCTGCATATTGGATGCAGGTGGCCATAGGGATGACTGACTGAAGATCATTTATGAATACGGAAAAGAGAAGGGGACCAAGTATGGAGCCCTGGGGGACCCCTATGGTATTCGGTAGCAGTTGAGAGAGATTATTTTCCCATCGAACTGCCTGTTGTCTTCCAGAGAGGTAAGCTTCGAACCAGCTAAGTGCCGGATAATCAAGGTGTAAGGTTTCAAGAGTGTGGAGCAGTAGTTGGTGACTGACCATGTCAAAGGCTTTTGACAAGTCAAGAAAGAGGGCTGAAGATATTTTTTTGTTATTGCGGTTCTTATTGACTGAGTCAGTAAAAGAGAGGAGGGCGGTGGTTGTACTATGGTGGGGTCTGAAACCGTGCTGAGATGTGGACAGTAGATTGTTTAGGGTGAGATGGTGAAGGAGTTGTTTATGAACACATCTTTCCAAGATTTTGGCTATTGGAGACAGTATTGCTATAGGTCTATAATTCGATGGGTCAGTGGAGGAGCCACCCTTATGAAGTGGAATGACATGGGCTATCTTCCAGATGGAGGGGATAGTGGCCTCAGTTATAGTTCGGTTAATTAGAATTGAGATGGGATAGGCTATGGCATCTGCTGCTATTTGTAGGTATTCAGCTGGGAGTCGGTCGGCCGACAAGGTGGATGGTTTAACTTTCTTCAGTAAGGATCTAATGTAGGAGGTGGAAGCTGGCTGGAGAGTAAAGAAGGGTAGAGATTCATCATTAACCTTAGTTGGGGGGGAGGAAGGATGGGGAAGTTGATTAGCTAGGGTCTGAATGGTCTCGGTGAAAAAGGAGTTAAAAGTATTGGCTACCTCTTCTGGGTTTTTACCAATAAGTGTTTCTGGGGTGGGAGTAGACACTTTCCCTGAGTGGAGGAGGTTGTTTAAGCCTGCCCAAAACTTCTTTGGATTGTTCTGGTGCTTATCTTGGAGGTGACAGAAATAGTTCTTTTTATCTAGGGTAGTGTCTTTTTTCGTCGCATTTCTAAGTTGCTGGAATTTAATGCGATCTTGAGGTGCCTTAGTAGTTCGCCATTTGTCCCAGGCCTGATCTCTAAGTTTGATTTTGGATTTGGTTTCTCTAGTTAGCCATGGTGCTATCCGAATCTTGGTTCGGATGAGTCTGTTAGGTGCATGAGAGTCAAGAATGTTGAGGAATGTGTCAGTGAAAAATGTCACACTCTCATCAAGGGGCAGGGTTTTTAGCTTGGACCAGTTAGAGGATCTAAGTTCGGTTAGGAATTGTGTTGGAACAAATTTCTTCTTATTTCTAACAAGTCTATATATAGGAAGGTTTATGCTGGTAAATTTGTTTTTTGGAGTTTAGATTTTTTTGGGTTGAGTAGAAGTTGGGCATCATTTAGCCAGGATTCAATAGAAGTAAAGACTTTTTGTGTTAGATACTGAAGATCTGACAGGCTATTGGCAGAGGAGATTATTGTAGAGTTGTTTGCATATTTTTTTGATCATGTTTCTCCTCTATTCACTTGGCCTATATTTTATGTTTAAATAACATGCTAATTTAATCTGACTGCTAAAAAGACCTATTTCATACTGGCCAGTTTTTGAAACAAGATGCCTGCAGATTTTTCTGAAAGGTCACACAGCGGGAAAAAATATGTTTTTCTGTTTGTTGCACATTAAGAAATAAAATGGTTTGTTGTTTATGTATTTATACATAACCTTTTCAAAACATGCATGAAGAACAAAACAGAGAGCAAGCTGGCAAATGTCAAATTCCTTATAATATAGCTAATTTTACCTTTAAAATATGTCATAGAAGTTAGCTAAAAATCACCATGGTGTGTCACTTAGGGCCTCAGCATTTTCATAAGTAATATTTTAAGATGGAGACTAAGACATGACAATGGCATTGTGACTGTAATAAAATGCATCAAAACACGGTTAGGCTTTACTTGGAAATATTAATAAGCATCATTTTAGTACTGTTACTTCATTTCCACCCACATGTACAGCTAATTGGTGAACTGCAAAAGATATAAAGAGCCTCAGTGTACTCATTTTTATTCCAAAACTGTTGTGAAGCAAAGGAATAAGTTGTTATTAAAAAAGTAGATAGCAAATGCATGCAGAATGGAAATAAAGTCCCAGCTCATTATTATGTGATGGTTGTTTTTTTATGACTTTAAAATTTCTTTGCAGCATGTTTATAAAATACAGTTTGTATCTCTGAGACCCTTTGTCTCTTCAGTTATTTCTGTCCTCCCTCCATAATGGATTAACTCTCTTTCCTAAACATCCCACTTTATTTTATCATAGGGTTATCTCCTCTTTCTCCAGATGATCATAGGATCATAGGAGGTTACTAGGCTAATGGCCCCAGGGACCTTACAAGCCTAGCCAAGTTCAACCCATGTTCCCAAGGGTGTCTGGTTCAAGCAGACACTAAAATCAGCACATATTGCACCTTAACAAGAGGGACACAGGTGGAATCCCTGGGTACATTTCTGGTTAACCTCCAATAGAATCTCCTGCACGTAAGGAGTTGCACGGCTACATAGTATGCACAAACAAAAAGAAAAAAGCCAGCAACTGGTGAACCATTATGTTGACTATTATATTTATTTCGGAAACGTGCACCAAGATAATCAGCTGGTGATATAAACTTATGAGTGCACAATTGAAAATATATCTACAATGAATATTAGAGTGATAAATATATCACTATAATTATCCTAAGTGTCCTCTAATATATATATAATGTAGAGATAAACAGTCCACTTGAATAAGAAAAAAACATATATAGTACAGTGTAATAGTTAAGGCAGTCTGGCAGGCCCAATATTAAATTATTTAAAGAGAAATTTTTATGAGGGTAATAATACACCTATCAGCACATATGTAATCAAAACACATTTAGCATATTTATAAAACATAAAATGGTCCAATGTGGGTTGCAAAAAATTTTTTGTTATGTTATTATCTGGCGGGTTATTTCAATCATTATAAACATCATTTTGAATCTTCTTTACCTAATGTATATCAAACAACGATTTTGGGGGACAAACTTATTGGCTGCTTCCCTTGTGGTCACTGTGTTAATTGTAAATCTATTGTGAAAACAAAAGAATTCACCAGCAGGAATAGTAATAAAGTGTTTGATATTCAATTTTTTGCAAATTGTAATACCGATTGGGCAATATATATGGCTTGTTGTACTTGTCACTCGTTTTATGTTGGGCAAACTTCTCGGCCGGTTGGACTACGGGTGTCGGAACATCTTAGTGACATTAGATGTAAAAAGACATCTAATGCACTATATAAACACACTCTTATACATAACATGGCACAATTTCACTTTACAATTATTGATAAAATTATTGGTGATAGAACAAATAAAGGGGGCTGGCATAAAAAACTGGACCTAAAAGAAAAGAAATGGATCACCAAACTTAGTGCATTATTTAATCCAGGCCTTAATGAATGCTTATAAAAACAATATGTAAGCACAGCATGTCACTTTTTGAGATGTAATTTTATTTATTGAATATACAATATAGGTTGTCCTATATAATTGTAAGATATATAATACTGATGAATATTCATGAGCATAATAATGTTTTGTTTAACCTATCATGTCAAGTTAGGTTATATAAAAGCAGCTTATGATTGGCTCTATTGTAAAACACTGAAGAAGGCCAGGTTTAAACCCGGGCCGAAACCGGTATGTTATGAGCTTTTATGTGGCTTTGGTAGTTTATTATTAAACTACCTTTTTTCAACGGTTCACCAGTTGCTGGCTTTTTTCTTTTTGTTTGTACATTTCTGGTTACCCATTCAATTGTCCAAATTCCGTGGCAGGGCTAGCCACCTGGTGGTGTCAATCTTGGCTCGAAATGATTGTCACTGTTGAAGTGACACCCCAACCCCTTGTGCAAAAATGGGAAAAGGGGTTGAGGAGGGATGGATCCAATCATCTAAATTATGCTTAAATAGGAGCCTTGTTCCAAAGGTGGGGTAACTTCTGTGAGACACATCTGTCTCTCCAGGAAGTTCTGTTGATGTCACATCTGCCTTTTACTGAAAATTCTATTTGTAGGTGGTCTGGGTTAGATAAGAGAGGATAGTGACATTAATTTTGGGACATCCAATAATTTTAATGTTGTTTAAGTCCCTCATAGCAGTTGACAGCTAGTTTGCAATCCATACCTTCTGCTATGTATCCCCAGAGGTACTAACTTAAACTCCAGCCAGGCAAGCCAACTAGTTGATGTTTCAACCGTGTGAAAAAATCACCCCTCTACAAAAACAAATGGTTAAGGGATGTACTTTACAGACACAGGGTATAGGGTTTTATTCTCACTTTTGGTCACATTCTAGTTATTGGTTAGGCATGTCATAGTCTGCTGACTGTTTGCCTAGCATTTACCTATGAACCTAAGAAAATCAGGTTCAAATGAAAAATGGGTGCATGTGTTTTAGATTAACTTGAGAGGTAGTAAATCACAGACTGAATCAGATGGGTCTGTGATAGGGTGTAATAGGATGGAAGATGAGTCAGAACAGGGAACCATGGTACATGAGTGGTGGGTTTTTACTATTAGCAGTAAGACCAAAACTAGTGGATTCTTATGCAGAGCTTATAACTGATGGATAAGCACTGGTTTCTCATGCCTAATCATGACAGAAGGGTAAGCCTTGTCCTAATGACTGGTGACCTGACTGCCAAGGGAAACAGGAACTTGGCTGCAAAAACAGAAAGCCATAGTCAAACAATTAGATAATGACTGGACTCTTCCTGCATTCATTCACTGAAGGGGTGGTAAAGGTTTTATGAAATAGGAAGACTACTCTATGTGTCATGTGACATTGCCCATGGTGGTTGGGACCAGTAACTAGGTGGGATGGACACTGGAGAAGATAGGTAAGAGGGGAAGAAGTGTGTCAGATGGCTATGTATGCTAGGTTACACAGTATTCTATTACTCAATTCCACAGCAAGCAGATGAAGGTTGTGATCAGAGAATATACTGCCTGGTAGCAGGGATCAGTACAGCAGAGATGGCATGGATTCATGAACAATGGGCAGATGATGAGTATAGTTAAGATTGTTATTTAAGGGACAGACGTCTCCACAGATGCAGAGGGGTATGAGAGGCATATGTTTATGCTTAGGCTTTTAAAATGAGCATGATACTGGGGAAAAACTGATTTTAAATGGAAATAGCAATAGTGGGAGTAACATGGTGGGAATGGGATTATAACAAAGGGAAGAATGAGAGGACTAAAGGTTCACATTCATCAAGGGAAGACCAGTAAGTGCAAATCTTGTAGCAAATGATGACCCGTAATGCTATTAAATGGCTGGAGCTTGGAAGAAAAGAAGGAGTGAGTAAATAAACAAATCCAGGATCAGTGAGTAAATAAACATATCCAGGATCAGTGAGTAAATAAATCAAGGATCAGTGAGTAAATAAACATATCCAGGATCAGTGAATAAATAAATATATCCAGGATCAGTGAGTAAATAAACAAATCCAGGATCAGTGAGTCAATAAACATATCCAGGATCAGTGCGTAAATAAACAAATCCAGGATCAGTGAGTCAATAACCATATCCAGGATCAGTGAGTAAATAAACAAATCCGGGATCAGTGAATAAATAAACAAATCCAGGATCAGTGAGTAAATAAACATATCCAGGATCAGTGAAATAAACATATCCAGGATCAGTGAGTGAGTAAATAAACAAATCTAGGATCAGTGAGTAAATAAACATATCCAGGATCAGTGAGTAAATAAACAAATCCAGGATCAGTGAGTAAATAAACATATCCAGGATCAGTGAGTAAATAAACAAATCCAGGATCAATGAATAAATAAATATATCCAGGATCAGTGAGTAAATAAATCAAGGATCAGTGAGTAAATAAACAAATCCAGGATCAGTGAATAAATAAACATATCCAGGATCAGTTAGTAAATAAATCAAGGATCAGTGAGTAAATAAACAAATCCAGGATCAGTGAGTAAATAAACATATCCAAGATCACAAAAACCTGGGAAACACACTATAAAGCTAAGATATGACAATCCTAGGGAACAGTGCATTTTTTTTTGAGGAATAGAGAGGAGAAATGGGGGGGGTGGAGCTTTAATATACTGAAGGGGCATCACCTGAGAAATGATAAAGGAGGAAGAATTACAGACATCACTTCTCAGCAGAAGAATCTAACATGTCTTATGAGCTGGCAACAGGGCAAAGGGGCTTAAAGTTGATGCGAGGAGAGCTGGTGGTCTGATAAAATCACCACTCTGCTGGATACGCTAGGGTGATAGATGTCAGAATTATGACAGCTTCAGAAAATGAGGACAAAAGAAGAGATCATAGGTCATAAAATCACAGGAATGTCAGGAATTTCAGGGCTAATGAGTCTTGTTACCCTTAAACCTTGCCAGTTTGCACCCTGGACCATGCATCCCTTCTTGAAGAGGCCAATGCCAGTCATGGCTGGGTGAATTTTTAAATACCCATCTAATTATACTGATCCTGTTTGAAGGAAGATAGTGGATAGTGTATCTCACTGCTTTATCTACAGGGGAGTCTATTCCCGAAGTGACAGAGAAGCTAAGTAAAGAATCTGTCTCTCCACCTCATTTTTATTGATCCGCTGAAGCTGGTTTAGACCTGTTGTTCTTGCATTTGTAGATCTGTTTGATTTTATGAAGGTACAATGGATCCTGGACTACTGGGTCATGATTGTTGAGAAGACAAAGCAGAGATCTTCAGTGAGAAACCTGTAAGACACATAAAAGAGGTACAGGTCTCCTTTTCTTTTATAGCAGATCAGGGACTTTAGGAACTTCTTTGTTAGGAACTTCTGAGATCTATTCAACTGTTTGATATATCTGGTGAGGTACATCCAAAAGGGGGTGCTGTATCCTATGATTGATTTGATCAGCGCTGAATATAACAGGAAAATAACCTCTTTGGATCTGGATGATATTGTTTGACAATCAGCTGCTCTAAGTAGAAGGATTTCCTGACAACCATCTGTACATGGTGGTCAAAGGGGGGAGAATTACCAAGCCATATTCTCAGGTCTCTAATCACATTTTGATTTTGATGAGGGTTACTGTCAATGTTATATGCTGGGGTATGATTTTGTTTGCCAAATGCAACAATGTTGCATTTTTAAGTATTTAACTCCATTTTCATTACAAAAGCTATTGATAAGTTTAGGTTCCTGCTGTAGGGCTTCTGTGTCAAAGGGGGATTTGAGAATGACGTCTAGCTTGCAGTCACCCTCAGACTTGGTTATCCATAGTTCTTGGTATTTAATCTGTATGTCAGAAAAGTAAATACTGAAAAATAGTGGTCTCAGCACTGAACCTTGCAGGACACCAATGGTCATCTTCATGTTCTATGACAGTGCCCATGCCAGCTGCAACATGGGAGTTCTGTCTTTTATCCAATTTACTATCCATCTTATCATATAAAAATCGATTTGTAACACAATTAGTTTATTAATCATGTTTGCACATGGGAAGGTTTCAGATACAATGGCCAAATTAGGGTAAACTGTGTGCATAATGTGACCATTTTCTCAAAGAACTTAACCAGATTCTTTAGACCTATGTTTTACAAAATCTGATTGCTCTGGATATAGCATGATGAAAATTTTAATGTTGCTGTTAATCAAGTCTGTTGTAATCTGTTTCATAGTTTTGCAAATGAGAATTTTCAGGACTATGGACCTATAATTTCTGGAGTTGGTTGTAGGTCCACCTTTAAGAAGTGACATCCTTAGTGCTGTATGTCATACGTCTGTGACTGTGCTTGTAGATGGGATAAAATTGGGGTACTGTTTATCAAACAGTAAGGTATGATATCTGGTCCCATAGAGGAAATGTCTTTAGTCTTGGACACTGCCTTCATTAGATGTTCTTTAGTGGTGACACGGGACTGAGAGTTACGTGGACAGTAGGGTTATTAACAGTAGTCTCAGTAGCAAAACTGGCACTAAATTCATTTGCTATTGAGAATGTCCACCAGATCTGGATAGATTTTCTCATTCTGTATGAATTCTGTACAATGCTAAGTATTTTTTCTTACTTTTCTAACACAACTGTAAAAGGATTTGTAATTTTTCCTGGCTACAGATGACAACCCGAGTTTAAGGGTTGACGTATTAATTCTAAAATTCTTATTCAAATTCCTAATATTTCTTTGCCTGGGGGGAGGGTCATAGATCAGCTATGTACTCTAATTATTTTTTTCCCTTTTGTTGTATATTTTATTTATGTCAGTCTGGACCACCAGGGTGGTTTGCTTTTAAATTTTTCATTTTATTTGGATCTGGATAAGAGTGCCAATTCTAAACATTTATTTACGTGGATATAAAACTCCTTGGATTAGCTATCTGCTGAGGCAATGCTTGGGGTGATGTTGTTATTAATGAATTTTTGCATTCCATAGAATTTGAATTTAGATAGTTTATTGAAAAAGTTGCTAGCTTATGGTCTGAGTTAATCAGAAAAGGGGTTACTAAGGGAGTTGTCCATAATGATGCTACATTTGAAGGTAGGATATTAAGAATATTTTAACTTCTAGTAGAGTTAGTAACACTATGGTACACTGAATTTTTATTTATTAGGTTAAACAAATACCAGAACATATCCTACATTGGTGACATAGGTAATCCATTCAACTGATGGGTAGTTTAAGTCATGCAAAATGACAGAGTTCTTACTCATGAGAGTTCACCTTTGATGTTTAGGAACCTGACAATGACTTCAGGTGTCATGGAACAGGTCCTGTAACAAGCGATAAACCTACAGCTGATTTTGTTTCATGTGATTTGACGTTTGATATGTTCATTTCGGGGGACTCAGTCTATCAGCAACAGGTTAATAATTACCCACATGCAGAGTGAGAAAGGAAATATTGCCCATTTTCCAGTAAAGATCAGATAATGCAAAGCAAGTGGAAGCAATATAAATATTACCAAACATTAACCATGCCACAGTAAAGACCACCACAGGACAAAGAGCAGTAAAGGAGGAATACAGACTTTTATATAGGAATAAAGAAGAGCCAGAGCTTAAATAGCTGGCCATGCAGCAAAAGAAAATATAGGGAGGAGGCAACAGGTGTAGGTGTTAAACTACCTGTGCTATAACCATATCCCAAGGAGTACAGGCAAATGCTTGCCAAAGGATAAAAGGGAAAAAATAAGAGAAACCTTAGACGGGTACACTGGGAGGTGAATGGACCTTTCTTGGTAAAGAATAGGGCATAATACAATGCACAGAAACACAAACTTATGAAGCACACAAGGATGTCAATATCAATGTTTCCCCTAATAGTTTTTTAATGAAGTCATTAAATGACAGAGGGCAGCAGTCTGATTCAAAACAATAGCCTAGTTGCTGCTTTCTAAGAGATGAAAGATCTTAAAAGAATATTTGTTATATAAGAAAAGTGTTCTGATTTTGAAGTATGGCACTTTCAATCCTAAGTAGCCTTAATAACGAAACTTGATAAAAATATTTATAAGACTCCTATCTCCCAGTCATCAGTTATCCTTTGGTTGTTTATTTAGCTGATCTTACCTGATTATGTTTTACAAAACCATCAATCTTTTTGGTTGTTTTTTACATTCATCCCTAAAAGTCTTGTTCACCAAGGCAACAGGAGTGTGAGTTTTTAATAAAGCTTTTTTTTCTCATTTCTCACTGCTTGTTTAATTACTTTATTTTCATAGTTTGTTATATGGCAAAGATATCTGTACAAAATAAGCTGCTGCAGCATGATGGGTGGTCAACATTGCAGACTTTGACATGCTACAAAGTATGCACCAAGGAACCACCTTGGCACATACAAATTAATTACAAAAAAATTAAATTTTTGCAGGGTGCAAGCTCCCTCCTGCAACCCAAGGTGGAGGGCTGCACACCCAAATCCCCTTGCTACTATATATATATATATATATATATGTGTATATATATATATATATATATATATATATATATATATATATATATATATATATATATATATATATATATATATACATATATATATATATATATATATATATATATATATATCTACATACTAAGATTACACACTTATCACAGAGAGGGCATATTCCACATCCAAGAATGTTGGGTAGTACATATAAATTTACATCAGGCTTATGTATAGCACTGCTTTATTGTGGAGGTAGCTACTATTAAGTACTTGTAAATGGAGGCAATAATTTTTGTGTGTCCTCATAAAGGTGTATATGCCTTAGCAATAAATTGGCTCTGGGAAAATAGTTTGCTTTCTCAGGTAGAAACACTGGGGGTGCAGTGCTGTTCAGGCATTGTGAATTGGCTAAGAGTATACAATTCCCCTTGCAGTGACATAATGGTGGCTGAATGGGAAGATGAAATCAAGGGAGATGCTTCTGGAAAGCGCAGACCGAGCTTGTGCTGTAAAATAGTTTGATAGTTTGAATCATGTCCTTAATACGGTTTGAATTTGCTGGCCATATGATTAAGTGTATACAGAAGATATTAGTGATGTGTCAAAAAGTCAATGATATGTGTCAAACCCAAGATTTTTAAAAGTTTGTATATGTTTAGACATGTAGGAACATAAGAACAAAGGAACAATTTAAGAAAGCAATCACAGGGACCATAAGTGGACTAGCCACATACACCTTTAAGAAGACACAAAAAGATATTTCCACGGTTCTCCAGTACTTAATTATTCCTATCTCTCAATTTAAGCAGGGTTATACAAGATAAGCCTGGTCTAAATTTATATCTACCCATCCAAACTTCAATATTAGTCATAAAAGCAGACAAAGTAATTCTTTCCTTGACCTGTAGTGGTAACTTATTCTGTAGTCTTAGAATACATTGAGTTAGGAATTGATCTCTATTTACTGCTTGCACAGGTTGGAACAGGTGTGGTCTAGTTTTGCAGTACCTGTGCAGGTGCCTAAGAAACCCATGTAGAACTACCTTTTGTTTTATTCAAACTGGCTGTGATGTCATGAGTAGAAAACCTAATAGTAATGTTGGATGGGTTATCCCTGAGGGAAGCAATGACTTAAGTGACAAGATCTGCTTGTATGTCAGATGGCCAGAACATCTTTTGTGACTGAAGTGACAGAAATGTTTCATGGCAGAGCATCATTCGAAGTGAAGGATGCACATGAGAAAAATCAATGGCAATAGTGCTGATAATTGGTTTGAAGAATAGTGGGCCAAAAAGTCACTAGTGGGTAACTCCAGTGATGACATTGTATGGATTAGAACTAGAATCAATAATGTGAACTCAGGATGTTCTTTTCTTAAGGTAGCTGTCAAAACACTTCAGAGCGATTTGTATTGCAATATTAATTTCTGCATTAATTTATCATTTGCTAAGCAGGTTAGTGGTATTTGTCACAAGGTCAGGGACTGATACAACATATAAATAATTAAACAACTTGGCATACTCAGTTTGGGAAATACACCAGAATATCCATGCAGACACAATACAAACTACAAAAAAACAATGACTAGAAGTCAGGATCGAACCCCAGATGCTGGTGCTGTGACTCAAAGAACCTTTCACTGAGCTGCAATGCAACCCACTGAGCCATGTTGCTGACCATAGGAAGGTTGACAGTGCACAAAATGTACATCGCTATTAAAGAGGATTGTGTGTGTCACACTATCATATATGTTAGTGCATGGTCTCTAAATAGTTCTCCTGAATTATGACCATTGTTTGTTATTTAAAAATGTGGCTACAGATAGAAAATAGTGCCACAGGAGTGCCATGACACTTCCTGAAACCATGTTGTTTGCTTGATACTACATCATGCCCATCCACATAACCATTCTACTGTACTACAACTGTTTTTTCCTGGTAATATGGATAAATGGGATTATACCGCACCTGGGAAGCGTGATTTCAAATTTATCTTCTCTCCAAACGATGATATTGGAGAACTTATATATGTTAAGGGATACAAAATAACGTCCACAAAAACGAAACAGCCTTACCAACCAGGTAAAATATAGCTTTTTTAAGCAATTATACAATTAATTGAATCGTTAATCACTCTTAACAAATTGTATAAAAGAGTGAATCGTTTTTCATAAGGTATCTTGACAAAGCCTGGGAGGTCCCGGGTGAAAGCGCTTGAGATTAACTGGTTTCGTTGTGGAATTGTTTGTGCTTATTCTCGTGTTTTGGGCTAATGTGCATTTTCGAACTGCTGATTGGCACAATAAAATTTTTATTGCAAGCTGTCGGTCCATTTCTAAGCTTTATGTTAAGGGATTCCCCATAATGACACTTACCAGCTTATTATCCTTTACTGTGATGCTAGCAAAAAAATGTTGTAGGCCATAAGATATTAGAATGTAATACCTCTGTTTCCTGCAATTACTATTTAATAAAATCACTTCATCATCAACAATTGAAGTAGCTAAGAAGCATTGGAGACATGAGCCACAAAGTATTGTAGAAAATGATGAAGTTTATATCATCCGTAACAGGGATAGCCACCCAGCAGTGTGAACCTTGTCTCTAGATGATTGTCACTGTTAAAGTGACACCCCTACCCCATGTAAAAAAAATGGGGAAAAGGGGTTATGGATGGATGGATGACATCTATATCACATGGGATCATCCATTACCAGCAGTTAAGAAAATGGATGCAAGAAAACAAGATATAATAGTCCACGAAAAGAAGACAAAAGTAGCATTGATCAATGAAATCCAGCGACTACAGTGCCTTATGCACAGAGAGATGAAAAATCAAAAATATCACAATTTGCAGGCAAAAACAAGAGCTATGTGGAAGAAAGATACTCAAACAGTTCCAATAGTAGTAGGAGCATTGGGTCTCATAAATATAATTTACAATCATATTTAGATATGTTACCAATACATGTAACCCCATATGAATTGCAGGAGTCATTACTGGCCATTTTGAGGGGCATCCCTGATTTTATGTCAGATTTATGATCTTCCTTTTATAAGAGTTGTGATGTTATGGGAACACAGTGACGGTTAATGTCAGTAATTAATTCCATACATATATTTATTTTTTTATTATTTATTTTATTTTACATTTGTTGACCGGGCTAGTCTAGCTGGATACATATCCTTTTTCAGTAGAGGCCCGAGGAGAAAAGCTCCAATAATAGAAAATAAAACACTACAATTTAGATAGAGGTACAATATTTATTATAAAAGATAATCAATCAGTATACATATATATATACATGGAAAAAAAAATGCTGCTTAAGGAGGTGACAGGACAGCTATGTTGGTATCATTGACATGGGTACAAGTGGGGAAGTAAAATGAGAGAAAGCTGAGTGAGTGAGAAGAGTGAAGGGGAGACTAAAACCTATAAGGGAATTAGTCTGGGTTTGGACATGGAGCCCACAATTGGTTTAATTAAGTAAGCTCTGAGTTTGTTTGAATTGGTTTAAGTGATGGCATGAGTCTAAGGTAGTTAGGGAAGGAGTTCATTGCTTTCCAATAGAGTTAAAATAAAGAAGAGCATCGCCTGCTATTATTAGATTTGATGTAGTTGACTATTAGTTGAATTTTGAAGGAGCAAAGGGAACTGTTGGTAGTTTACTCAGTGTTTTTTTTCACAGGGGGATTTTTTTAAGGGTTGATTATAATTTTTAAATGCTCGGTGAGTTGATTGAATTTAAGAAAGATTGGGAGTTCTAGCCCAGTTGAGGCAATGGAGGAGGCAATGGTGGTGTGAATACGGGTGGTGTTGTAATGAATCTGCTGCTATGTGGGGTGGGGTGTAGAAAAATTTATTGAGGAAGTTTATTGAGGAAGGAAAATATCGGAAAGGGAAAGGATGTAGAGGGCGAGGAAGAGTTGGAAAAAATGGTTAATCTACTGATTCTAGTAAAAGTTCCTGATTCTCTACATTGAACCTAGTTTCTTGTTAGGACTTAATAGTTTGTTATTTGAATGAATGGCTGGTTATTGACATAAATGATGCCTACAAGAGATAGTGTGGATGATGAACTTGTAAAAGGTGTGGGAAAAGGATTGGATGGTTAAGGACCTAAGGGGTTAGGGTTTTGTGGTGGTGGGTTAGGGCTTTGGAGGTGGGGAAGGTTGGTGTAACTTTGAGTTTAAAGTTAGTTGGTGCTTTTTTTTTCAGTATACACAGCCAGCTTTCTACTTTGGAGTTACTGGGGGAGCTGTTGGATGGGAGGCTGTTGAGAGTATCAGGGTGGAGGAGGATCAGAATTGAACAGTAGATGGTACAGATGGGGATAGGGTTGAATTGTGTTAGAAAAACAGGTAAAAGAGAAAATGATTATTGGGTATGGAGCCTGTGGGGCCTTGATGGAGGATAGGAGTAGTTAGAGATTGACTATTTTGACTTTGAGATGCTGGCCAGTGCCATTGGACTGCTTGGTGCTGTGCCAGTGTGAAAGGTAACAAGGAAGTGGGGGTTGCAGGACAATTTTGAATGATGATTTGGTGTTTTATGTCCGCTTGACTTTTGAGGGAAGAAGAAGAAAGTTTTTTGTTAGATATGTTGTTATTTGGATGGTTGTTGAGGAGATTGAGTAGTAGTAGTATTATTTAGGGCTGGTAGTGCTGAGTGTATGAAGAATGATTAGGGAGGAAAAAATGAGGTGGTGGTGGTGATGTGAATGAGGAGGGGTGATTTAAATATTGCTTTGTGTATAAAACACTGCCTATTAGGTGTTTCAGTGGAGGCTTCCTTTAGATGTTTCTTTGATGTATGTGTGGAATTTTGGGCTTTGGGACGGTGGCCTCGGCCATGGATCTGTTAATCAAAATTGACGGGATTGATATATGATAATCAATCAAAATTGGATAGAGATATGCTGGGAGCTAGCTCGGAATCAAGGGTTGGCGGTTTCAGTTTTTAGTGGGGGTTTTCGAGCTGGGAGGTGGATACTGTGGAGGAGGATGATAGTAGAGGTGGAGGAGGTTTGTAGTTTAAAGGAGAGGAAGGGAGGTAGGAGGAGGGAAGAGTTGGATATGAGAAGCAGGTGAATGTTGGAGGGTGGCTAAAAATGGAAAAGGCTAGAAAGATGTTTCTCGGGTATAGGTTTGTCTGTTTTAAAAGGAATAGGGAGGTAAGCAATCAGGTCAGGATTTTTACCAGGATTTGAGAGGTGTCCTGGAAGACTGAAAGGAATGTTTTTTCTTTAGTCATTTCTTGGCTCGTGGGTTGTTGAAATATCAAAATTTAATCTCGTTTAGTTTCTGAGTTTTTAGTTCTCTTGGCACGATCTTTATCTTTTGAGTTTCTGAGTGATTGAAATTTAATTTCTTGTGTTTTAGTTTTGGTCAGTAAGTTTGCTTTCTCCGTGGTTTTGGGCGTGGGAGTTTCTTATTGGTTTCTAGTGTCTTTAAAATGACACGCCGAGCTAGTGGGTAGAGAGGTTCAGGTTAGAGATTTTTGCAGGACATTAGAGAAGAGGTTAGTCTAGTGTTAACTTAGTCTGTTTCTGTGGTTTTTATTCAGCTAGAAATAGATCTAGGGACAAAGTTTGTGCTTTATTTCTGATAAGTTTATGTAGGAGTGACAACCTTTTGGAGATAGGTCATTAGAAAGGAAGCGTGCAACTTTGTACAGCTTGATTATTGTGTGAGAAATAATTCAATGTGCTGTTACTTTTGCTGTGAGATCAATGGTAGTATCTTGCTGTGAGGCTTTTGGTGGTTGTATGGGGATATTACTTGATTATTTTGGGAGTTGCCAGGAATCTGGGATGAGTGGGGATATTTCTCCAGGGGTAGCCTAAGCTCCCCAAGGTGGGGAGTCCCCTAGGGTAATGGTTTCCTGAGGGTAGTCTGTGGCTAACCAACTTAAATAAATTCTCAATGGTTTTCTTTAGTTTATTTAGTTTGATATAGATTAATACTAGATTAATACATTTATGGGAGTTTAGGCAGATTTTCAGTGCAATCCTTTTTATTGGGAGTTGCAATAGTTTCTTTTTGTTATTAATGATGTTAATTAAGTATTTTTTGGAGGGGCCAATTTCTTCACCCTCTTTTTTAGTTAGTTTATATTTTGGTCAGATATTATTCTGGTTTCAGCCATGGTTGATGAGACATATTGTGTCTAGGGCCATGTTTGAGAGAGAATGCATCTTTTGGGGATTGGTTGGCTATCATCTTCGTTATTAGGGTGTGGTACAGGAGGTGTGGCAGTCTTTGAGGATGGTGGGGGAGTATGGGGTTGTGTTGTTGGGATGGTGGGTGCAGGTTGTTGAGGAGTGGTGTGGGAGGAATGTTGGGGTGTGAGGTTTTAGATAGGATTTAATGTCATTGAGATATACATTGGGTATTTTGTTGAATACATTCTAGGATAAGGTATTGGTTTTAGTTAGGGTTAACTTTTTATATTGTTGAGTTGTAGAGTAAGGTAAGGTTTTGAAATAGATTAAGGTGAAAGGATAGGTGAGGTAGGGTTAGTGAAGGTTAGGTAGATAAAGGGTAGTGGGAATTAGGGAGAGGGTGGGGTAGAAGGTTCAAATAGGGGTAACAGGTTCAGGTGGTGAAGGAGAGTTAGGTAAAGGGTTAAAGGAATAGAGTTAGGTGTAAATGGGGAGGGAGATGTGGTGGAGTTGGTGGTGTGAGTTGATCAGTGGGTGGGGTGGGGTGGGGATGGGAGATGGGGTGGGCTAGGAGGTTATGGGTGTGGGAGGGGAGGAGGGGAATCAGGGAGGGGGTGGGGGGGGAGGCTAGGTGTGTGGGAGGGAGGAGTTATTAAGGGTGGGAGGGAGGCAGTTTATTTATTTATTTATTTACACATTTTGAATGGGTTAGTCCCACTATGACTGCTTCCTCTTTTGTGTTGAAATCAGAGGTGACATTCATACTGACTAGGGTAAATTTAGTCAGGCCATTGGGGAACTTCTACATTTTTTCATAAGTGCCATGGGATCTTTTACATTCATCTGTGCTGCAACCAACTTATGTGGAACCTTGGTTTAAAATTTTCTTCTAAGAATGGCACACATGTGCAGTGCCCCCTTTATGTTGCATTGTGGTTGCAGTGTGACAAAATTAATCCATTTACCTAAGGTTGGAATAGAAACCTTCTGATTGTTCTTCCTGCAGTGATACTAAAACTATGGGCCGGATTCACAAATGGCCAAACTCCGTGCAGGAACAGTATAGTCACTCCTCCATGCAATATGGCCACCGTGAGATCCAGGATAGGGACGTTCTCATGAACACATGCGGCCCTATACTGTTCCTGCACAGAATTCCGTTCAGCCTGCAAATCACCTCAAACCATGCAAATGAGGTGATTTTGTGATCCAGCAAGCTGAATGGATTCTGTATAGAAACAGTGTCAGTGCAAAAATGTATTCGGCTAGTATCTGAATACATTTTTGCGTCTGACAAAACGGAGGCATGACAGCTCATGAAAAGCATGTGTTATGTTGAACAGACAAGCCAATGGCCAAATATAAGGCCACTGGCATTAAAAGCAACTTCGATGTTTTAAAAATAAAACTTTTATTTTTTTTGGCCGATCTCAGCCATTTAAGCTAAGGGCAGCGGTGTGCAAACACGGGGGTGCCGAAAATAAAAAAAAAAAGGAAAAACTGTCTTTTAACAGAAATCTGAATTTTGCCATTGTAGTCAATGGCAGACAGAATATAAACAAGACTAGAGAGCACTGGTTACCAAGGGGAAAGGGTGTGTTGGGAATTGTAACTATGGACCTGCACACTGGGGTATGCAAATGAAGAGACCTACACTGAATCACAGATTTCTACCTACTAGCAGCCTGCATCTAACCATGCAGGTGCAGGAATAGGGAACCATGCAGGCAGGACAAGAGGATGACTTCAGTAGGGAGTGTGTCATGCTTGGTGTAAACTTATTGGAGCTCTGCAGCCCGTGTTTGCTCTTAGCTAAGCAGAGCTAAGGAAGGGGGTGTGTCTCACATTATTGAGCACTGTTTTCCCTGTTTAAACAGGTGTGTGTGCCACGCAGCGGGTTTAAAAAAAAAAAAAAAAAAAAAAAGGAACAGGAAATAGCAGCTCAGTTCACATGTGAGTACTAGGTAGGCACGCTGCGCCTCGAGACTTAAATGGGAAGGGAAAACAGCAGTAGGAAGGCAGTCAAGGAGATCTAGCATAGGTGGTGGGGGAAATGTATCAGAATCAGCCAATTAGACAGGCAGGAGCCCCGCCCACACTACAGTACTAGGTAGGCACGCCGCGCCTCGGGACTTAAATGGGAAGGGAAAACAGCAGTAGGAAGGCAGTCAAGGAGATCTAGCATAGGTGGCGGGGGAAATGTATCAGAATCAGCCAATTACACAGGCAGGAGCCCAGCCCACACTACTATAAATTATGCAAACCCCTTTCACTCTGGATTTTCCCACAAACTCTACACCACCGGTGTACACAGACAGGGAAATGTTTCCTGACAAAACTAACAAAATGATATGGGCTGTTGTCGCTCTCATACATCAATATGTGCAAGAGATTGAGGGTGGTGAGGATGTGAATGCTGATGACCATTCCACAGTGAGGAGGAGGAGAAGAGTGTACAGACCCAGGATAACCTACCAGGGCTTACATGACCTGGAGATAGTGGAGCGCTATAGGTTAGACAGGGACATTCTACAGCAAATTGTTGAGCTGTGCCAGCCCCGCCTCACACACAGAACCAACAGGGGGGAACCCATCCCAGTAGATGCCAAGGTATGCGTAGGCTTAAGAATACTAGCCACAGGTACCTTCCAAAGGTCAACTGGGAATATCATTGGGATCTCACAGGCATCAGCATCCAGGGTACTCCACCAGTTCCTGAATACCATGTCAGCACATGCTGGTGAGCACATATATTTTCCCATCACCCATGAGGCGTTGACCAGCAGTATGCATCTCTTCCACCAAATAGGAGAATACCCTGAAGTAGTGGGTGCTACAGACTGCATGCACATACACATCAAAGCACCGCCCAGTGAGCTGGGTAGGGTCTACATAAACCGCAAGGGCTTCCATTCCATCAACTACCAGGTCGTGTGTGATGCCCAGGGCATTACCTTGAATGTGTGTGCTGGCAGCCCTGGATGCTATCATGACTCCCACATCTGGCATATGACACAGCTGTACCAGTGATTTGCCAGTGGAGACATCCCATATTGCCACCTAGTGGGGGATGCTGGCTACGCACTGGAGCCATGGCTGATGACACCCCTCAGAAATGCACACACACCTGAACAAAAACTCCATAATGAGGCAGACGCACAAACCAGAATCATAATAGAGCATGTGTTTGGGATGCTCAAGTCATAGTTCTGTTGATTGGAGATATCCAGTGGATCCTTGCAGTACTCTCCAGCTACATGTACAAAATGTTCATAGTATGTGCCATGCTACACAATATGATCCTGCGGAAACAGCTGCAGCAGGAACAGCACGGGGTAAGGTCACAAAGCCCCCCACCATTGCCAAGGCCATCACAGGCACAGATGGACTTGGAGGAGGAATCACCTGAGCCTGCCCATATAGGCAAAAGGAGGCATGCCCAGTATGCCCAGGCTTTGGCAAGACACAACACACAGCACATACACTGACATGGTAGGCAACCAGGGAATGACACCTCTCTCTGACTTGCACATACAGTAAAAGGGATGCCAAGCATGACACTACCTATGCTTTACCATGTATAGGAAGTGTACTATGTGCATCTAACATAGTCAGCCATCCAGCACCGTCCTCAATAGTGCCCAGCCACAAGGTAGTCACTCTTCCTATCAATTACTAAGTGGAGTAGTGTGTTCTGATAGTGGTATCTATGGTATGGATGCAAGCATGCAAGGGAATTGGGTGACTGAATGGGATGGCACCAGATACTGGACGACCATATGGGCAGCATGAAATTCATAACAAATATTGGTGTCAACACACTAGGCAGTACTAGACAAGGTGACAAATCCCACTGCAGTACATGTGGTGGCCCAAATGTGTGTCCATAGGACACACACGTGGATGTGTCAATGAAGCTCTCATACCCACCACCAGCCTCAGCCAGCAGGACAGGTGTATGTGACCATAAAGAAAGGCTGGGCTGAGGCCTCCAACTGATGGCAATGGTGACCAGACCTCCTTCAGACCTACACAGACAGACTGCAACAGGTCTGGCAGTTGTATGTCAGTTCTGAAGGGTAAGAAGTGTGAAATTAAAATGTAGGTCAATAAAACCTGTATCTGTACTCCACTTATATGCTTCCATCTGCATGATAAGTCAGAATACAAAATGATGTGGAAGCCAACAGAGTACCTGAAATACCAGTACAGTCATAGCACAGTTTAAAGTTGTCAGGTGTGCCCCCACCCCCATAATCTTATGTAGAAATGCAGTAACATGTAAGTGTGAGTAGTAGTATCAGTGGAGCAAAGATTACCCGAGCTGGCCCAGACTACAGGATAGATTATTGCATGTGTACAATATGCAGGGGACTGTGTGTTAGGTTGTTGTGTGTTCAATACTGTCTGGAAGTGGTCAGCTTGTAGGCAAAGAGGGCTGTGTGTCAGTGGGCTGTGGGCAGTACTGTGGTTGACAGGCCCATGTTCCGACAACTGCAGTGCCAAACACAATCTTCTCAGCAATACCCATGTCAGCAGTCATCCATACTCACTATCCAGATATCTACATCTGTCACCATCTGAAAGATGGACATGTCATGAATGTGGACCCATACATACACACAGTACACAGGTGGATGTACCCTAGACAGAGTACATAAAATGTAACTGTCAACTGCACACACCTTTGGAATTGTACATACAAGTTAGCAGCACATTAGTTGTCTGTGTAGTATGGAATACTGATGTATTCTGGCCAATCACTGGCAGACCACAAAAGGCACAGTTATGAAGTAATGAGAGAATTCCTATGTCCCCGCACAAAGACAGCATAAGGGGAATGTCCCAGGTATATCTGTGAGTCAGCTGCAAGTAGCTTCTATATCACACATGTAATCAGCTCACCCCACCATCAGCCAAAGGTTTAACACAGGTCCTATCATTGCTATTGGGAATGAGTACAGGATGACTCCACTTTTGTATGGGAATACCCACAGAATGCAGCATGCTGAAGAGCTGTCCTATGCAGGTGTGTCCTTAGCTGTAAGCAATACCCTGCCTGCATCCAGACCAATGGATCAATATGGATAGGAACTATTGCCATTAACACCTTGCACACTTACCCTGTCACCCAGGGAAATCCACTGGCTCGCAGCCTGGGAATCTAGGAGTGACAGAATGCAGTGGCCTGCTACAGATGGCCTGCATCACTACCAAATGGCGTACAGTCCTCTGTCAAAGGCTTGTGCCTCACCCATAGTGCCAATGTATGGTATCTCAGGAGAAGGTGGCCTAATGGAAAGGCATTGGCCTACTAAGCCAGGGATTGTGGGTTCGAGTCACATCTGGCGTGATATAATCTTGATATATAATCTTGATGATACTATCACAACTAACAACCTAACACAGTCAACAGAACACAAATGCAAGGCCGTGTTGACAAATCCCAGTAGCATGCCCCCCTATGTCCCACTGCATGAACTGTGGATCAATCCATAAATACCTCTAGGATGAAGGGTCAACTATAGGGATACTTCTCAAATATTGCTCGCATAATGTTAGGAAGAGGATAGAATAACACAGTGGGGGGTGTAGACACATGGACGTCATGGAGAATGTGAAGTCTGAAACTCTGATGTGTGCCCATACTACTCCTGCCTGCAAACCCAGTAATGGGTGGCTACAAACCTGCTCGTAAACCATAATGTGAAGGGGAACTGACCAGATATATGAGCCCTGCCTCTGGGTAACCTGGGTGAATCTATACAGCTGAAAGGTATGGCCACAGCAAGATATGGCCATTCTTTTAAGTCAATATATGTACAACAGTGGGATCCTTACCCACCACAGTACCAAGGTGCTGGACCATTTACACAGACCCATCAGCAAGTGTCATTAGCTACCCCTCCAGAATGGCAGGAGTGTGCAAGAATGTGTAGGCTGTGGACCCCAATACTGGACTCAGCTTCATTCATCTTGTATTTCCCATTAAATAACTGTGAGCAAGTAATTATATCTGTCAGTAGTTGATGACATAATAAATCACAGTGTAAAATAGTACATATGTCTGAATATCTTTGTTAACACCAACCATGTAACACAAGCAGTACAAACAGCAATAGTTACAGTATCCCCTTTTCTGTCGCCCATTGTGACTCAATATTGTCAACCTATCCACAGATATCCTGCAGAAACAGGTTGCTAGCTGTATGTGTAGAACACCAAACCCTGGATTGGAGTACAACCCTACCTGGAATGGATTCACACACTCAATACAGAAGGTCATACTACACTTAGAGAAACGAACCCCATGTCTGACAACACAGTGGACTATACATATCTGTCATTCGCAGATGTCTACGCACACACACCAAATTGTACACCATTCATGCTTCACACACACATTGGATAGGAATACTTACACATATCCAAGGCCAACACACTATACTATGTCAAACATACACACACACAGATGTGGGGAAGAGAGAGACAGACAGTGACAGAGAGAATTCTATTATGAGGACTGTCCCACCCACTACACATCCAATTGGTCAATATCACATGATGTGCTGATGTCACTCACTATACACATTCCTTTTGGTAGCTCTCAGCACAATAGTGTCTGTGTTGCTTGTGATAACTATGTAACACGATAGTACAAATCGGTATTCATGTAGCATTTGTATACTCAGTCCTGTTAAATGTAACGTTGTGTGTGACTGAGTGTGTGTGTTTCCAGATGAATGATTTATGGCCCATTCATACACACACTGCACTTCCCATTGCCCATGTTAGCACTCCTTCTGATGTCAGTCACCTTGAAATAAACCATCAGCCAAATCTCTGCCCTATAACTGCTGTGGAGCTCGTGATGACTGCATAATACTGTAGTGTAACAAACTAGTTAGGTAGGAGTTCTAATCCTGGTTCTGGCAACTGTGATAATGTGTGTGTGTGTGTGTGTGTGTGTGTGTGTGTGTGTGTGTGTGTGTGTGTGTGTGTGTGTGTGTGCATGGCGATGAATGATTTTGAGCCCATTCACACCACTATACCTGCCATTGGCCTGCTGATGTCAGTCATCTTGAAATAACCCTTTGGCCAAATCTCAGCCCTATAAACTCCATGGCGCTTGTGATAACTGTGCACTACTTAGTGTAACAAGCTAGTTAGGTAGGAGGTCTAATCCTGGTCCTGGCAACTGTGATCATGTGTGTGTGTGCCTTTGTTGACACCTGATTTTGTGGTCATTCATACTTCCCTCTCCTCTCCTTTAGCACTGCAGCTGATGTCACTCACCTTCAAAGGTACCTTTGGAAAACACTCTAAGATATAAGCTCTGTGGTGCCTGCAATAACTGTGTAACACTGTAATACTAATACATAGCTAGGTAGGGTTTGAAACACAGTACTGGCAAGTGAGAGTGTTTGTGTGTGTTGGTGTGACTATGTAATAACAGGATCCATTGCATGGTGTGTTTTGCTACATTTTCATATTAAGGACCCATATGTCCCAATGTCACATTACAAGGCCAACAGTTGTCAAACACCATAGAGGTTGTTGTAGACAATCCATAGCCATAAATGTATATATAGGCAACCATTATAATACCCAGAGGTCTCTCTCCACCCACAGATCATACGCAAACATGCTTGGCTCTTTTTGTCATCCTTTCTTTCTTTCCCTCTGTCCCCCCTCTCTGGTAGATGTGTAAAAATGCATCTGTTTTGCATAGGCAGGAACTTGACATTGGTAGGTAATGCTCATGATCAGCTAATGGCCTGTGCACAAATTGGAGTCCTCCACCTGCTAATTGCATGTGGAACAGCTGTGGTATCATTCCTATAGCCAATTGCATGGAAACACACTCCTATAAGTAAGCACTGCAAGTGGGTGTTGGCCCTTCTCCTTCACTGTGAGCAGGACTTCATGTGGGTGTGTGACAAACAGCATCACAGAGGGTAGTTGGAAGTACCGCTTACAACAAACACTGAGGAGAAAGGCCAACAAACTGGAGGGGGATGTTCCAGACATGGGGACAGAATGTAAGTATTGCTGTTCTACATTTGAAGTAGTGTTGGTTTAACAGGGTTTGTGTGGATATGGTTATTCTGCATGGTTTAAAGTCTGGCATGACAGTGTTATGTGGTTGAGAGAACTCTCACCTGTAAGGCTATCTGCAGTATGGCCAGAGTTTGGAATATTAGATTAGGTGTATTACTCACACATTTTCTGTCTTCATAAATGCAGCAGCATACTCTGATAATTGTAGTCAGTAAATGGTAGCATCCATGTGTGTTACTGACTTTGTATCCCTCAGAAGAGATATGTCACAACAAACTCTGTTACACCAGCAATGTTCTCGGTTTATAACTGCGATATGTTAATATTGGCCCTGTGTTTGTGCCTCCGCCCCCCAAGTCTGTCACCCTTTTCATATGTCATGCAGTAAGAGGTGGATATGTACAGTATACGATTATTTACTGACATAATTATTGATATCAAGCCAGTGATATATCAGACTGCCAGACATGTAATGTATAGGAGGCCTAATATTTCAGGACAAAACCTGGACATTCTGTTGTAGTCTGTACAGTAGTGAGGTCTGTGTACTTATGGTGATTGTTGACAGAGTGTCAGCATTGTGTAACAGTGTATTGTGAATATGTTATTTGGCCTGTGTACAGATTGGGGTAGATGTCAGTATTCTTGGTCCTGTTCTATCTGACATTGCATGCTGCCCCAGTTTCTGATACCCTATCAGCCCATATGTGTGTAAGGCCAGACTATGACATGTCCCATACCACAGTCAGGCATCAGACTACACTGTGAATTGGCCAGTATATGTAGGGTTATTGTGTCAGTGGCAAACATGATGATGACTGATGTTCACACAGTCCATATACTGTACTATTACTTAGGCTTACCCATTATGTGACTATGACTGTGTTGAGATTGCTTGTGGGTATGCACTTTTACACTGGTGTCTGTTACTCTGTGCTGTTACATGCCTGTAGTGCCTGCTATATTTGCAATTACATGTGTATTCCCCCATAGGTAAATTGGGTTAGTGTTGTGGCAGTCTGCCTATAGTGTAGACAGTGCTTGGTGACATGCCTAGCAGCTCAGTGCAAATACCCTAGCATGATGTTATGTCCAAATATTTGTCAGATGTATTGCTGCCTGACCACCATATGTGTTGTGGATTTCTGACAAAGCAGTGGGATGCTGTGAAGATGTATGTCACTAACTAGTGGGAAGTATGTGGTTTGGGACCTCTGCTCCTCCAGTTAATATGTAAACACAAAAAGACAGTGAAACTTGCAGATGTTCTCCTTTTGGAAAAGGAGAACATCTGCAAGTTTCGTTGTCTTTTTGTGTTTACGAAGTACTAGTTGGTTGTGTTGTTTTCAAGCTCCTCCAGTTAATATGTGTTAGGACAGAGGAGGGTGTGAATGCATTAACTGTGTGAGCTTATCTAGTCCAGTATTTGTGATATCTCCCAATTTTCATGGCTTTAAACATCCCCTCTGTCAGGCTTGGTCCATATTTCTTGCACTAAGGAGTTCTTTGTATACCTCCTGCTGACCAGATTGTTTCAGACTGTCCATGTTTATTGCTCATATTCTTCCGTATTCCACAGGATCATTGTGATTTGTGTGGTACTTCACTATGATAATGTTATGATGTCTGTCAGTAACTGATGGCATACATGCCAGTTTCAGAAGAGCCTTCCATCACAACATGTATGTTGACACAACCCCTGTCACTATAGCAACATTCTACATTTATAACTGCAATACATACATTACGTTTCCTTGCACTAAGAGGTTGAGAGTTATGGCACTGAGGTATGAATCCACTACATGTCATGGGCATATGTTTTATATATATAACATATGCTATATATATATATATATATATATATATATATATGTAGAGAGAGAGGGAGAGAGAGAGAGAGAGGGAGATATGGAAATATATACCAATATATATATATATATATATATATATATATATATATATATATATATATATATATATATATATATATATATATATATATATATATATATATATATATATATATATATATATTTATATATATATATATATATATATATATATATATATATGTGTGTGTGTGTGTGTATGAATATGTATATATATACATATATATATATATGTGTGTGTGTGTGTGTGTGTGTGTGTGTGTGTATGAATATGTATATATATATATATATATATATATATATATATATATATATATATATATATATATACATATACATATGTATATATTGTTTTATGTGTAAACATGAGTGTTGTATATACCTTCTCAGATGTATCCCACCATATTAATCTGAAATATGTATATTTACATATAAGAACATGACTGATTCAACACTATTTTCACTTACAAGTACTAAACAATTTTAGTAGTCAAAGCAGTTGTTCACTACTATTCAGTACATGTACTGAATGATTTATTTATTTATTTATTTTACATTTGTTAACCGGGCTGGTCTAACTGGATACATATCCGTTTTCAGTAGAGGCCCGAGGAGAAAAGCTCCAATACACAATAGAAGTACATATTTAAATTGCAAGATTCAAAGTATTGTTACAACAAGAGAATACAGCTTACATATGCAGGAATGAAAATTTACATAGATGTTATATAAGACTAAAGGACAGACAGGAAATTATACACAGAACATTGATGGTATGATGGAATGATATAGTTGAAAAACCAACAGACATTCTCATAGCTCAGATGTCTTAGTGGTTAAGTGCTAGGACTGTAATGTACAGGGTCCTGGGTTCACAACCTGCATGGGCTATTTATTTTATTACTGGGCAGAACAAGGGCCGATGGAGACAGGGTGATTAAGGTGATTTAAAGTGGGTTTAAGTGGGTTTGCGTGAAGCTAAACACTGCTAAAGTACAGTTAAACAAATAGGTGCTTACATCGTGTAGGCTTTACTTACCAGTGCGTAAATCTGCTTAGCATTTACATTAAAGCAATGCTTACACCTGCTAAGCATAGCTCATCCCTGTAACCAGTGATCACATTCCAGTCTGATAAAATAGCAGGGTAATGACATCTTTAATAAGTGTATTTCATTTCCTGTACATAACATGCTTCTATGTGCTGTCATTACAGTTGCAAGGGGTGTAAGTATACTGTATGGGACACCTGGGTATACATCTGTAGCACCACAATCTTTCTCTTTGGATTTTTTTCATACATGGGTAGTATCCCAGGTTATATGCAGTCACACTTGCATGTTTCACCAGCTACAGTGCACTGGTTGACAGAAATAGTTTAACATATATTGTATCATTATGTTAGTACTTTTAACAGTGCTTTTTCAAGCAAGAGTACATTGCAGATTGTAGTACTGGAACCATACACCCCTGCATGCAAAGCTGGACTCTGAGTACTGAGTATCTTATTATTGGTGTTTGAACTGTATGTTTATATTTATCTCCTATTGGATATTGATCTAATGTGTTGATATTAACTATAGACTATTGTGTTTTTGGACATGTCATTGAGGACTGCTGTCATGTAGTAATGGCATACCTTTCAGTTTCAGACATGTATCTTGCAAAACATTCATCTTAATGCATAACCTGTTGGCTATCTATTTACTGTCTGTCCTCTGTACAGATGTGCAGATGTCAGGTATTGCTACAGCCATACCATTATGTAGGTGCCCACATTGTATTCTGCTGTGGGCCTGAACACTGCTGCTAGCTGTGACATATGCAACATTGCAAGTATATGAGCACTTCTTGCTAGGTAAAGCACCCTCAAAATAGAAAACTGAAGCGACTATAAAGAGTAAGAAGGTGCACCATGAACCATAAAAGCTGAAGTCAAAAATACTAATTCCAAATATTAAAAAACGGGTTTAATAAAACGACACAAAAAGGTAGACTGCAGTTTGGTAAGCGCTTTCACGTTGGATTCAACGCTTCATCAGACATTTAGGCAGTCACAGCACATCCACTTAAATATGCATAATAACAACATTATCTGTTCAAATCAACAAATCAAAACAAAGCAATTAACATAGCATTAAATGAACTGCAAACATGATAAAAAGTTAAAGGAACAACAATATAAACCATGATTAATGCCTAAGAGATCTATTAACTAAGAAAGGTTTGAGCTAATCTATCATTTAACCCAAACTTGTGGGCTTGTAGTTTTAATATCCATTTGCCCTCCCTTTCTTCAATAGAATTTTTAATGTTGCCCAATCTGCCATTTTTAAAAACTAACTCCAATACCTGGACTTTAAAATTATGAGCATGACCTTGTTCCATTACATGTTTAGCTAGGGCGTTGGTGACATTGCCCTTAGCAATGGCATAAACATGTTCTCTGATACGTTCACGTAAAGTTCTTGTTGTCATTCCAACATAGAAAACCTTACATCGCCGGCACTCAGCTATGTAGACTAAACTGTCAGATCTACAATCAGCATAGCGCTTGAAAATGTAAGTGCGTTTTGTATCAGGATGTGTAAAACAATCAGTGTTGGATATGTATCTGCATTGATTGCAAGAATGGCAAGCAAATGTGCCTGTCTTAGTGGAAAACTTGTTGAGCTGATGGACCCTGTCATAACAGAGTAGTCTGTTAAGAGACAACATGTTCCTATAAGCAACACGAGGTCTCTCATCAACTAAGTTTTTGATCCTTTCATCCACCATCAAAAGTCTCCAGTTTTTATTAAGAACATCTATGATGTGTTGATTTCTGTTGGTGAATGGAATAACAATTCTGTTGACAGTGGGTGCACTGTTAACCTTGTTAGAGCGTGGATGAGTGTAAGATCTATTGATCAGGGGAGCTCCCACATCTTCCCTGAGAAGGTCACCCATGCAAATGTGGTCAAACACCTGCTTGCGATTGTAACCTCTAGACATGAAATTCTTGGCTAATTGTGCCTTGTGCTTATTGTAAGCAGTGTCTTGTGATGTTAGCTTAGAAGTCCTTATAGTCTGGTTCTTAACTATGTTATTATGAACATGTCTGGGATGCATACTGTCCCGATGCAATAGATTATTCCTCCAACATGGTTTTCTGAAAAGTTCAGTATCAAAACCATTGGCTCCCTTAATAATTTTAACATCCAAGAATTCGATCTCATTGATCGAATAAGAACAATCAAAGCTGAGAAAATTAGTCGTCTCATTCAAGTAAGTGGTAAAAACCAACAATTGCTCAACAGTGCCACCCCACAATAAAAACACATCATCCACAAATCTGTTGAAATATTTAAGATGTTCCTTGTGCTCAAAATCAGTGTTAAAGACATATAATTCTTCCCATTGTGCCAATACCAAGTTGGCATAGGCATTGGCACATGGGGTACCCATCGCCACGCCCTTGGTTTGTAAGTAGTATTTCTCATTATAACAGAGGACATTGTTCTCAAGAACAATCTCAAGAAGGGACATACACCTGACAATAATGTTGTCTGGTACTTTCTTGTTTAATAATAATGTCCTAACATAATCCATACCAATATCATTAGGTATGGATGTGAATAACGACTTCACGTCAAGTGTGACTAATATGTCATCTGTATTGAAATGGAGAGACCTGCTATAAGTAGCTAGACTCTCTAGAAAATGGGATGTATCTTTTAGGACATGCTTAATTCCTAAGACAATGGGTTTCAGTAACTTGTCCAAATATATGGACAAAGGTTCAGTTAGCCATCCACGGCTAGATACGATGGGTCTTAAGGGAGGATTCAACACATCTTTATGAATCTTTGGTAAACCTCTGAACGAAGGTACCAAAGGTTTGTCAACTAACATATATGAATATAAGTCCCTGTCAATGACTTTGGTTAGCATTAGGTCATAAAGGTTAGCATGTACACCTTTTATCAGGTTGTTTAGATCATAATTATTGATAAGAAGATATGTTTCCTTATCAGCCAACATGTACTCCATTTTCCTGGAATATTTAAGTTTATCTAAAACAACGATAGCACCACCTTTATCAGCTTGTTTGATAGCTATTCTGTCATTGTTTCTCAAATTTATTAATGCTTGTTTTTATTTGATAGTCATATTATGAAAATTCGGTTTCACATGCTTGTCATTATACAAATCAAACAAATCTGATTCACATGCCTGCTCAAAGGCCTCTAAAATAGGGTGTTGTTGGGGCATAAAGATGGAAGGTTTCTTAAATAACATATTTTCTGTATTGTTATTATTAGTGTTGTTAACGTCCTGGCCAAACATTAATTTTAAACCCAAATTCCTGGTAAAAAGTTTGATGTCAACAATAATGTCCGTTATATCATTACAACTGGAGGGTATAAAACCTAACCCTTTATTCAAAACAGAAAGCTCATGTTGATTCAAAGTGTAACTGGATATGTTGACAACTAAGTTCTCGGTTTCAATACCTTCTTCGTAGGTTGTGGAATTTCCTCAGTATTTTTCCTTTTCGCCGCTCTTCCTTGTGGAGACCAAGTCCTCCTGTCGGTTGGTTTGTACGGTAGTGGAAAAGAAGGAAAGCCTTCACCCAGACCAAAAACTTCGTCTTCAACAGAAATGACGAAAGGATCCATTGAAAGTTGTTTCCTATGAACATTGTTTGCTTTATGGGCAACGGGTGTATTCGGAGAAGGTAATACATCCAAAGTGGCGTTGTTCTCAGCATGAATTTGAGCCTCAACAGTGACTAGGCGAGGTAACGGAAGGACTGTGGTATCAGACAAGGCAACTGGTGCAGACGGTAAAGATGATGTCAACTCTAGAACACCTTCTGATGAGGTCATCAAAGGGGAGGATCTCTTCTCAGACCGGTTAGGTAAACCTACATTCCTTAATGTGGGCCTTGCCCCATTTCCTTGCCTGTGTGAGGGACATTACAGAGGTGGTGGCGTACAGATTCACATACAGTGGGTGGCAATACGTCACAAGACAGGACATGTGGAGGCAGCCAACCAACATGGGGACATATCCCCAGATTTGTGAACAGATCCTATGTCACCAGTGCTGTTATACACATGGTGGATTGATAGATTGACAGGGTTTGTAAGGACCTGCATTTAGTGTGTGATGTCACAACTCACAGTGATATATCTCTAACATACCTCTCCACTGCCACGCTGTCCACAGACTGGCCACATGTTTGCCTGTTATGTTTTGTGTGTTCACCAGACATTCGGTGTCCTTGGTAAATCAGTTGTGGACTCTGGGGAATGCAGTCAGGAAATACTTGCATCTATGGGTATTACCAATATCATATTCCTTATAAAGGATGTTATAATAAACTCAGTGACATCTGCAACTGTCTCAATGTATGACAGCACTATGTCCAATCTACCCCTGTGTTTGTGCCTTTGTTCCCACCTAGTTAGTGAGTGGGAATGTTATCAAAGGCTTTGGCCAGATCAATGTGGGCTGTATGTGTCACCTTGCCTTCATCCACAGCTCAGGTGACTGACACCAAGAAGTTGACCAGATGGGAATGAGCAGGTATGTCCTACCCTTCACAAAGGTAAACTGTGTGGGATCCTGAGTCTGCAGATTCCCATATCCCTATTTATTAGGCTCACGATGATGCATTCCATAGCTTTGCATAACAGACTTGTCATGGAGTTGGGGTGGTATTTACCACGGTCTGTATTTACACCTCATTTGTGAAAAAGCCTGAGGTGAGGCTGTGCTTGAACAGGGCATACAGGTAAGTTGCCAGGTCACTCTGTAGTTCATGTAGAACACAGCCAGGGATATTCTCTGGTCCCATAGAAGCTGTATTCTTGGCCTTGGGCAGTGGTGTTTTAACCTGTGCTGCAGTAATAGTAATACTGGGTGCCTGGTGGTGTACTGGTATTGTGATTGGTCCATTGGGGGGGTGAGGGGTAATGTTTGCCCTCAAGATGCCAGCCAGCCCATTTTCTAGTAGCTCAGAACAAATCTAGCTATTGCCATGGAGATTCTTAACATAACTGTATGAAATCTTGTGGTTGTCTTCACTATGTGCTCCAATTCTGTTCTCACAGCTAACTTTGTAGTATTTCATGAGGGATCTCAATCTCCAGTTGAGGCTGATAATGGTTGATTTCCAGTCTTGGGACTTCACGTTATTCCATATTGGTTCTCTCCTTCTTTTGTACAATGTCTGTATGCAGGGGACTACCAGATCAGGTTTGTTTTACTGGAGTTGAGGGTTCTGGTTGTAGTGGGTATGGCAGTACCCATGCATTTGTGTACATGTTCATAGTGTATTGTTGTTTGATTCAGCTGTCATGCACCTAGTCTCCATTTGCATGGGGGTGATGTTTGTTCTAAGCATGTCCGAAGCTGGTCGTCTTTAGCTATGGTGTGTGTGTGTGTATGTATATGTGCTGTGGCTGAGCACCATTACAGGCTGGGTTGAATAGTTGCCTGTGAAACCACAGACATATGTGGGGATGGCCTTCTAATTGCCCTCAATGGATGCATCCTATTTGTACTCATAGTCAGCATAAAATTAACGCACCTGTGACCTACTATGCTCAATCAGACACAGGTTGACATGCTGCCCAGATGGTGACTGCTCCTACACAAATGGTGGTGGAATGAAGAAGTACAGTGGAGTATGCAGAGAAATGTGTTGGCAAAGGAGAAGTGGGATTGACAGACAGATGTAG